>NC_138582.1:102294683-102892571 GCF_964289735.1 Phaethon aethereus | reverse complement strand
GTAATTATTCATTTAAAACTTCAATTATACTTTTCTGTTATCTCTGTGCACTATAAGATGAGCTGATGGAGAATGGGAAAGAACTATAGAAATGAGTGGCTTAGCAAAAGATGAAGAGACAAAATTATTACAGTGTAAAAGTGGACAAAACTATCTATACAAAAGTTAAAATAGAAACTTCATTTTTTTCACTCAGCACGCAAACGAATTCACTCAGCATTATGACAAGATGTTGCAGAGGCCACAAGCAAGAAGGGGATGCCGTGGCGGATAGAATAAACGATTGGAGTGGGATTCACTGGTGACCATGACCATGTGTGGCGGTAAGAAGTCTCTGAAATGCTGATTACCAGAGGCCAGGCGAAGGCACAGCAGGGAAGGAGCAATTCTGCTTAGCCTTGCTCGCAGGAGCATGGTTGCAGCTCCCAGGCGCGGGGCTGGGGCCTCTCACACCAGCTGGGGCGGAGGCCCCGGCAGCGGCAGCAGGGCAGCCGCAGGAAACGACGGCTACAGCAATCTCGAGTCGGAGATTTCACGATGCTGTGGAAATGCACCTCTTTTTATAGGTACCCACCACTCCAGCCCACATCCAAGGCAGGATCCGGTGTTAGGCAAACAGACGGTAAGGCACCAGTTGCGATTCCTAAAATCTAGTTTTCTTTTAACATAGGTCTTCATTAAAAAATCTTTGCAGTAAAATTCGGTAGCTTTCACATTTGCTGAAGGGCTACTTTTGCTTCCAAAACAATCATATTAGAAATACAGTCAATTAAAAAAAAAAAAAAGAAGATAAAAGGTATACATTTGGTGATATATCCTTGTGTGGCTTAGTTCTGGGTACTTCCTCTAGCGAGAGACTTGCCTTGTTCCATATATTGCAGGCAGCAAGGAGCATAGGAGTATCTCTCCTTTATCTATATATGCACAGAAGTAATGTTGTGTGAATATATATATGTATTTTAGCCTGACCTCCACTTAGCTATCCGGAGGCAGCACCTTGTGTCACCAAAGAGTCCCCAGAGAAATAATCCGTTTGGCAACACTGGACTTAATTATATTTGAGAACAAAAGCAACGTACGCAGGAAACCATAAAACCCCTCGAGTTAACTGCAGCCAACGGCAGCCAGGCGCGGAGCAGCCGCGGCCACAGCCGGGCTCGGCCTCCGAGAACTTGCTCTGGGTGGCAAGTGGCTGCAGCTTGGTGGTGTCACCTGCCCATCGCCACCCCGGCTGTTTTCTGCTGATTTTGACCCGTGCTCAAGTCCCAGGAGCAAATTTATCGATAACCACAGCAGCCGGGCACTGCGACCCGCAAGGCTGCCCGCGCGCCCGCCCCACGGACGGCCCGAGTGGGTACGCCCCGCCAAGCGCGTGGCGAGTCCCGGGGGTGCGCCGAGGCCGGGGGCAGAGGCATCCGGTCTGCAGGTGGCCGTGGAAGGAAAAGGCGCTTATGCGAAGGGGCGAACCGCGAAACCTCCCGCGCGAGGGGGACGCGGGGCTGCCGGTGGGGGGACTTTTTGCATGGCAAACACCAGGCGGGGATTCACGGGGATAAGGCAGGGCGGACATGAACCCCCCGTGCCGGTGGCTTTGCGGAACGGCCGGGACAACGTCTCTTTTCGTTTGCTGCTCCTTTTTCATGGAAAAAGAGTTTACGGCTGGAAGCCAACTGTAAATTAACAGCTAAGTGAAACCATTGGCAGTGGGACGCTTTAATTGGTTTACAAAACACTGTTGAAGGTACGATGCATATTCGTAGGCAGGAGGGGAACGCAGGGGGGTACACGGGAGGTCCAAACCCGGCCGGGGCGCCCCCCCCGCGTTGGCCGACGGGGAGGTGGGGTCGAGGATCCCCGCATTCAGACGGCTAATGGCGCTGATGGCCGGGCTTTTGCAAACGCTTCGCATTAGAAAGGCTTCATTAAAGGTGCCCCGGAGAAATTAACTTGGCGGGGGGGGCGAGGCCGCACTTCTGCCCGGGCCCTTTGGCTGGCTCGCTCCGGTGGCTCTCACCGAAACGCCAGGGCAGAAAAAAGGGTGGAAAAAAAAAATCTTAAAAGGGAACACAATCTCAACGCGCTAACGCAGTGAACCCCTCACCGCCGCGCAGCTGCACAGCACCGGCTCCTGCCGCCCTGAGGCCGCCCTGAGGCCGCCGCCCGCCCCCCCCCCCCCCCCGCCACAGCGCCCCCCCCGCCACGGCGCTTTCCCGGCCGCCGCTCTCCAGCCGGCTCCCGGCGGCCTCCGGCCTTCCCCCGGCCCCTCCCCGTCGGGGCCGGCGGCTCCACGCTGCCGTCGGTGCCGGGGCCGGAGCGGGGCCGCCGCTCTGCTGCCGGGCGGGCGGGCAGGCAAAACGCGGCCGGAGGGGCGGGGGGCGTAGCAATGATGACAAGAGCAGCCCAGTGTTAGGGTTCAGTTCCAGCTGATTTTATTTCCTTCCCGAAGAAAAAATAAAAACAAAAAAAACCAAAACCAAAACAAAACAAAACAAAAAAAAACAACAAAAAAGAGGTTATTTACAGAAGGTATATCAACAATCTGACAGGCAGTGAACTTGACATGGTTAGCTGGCATGATCTTTTTTTTTTTCTTTCCCAACGTTGCGTTGTGGGTGATCGTTAGACAAAAAAAAAAAAAAAATTCTACACAGCATATTGCACAGGATGGATGACCAAAAAAATACAAAAAGAACAAAAAAAGTTAAACCCTTAACGGAACCACCTCATTAGGCAGACGTCCTAGTGCCTGTCATGTTATATTAACATACATAAACACACAATCTTCTTTTTTGCTTATTATAATACAGACTTAAATGTACAAAGATGTTTTCACTTTCTTCATCTTAAACACAACAGCTATAAACCTGAATACATATGCTATCATCATGCCATAAGAGACTAAAACAATTATATTTAGCGACAAGTAGAAAGGATTAAATAGTCAAATACAAGAATGAAAAACGCAGTACATAGTGTCGCGAACTCAAACCGGCATTTAGATAGATCCAGTGGTTTAAACGGCACGTTTTTGCTGCTAAAAAAAGTGCAAAAGATGTGGTTTACAAGTTAAAGGTACAGGATCCCTTCCGTGTAAATGCACCGGTAGCTTCACTTCGTTTCGGGGTAGGTCTCTCCCCAAAACGGTAGCATGCATACAGTGTACACGCCTTCGCCTCTCCCTTCCCCCCGGCTGCCCCGGCCCCCGCCCGCCCCCTCCCCCAGAGAGGCGGGGGGCTGCGGGGCGGGCACCGGAGGCGGCGGCAGGGGATGCTGTCACTTTAAGATGCCTGCAGATTGGAGTGTAAACATGGACAAAATAGGGGCTGATTCGTGGGTGTGTGAGTGTGAGTGAGCGTGAGCGCGCACACGCGTGTGAGATACTAACCAGCGGCCCTGTTGTTAAAATCAGGAAATCCAAACAGCGATTTACACCGATTTACACCCCCTTTATATATTTTTTACAAAAATACACTGAGAAAATAATCAAACGTTTTCATCTCTCTTCTCTTTTTGTTTTTAAAAGTGTCAAAAGTCTACATTTAAATATAAAAAATTAAAAGTTAAAACTCTAGCCCTTCAGTGAAGGAGACATAAAAATGGTGCGGGTAACAACGAGAACTACCAAAAAAGGACAAAGAAATACAAGTCAAAAATGTTTGGCCAGTATAAATACGTCCACTTATAAAATGGCATCCGATTACATTTACAAGGAAAAAAACACAAAAACCAAAAAACAAACAATACGAGGATGGAGCATCGGTGAGAAAAAACAGTCTTTTCATTTACAGCTATAAGGAACAAACACATACATACTCTGAGAAAAAATTTGGTCCTGAATTTTCTTTTTTTTAAAGTCCAGCACAGATTTGAGTTGCGTTTGAATCCTTTAAAGAGTTAAGAATGAAAAAAAGCTGGTGATATTTTTGTAGGAATCAAACATAGCGCCATCTATCTGCTTTTATATTATCCTAACACTATTTTTTTTAAACTGTTCAACAGTCTTACAGAAATCTTAAAAAGATAGACAGGATAACATGCTATATTAAACCCCACCAGTGAAATAATCCAACACCATCACGATTCTGAGTAAGAAGAAAAAAAACTACTTTTTTTTTTTGTATTTTCGGGGTTTTTTTTGCAAAAGCCATCGCCCTCCATTTCCCCTGTACCACATCATGACAGAAACTGTTCCCATTCGGTCTCTGTTTCAAAAAGAAGTTTTCAGTGTTCTTGAAGTTTCGGCCTCATTTTTCTCTCTACACAGGACATAAGGTGACTGAAAAAAGCGCTGTCGCCACCTCATCTGTACGTGCAAATCCGTTTCAGTTTATTATTATCTTCCCCCCACCGTATTTCCAAGACAGCTCTGAAGTGTAAAGGCTGGCTCTTCTCCGCTTAACTAGGATCTCAGTCCAGCTCCCAGCTCCATCCGCCACCTCCTCCTCCTCCCATCATCGTCGTCTCCTCTGACCGCAGAAGAAACCGGGACAGGATTTCTCCCCCCGAAACGTGAACCTCGCAAGGGCTTAGGTGGATTTTGTTTGTTTGTTTTTCTCCGTTCTTTTCAAGCAGTTCTGATGACCCTTTCACAGGAAAGGGCGAATGCTCAAGACATCCAGTGTGCGCTCAGCACGGTGCATCGCTCCCCTTCCTCTTTATTCGTGTAAAGTGGGCAGTAACAAAAGAACCCAGAGGTGTGTGTGGTTCTCCCCCCGCTTCCCCCTTCCTCTGTCTCTTTTCAGGAAATAAAAAGGAAAAAGACAGCGTTTCGCTCCCGCCAGTCTCTGAAAAAAGCAACGTCAGGCTCGTCTCTCGGAGGGGGTGTGTGCGGGTCCGTCTCCAGCCGGGGGAAGGGGAACGGCTGGCCCTTCTGCAAGGAGAGGGCGATCCCGCTCCCGCCGCCGCTCCACCCCGGCACAAGCGGCAGTCTCAACAGCCCCTTCCCAGACAAAAATAAAAATAATAAAAAAAAGGCAAAAAAAAAGAAAAAAAAACCGCCCCGGCGTGGTGGGCGAGTCCTGCCGACAACGCGCGTCTGTGCCTCCTGCAGCAGGGCCCGGCTCTCGCCTCAGTAAGTGAAGACCAGGTTGGAAATGCTGGACTCCAGCCAGTCCCCCGAGATCATCTCACTTACCTCCGGCGTGCAGTAATCCGGGAACTCAAAGTGCGAGCCCGAGCCGGGCTCGAAGTTAAAATCCAGGTCCCGGTCGAGCACCGAGGAGCTGAAGCTGCCCAGGGACATGCTTTCAAAGCCGGGGCTGGGGTTCAGGTCCAAGAGGTCGTCCTCAAACTCGTCGTCCGACGAAGAGGAGCCGGAGGAGGAAGAGGAGGAGGAGTGGGAGGACGCGGAGGAGGAATGCGCCGTCGAGGGGGCCGGGGAGGAGGCGCGCAGGCTGGTGTAGCTGCGGTGATCCGAGGGCGAGCCGGAGCCGGCGCCGGGCGGCGAGGGGCAGGCGCCACCGCCGCAGTCCCCGTCGGGCCGACCGGCTCCGCCACCCCCCTCCTCGTAGAGGCTCAAGGGGTCGCCGGCCTCCGCCGAGCTGCTCAGCGTGGGGCTGCCGGGCACGGCGCCGCCGGGGGAGGCGGAGGCGGCCGCCGCCTGCCCGCTACCGAAGATGTAGACCCGCTTCAGCTTCTTCTCGGCCAGCGGCTTGCCGGGGCCCGAGGGCGCGCCCGCCGCCCCCCGGGGCTTGTACAGCGCCTGGTGCTCGGGCGGCAGCAGCGCGGCCGGCGGCTCCCCGGGGAAGGGGGCGGCCTTGCCGCCCGCCGCCGCCTTGCCGTGGGGCTTGCCGCCCGCACCACCGCCGGCGGGGGAGGGCTTGGAGCCGCCGCCTCCGCCGCCCTTCTTCGGGGCGGGCTTGGCGGGGGCCGCGGGGCCGCCGGGGCCGCCGCCCGCGCTGCCCCCGCCAGCGCCGCCCCCGCCGCCCTTGTCCGCCTTGTCGCCGGGCTTGGCGGAGCTGTTGCCCGACTTCACCTTCTTTCTGGGCCGGTACTTGTAGTCGGGGTAGTCCGCCATGTGCTTGAGGCGCAGCCGCTCCGCCTCCCGGATGAAGGGGATCTTGTCGCTGTCCTTGAGCAGCTTCCAGCGCTTGCCCAGGCGCTTGGAGATCTCGGCGTTGTGCATGTCGGGGGACTGCTCCATGATCTTCCGCCGCTCGATCTGCGACCACACCATGAAGGCGTTCATGGGCCGCTTGATGTGCCCGCTGGGCGTCTTGCACCAGCTCGGGTCGTCCGCCTTGCCCCCCGTGGAAGCGGTGGAGCCTGGCGTGGGGGAGGAGGCGATCCCCAGCTCGATGCCGGCCCCGGAGTCGGAGGTCTCGGCGGCCAGCAGTGCCTCCGTGTTCTCCGCCGTGTTGGTCTGCTGCACCATCGCGGCGGCGGCGGCGGGGGGCTCGCCGGGGCTCAGCGCCGCTCCGGCGCGGGGCAGGGCGCGCAACTTCTCACAGCGGCACCGGGGCCGCGCAGCCCCCCGCGGCCGCGCCCCCGCTCCCCGCACCACTTGTACTTCCACACCGGCGCCTCGTCCCCGGCCGCGCGGTCCTCTCCCCCTCGAGGCGGCGGCGGCGGGGCCGCCGGCGGTCAGGCAGAGTTTCTGCAAAAAAGCAGCGCCGCGAGCCGCCCGTCCAAGTTTGCTTTTTTCTTGGGGTGTTTTGGGCCTTTTTTTGTTTGTTTTTGTTGGAGACGGGGGCGTGTATCGGTCCTGGTTTTTTTGTTTGTTTGTTTTCCTCCTCACCACCTCGGGTCTCCCCCCTCCCCGAAGCAGCTGGTCCAGTTCACAAGTGCTTTTCGCCCGCCCCCGGCGTTTCAGGCGAGCAGGGCGGCCGCCGCCGAAAGTCTCTCAGCGCTGGGCACGGCCAGCGTGCACCGCCGCGGGGGAGGGGGAGAGGCGGCGCGCCCCCCGAAGCCCCGAAAACCCCGTCTCCAGGACTCGTGGTGGTGGTGGCGGCGGCGGCGGCCACGAGTTTGTGCAGGTAGGATTTGGCAGTTGCGAGGTACCGAGCGAAAAGAAAAACCCTTTAGGGGAAAAAAAAAAAAACCACACACCAAAAAAAAAGAAAAAAATTGAAAAAATCCCGGAAAAAAAAAAAAAGAAAACCGCTCGTGCATGAACGAGTATGTACGTCCCCGGCAGGAAGCGCGGCGAGCCGGGCGCCCAGCCCCGTCCTCCTGCTCCTCCGCCGCCGGTGCCGCCGCCGCCGCCGCTGCTGCTGCTGCTCCGCGCGCGCGGAGCCGCGTCGCCGCCCCCCGCCGACCCGCGCGCCCGCCGGGCGATGCCCCGCGCCCCCCGCGCGCCGCGCTCCCCCGGCTGCAGCTGAGAGCGGACCCCGCGCCCGCCCCGTGCCGCTTTATCCGTTCGCAGCCCGCCCCGCGGCCAATCGGGCGCTGTATCCAACGCCTCCGCGTGCCAAGCCCCGCCCACCGCCCGACGATTGGCGGCGGCCGCGGCGCGGTAATAATCGCTGCGTGCAATGAGAAGCGCCCGCGCTGACCTCATTCCCGGCGGCGGAGCGAACTTTTTAAAAGGGGCAGGAGGGCAGCTCCGCGCGCCGCCCCGCGCCCCGCCGCGCACGTGCCCGCGGCCCCTTCCCCCGCTCCCCCGCCCTGCGCTCCTCCTTCCCCTCCTGCCCGCCGGGGAAAAATTAGGAAATCAGCAAAAATCACCATAATACAAATAATTTGAAAAAAAAAAAGGGGGGGGCGGGGAATGAACCCGGCCCGCCCCCGCGCGCGGTGCCTGCAGGAGGCGGCGCGGGGATCGCGGCGGGGGCGGGCGGAGGGGACACCTGCCCGCGGGCAGGGCCGGGCGGGGTCCCTGCCGCACGCCCGGCGGGCAGAGCGCGCTGCCGGGGGCTCCGGGGGCACGCGCGCAGGCGTCCACACGCCGAGCGCTTACGAAGGGATCGTCACCCCTCGAGAAGTGCCCGCGCCAAACGCTGCCGTCACGCCCCCTCCGCCGCGGAGTCGGAGCTGCGCGGCGCCGGGGGTGGGAGGGGAGGCACGGAGGGCACCTCCCGCCGAGCCTCGTACCGGCGGCGGCTTTAATTAATCGCTGCCGCCCATCTCCTCGCATCGCATCGCCACCATCTCCCCGGCGCGCCGGGAGGAAGAGGAGGCGCTGCCCTCCCCGCCCGGTGCTCACCTCCGCGCCCTCCCCTGCGCCCCGCTGCCCCACCCCGTGGAGAAGGGGGGCTGCGGCTGAGGGGCCCGGCCCGGCCCCGCCGGGTCCCCCGGGAGGGGGGAAGGGATGCGGGGGGGAGGCGGGGGAAAGCGGTGCGGGGTCGGCAGGCAGGTACCAGCCTCCCGAGGGGGAGGTGCTGCCGCGCCTGCCCCCGCACCGCCGAGCGCCCCCCCCCTCGTCTTCGGAGCCCTTCCCGGGGCGCACGGTGCGTTTCGCGGATTGCTGTTTCACCCCCTTCCCCCCCCCCCCCCCGCCCTGCAATGAGCAACAGCGAGGAGAAACAGGGCAGCGGTGATACGCGCTGTGAAGCACCCCTTAGGGCCTCGCGGCATCAAAAATCCCCTAAACCCCAATACTATGGTAAAGGGGATGGTGAGGCCATAATCCCCAAAAATTCCTCACGTCATTCGTCAGGGCAGGGACCAAAAGGCTGTTGGACAAAACAACTGTGAAAATTTTTGTTCCACACACCACCGGTTAAAAACACTTCTTAAATCAGAGAAAAATGGTTGGAAACATCTGAAATGTCTAAGAGAGCGGTCTAAAAATAAGTTACACGCTTTTGAAGAAAATTTAGGGTAGGATCCTTTAAGCGGGGTTTCTAGCTGGTTTGAGAACAAGCTTTGAATATTAAGATCCCACATTGGACTCAACCTATTACACTGTCATGAAGTGCTGAGAAAAATCCTGAATTCCTAATACCTCCCTGGGTAGGTCACCCTACATTACGGAGCATGTTTACAAAGATACAACCTAAATTATTGCTTTGCTTGCAAAAATAACGCATTGTTTCCTCTTTCAGCGTCTGTTAAGCATCGGATAAAACATGGCTTTCTGCTAGGTTGATGACACCCAGCGACATCAGTGGAGTTTCCCACCTTTACAATTTGCGAGTAGTAAATCACACTATGTTTTTCCCCTGCAACCCCAAAGCTAGCATCAAATCTGTTCTACCATATACCACCAACACCTATAGAAATGGAGGCTCACAGCGGTTTTGGTGTCAGGAGTAAGTACTGGGTTTATTTGGACTCTTGGCATTCGTGTGTGGCAGTGTGAAAAACTGGGAGGAGGAGCAGTCAGTAGCTTCTGGCTGCTCCACCTGTTAGCACAGGATCCAAATGGATCTCAACACCCCATTACATTTTATCTATAAATATCCATTTGTTGAAACTACAAAGCAAATAAAATATTCTCATGTTTCTATACACGGGTTGGAGCTGAACAAATGAAAACTACTCTGGTAGGAAGAGACATAGAAAGAAAAAGCTTTACGGAAGTTTTTCACTCAGTTGTGTTACAGAATGCGAGGTCTTGACCGCCATGAATAAAAATTATCTCCAGGTGAGTTAAGTGCTATCTTGATGAAAGCAGTCATGTCGATTCGATTCACTCTCGGTTCAAAAAGTGTGCATGTGGGGTGGACAGAGAGTATTATTTCCTGAATGAAAACTTTACTAAAGTGCAATTTAAAACTGCTTAAAAAAGCAATTGTAAGAACACGATGTGAAACTCTGTAAAAGCATTTTACTACAATTTCTTGGCTGTTTCCTTGAAGTTAATTGCTTCCACCCTTAATCCTCCAGTGCTGGACTGAAAGCTCCCCAAATTTTTAAGCCTAGGTGTAAAGCGTGAGCATTCAAGCCTCCGTCTACAATGCAGTTTTAAGAGCGTTGGCAAGATTTCTCCGGGTTTTACGACTTAAAAAGCCTCGAAACTTCATTTTCTTTCCTGCAGGCTTTGTAAGGCCGGGGGTGAAGAGAGGGACGCGAGGTGGCAGCGCTGAGCCTCTTCTGCCAGACGTGGGAAAACGCGGGACTATCGGACTCGGGATTTGGTGGGGTTTGGTGGTTTGGGGTTTTTCTTAATTATTATTGGGGTTTTTTTTCTCGTATAGTTTTACCGAGCAGCATAGCGCTGCAAGTTTTTAACTGAAATTCAGTAGGTTTCCATACAGAGAGCGGGGATGCCTACAGATTCACCTGTGCGCCGCTGAAACACTCCGCGAGCGACCATAAACCACATCAAGGGGAATTTAAGGGCACGGTCATTAATAACATAATTCTCACCCATATCGCTGCAAAGTAGCACTTGCCTTGCATATGGAGCGGGAGAGCTTGTTTCTGAGGGCAAGCTTCTGGACAAATCTGCTGGGCGCTACAAGCACAGATTCGAGGTTTTCTGCGTGGATCAGACCGCAGTCCTCACCGGTGAAAATGTCTCAAGAACATTTAGCATCGCAGCAGATTCCCGCCGCCCCCCCTCCCAACACTTAAGCTGAGGATTACCAGAGCTCGGGCTTATTTAGGAACACCCTCGCATCTGATCTTTTCCACACAGCCAGCTCTGCCAGGCTGTGAGAAACCCTGTGGAGCTGACTCCGGCTGAGCTTTCGGGAAGGCGGGCCTGGCCTTCCCGCTTAGGCGTGCTCCCGCCTGCCCTGGCCGGCCGGGAGCGCTTTTCTTCCGGGAGGGTACCGCGCCCGGGCAGCGGGGCCGCGGAGCCTCCCGCAGCCGCCCGACCCGGCCGGGGAACCACCCCCCGCGCCGTGCCCGGGAATTAGCACGCACGTTAATTGCACGCTTTTACCCGAGCACTCACACAGACGTTTGTAGGGGATGCGCTGAGCCCGCCCCCGCTCCCACCCCCCCCGCGTGATTGAACTCGCGTGGGGCGTGTTCACCTGCACGGAAGAAACAGGGCCCTCGCCCGGGCACGTCCTGAGCAGTAACATCAGCGGGTCATTAGCGACCCGAGAGGAAATATTGCAGCTGATGAAGGCGGTTCCCGGGACATCTTGCTTCCCGTTGCTCCGTGACAGGCCTCCACGCGGTGGGGAAAGGCAGCATCTTATTTTCCCTTAAAAAAAAAAAAAAAAAGCAATCAAAAAACAACTGTATTGCATCTGGGTGGGTTTCTGTCTGCGACCGAAACTCATCTCTCTAATGTAGATTTTGCCTTGTCGTCCTGCGCCGCATTTCAAACAGGCATACGGGGGTGATTTTGGCCATCTCGAGTTGCAGATGAGAAGGCCGCACCGGAGGTACCTGCTGACGAACACCTTCCCTCCATTTTTCTCCTGCCTGTTTTGATCCAAGGAAAACAAAGCTGATGAGAATACTTGCCATTAAGGGGAAAAAAAGCCCTGGCTTTTAAAATAACATGATGATAGCAGATATTCGTGATCAAAGAAGAGGGTGCCTAAGGATCAGAGGTGTAAACTGAGACATAAAAGTGGGCCCTCCTTCTTCGTCCTGTTTGCAAGAAGAAAACTCCATTGTACAATTGCATCACTCTGATTCACAAGAGTACCTTTATTCAACATGATCCATAAACACTTTGAACTCTCCCCAATAGCTTTGTTGAGAAGAACTTTTATTACTGGGAAGTGTTTTATAGAGGATATTGTTTACTTAGGAGTGAAAAATCTATTGCCTAAAGTTGTATGCTATTGTTTCCTTCAAAAATATATGTTCACTTACATCTTACTTGAATACAAGCCTTCACATAGACACCCAGTACTCTTGTTATGAGAACGGTGAGACTTTTCTAGCTCATTTAATACAATAAGTAGGTAAGAAGCCATTTGCGTATACATATTTATATTAATTCAGATATTAATCACTTATATGGAAATGTTGGGTTTGGGAAGGCAGAAACACCCCTCCAGAGATTTTTAATAAGAAAATATGGTAATACCTTCTCTCCTTTATCCACTTTGGTGTCTTTTTCAGTTTAAACTTGTTCTCTAAGAATAACACAAGTTTAAAAACCTCTCTTAAAAAAATAAAAAAGAAAGTTGGAAAGCACATTGTTTGCATTTACTTAAAAGGAGAATTACAACCCCAATCCAATCCTACAAGATTTAGTAAACTTTTTATTTTTAAAAGCTTCGTGCGAGGAAGCCTGTTCTCTATATGTACTTCATTTTTAAAGCTGTTTTGGCAAGTCTTTTCTGCAAAGTGAAAAGCAACACAGCCACAAGGTTGAAGAGGAATTACCAGCCTGCTGCATACGTATCAGCAGATTGCATATTCACGAGCTGCAGATGCCGCGAAGGCCGCCCCGCCAAGGGCAGCCCAAGAGGAGCGCCAGCGGAGAGGAGCAGCGGCTGGTGTGTGCCTGCAGCCAGCCCTCGGGGGCCTGCCTCCCCCCAGGAGGATTGGGGAAGGAGCGCCCCGCTCCTTCGGACCACCGCACTCTTTGAACGTGCTCCTCCCTTCTGCCCCGTGCGTTCCCTCCAGTCATCTGTGCTGGTCCCTCCTGCTTGCGCTCGCCCTCCCATGCCTTCTCCCGCCAGCTTATCGCTGCCACTCTCGCAACGTTCAGCTCATCTTTTCCTGCCATCTCTACGAGTGAGCAAACAGCTGCCAGAGACAGTTCAGCAGAAGCCCACATAGTACCAAGAATGAAGTAATATTTCCGCCCACTTCCACAACATCGTGATGTCACCCAGACTTTAGCATCGTTGATAAGACGGAGCTACAAAACCACAGTGCATTGAATTAAATTCAGGCTGGTTTTAAAGATCATTGAGTGGGATATTGCAAGCTATTTCATTCAGCGTATGAATGATTTCTTATGTTAAACAAAACTTTGCTTACGCTTAGTACTCCTGGAAGAGAGGCATAAGGTAATCCCTGTGCCCATAGGAAGAAGGGTTCTTCTAGAATTTAAGTCCTAGCATTTCTAACTTGTTTCTTGCAAGACCATTTCTTGACTGATATATTCAAGGTAGTTCAATTCCATTAAAAAAAATTATCTTGCATAGGATTTAGTAGTGAGCATTGTCTTTTTTTTTCGTAAACTCTGGGTTATTCATGGATGCTTATCCACAGGATCCAGCTCCAAATAAAGAAAATTCCTTCAGCAACCTGTGGACAGTTGGGGTTATCCCTGTGCTCTAAGATGTTTTTTTTATTATTCACTGCCTCTAAGATGGCAGAGATAGACAAACTCTGGAGCAGCACCCAGCTTGTGACTCACCAGAAAACTGTCCCCCAGGCAGATCCAGGGTCAGTGTGTAAGCTTTCTGGCGGCTTTCTGCAGATACTCCAGGAGAGCCTGTTGTCAAATAATGCTGTTTACTGTTCAGAACAGAATGGTGGAGGTAATAACTGTGATTATTTTAAATGTCTTTAATTTTAGGATCTCCTGAGGTGTGGAAATAACTGTGACTAAAACCAGCAACGTCATGCCATTAAGATTGGTCTTGAGTGGCCTATCTTTTCCTGATATTTCAACTTTAGACAACGTTTAGTATTTTCCATCATAAAATTGCCCTTGTACTCAAAAATTTACCCCCTTCATTCAGCCCTGCAGTCTTCAGACATAGCAGATTCATTTCTGTCAAACAAATTTTACTTAACTTAAACTTTCTGATTTGGTGTTTCTGACGCACAGGTCAAAAAAGCAACAGTAGGTTCTGGTGGGAAGAGGCAAAATACATTTTAGTCTAGGATGCATGAGAGAAAAAAGTGGTCTTCTTACCATTTTTTTCCTTTTGTGCTCAGGACAAATACAAGTCTGGCTTTCTTCCTGGTTTCCTTCCACATAATTGTTCTTAATGATGGTGGTGGTGTGATAATTAGCAAGTAGATTTTTTTTTTTTAAAAATCAGAAAAGATTTTTTTAAAAAAATCAGAATAGATTGCTTAAATGATACCATTCTGTACTTGCCAGGGTCTGTTCTACAATCTCTGTTGCCTACCTTGCTTATGCTGCTCATGCAGAATAAGGTTACTGGTTTAATATCCTGATCTAGCTGTCACACTCAAGAAGTGTATATAAATTTCAACGTGCAGGTGTGCTCAAGTGAGGCAGGATGTCTGAATTTGCATTGCTTTATAGAGTCTGTATTTAACTTTGATTAATTGCTATTGCAAATAGAAAATTTTCTGTATGGAACCTCAGGAAGCTAGAATACTATACACTGCTTTGCAGTACAGGAATCAGGCATTTTCCATGTATTACTCCAAAATTCTAATCCTCAGCTCAAGTTTTTCACCAATACACAGTCTGGTGTCTTATCTAAGTACCAGAAATGAATGAAAAAACCTGAACCGTTGAATTTTGCTTTATAAAATTACTGATTTATCAAATATTGAATAAGAGGATGTCAATGGATCGTAATTTTGTGGATTATAAATATAGTAGCTGAAAAATGTGAAAACTATTGCACTCCTGCTAATCAAAGCACTTCTGTAGAAACATTATCTGCTGAACAACCCTTAGTTTGGTTTATCAGGACTGCCTTTGAAATATGAGGTGCAAATCTTGTTGATATATCAGAAAGTATCTTTGTATTCAGGAAGGACTATGATGTGCATCCAATTAGTCTATTCTTACTGCCATTTCATTCAAAGAAAAAAACCCACTTGTTTTAATGCCTGACTGTGGGATGACTTCCCCAAGTTAATAGTCTGCTCAGAACTATTAATAAGTTACACAATTAGGTACCAAATAAGACTCTTTAAAATAGCCTTACAACCCAAGCACCACACAGATAATACAGAAAGTTGGCATTTAGACCAACTTTGCTCAGACTTCGTGGCAACTGTTTCCACCAGGAGCCAGAGAGTTACTCCCTCATGCTCTCATCCTGGAAACTGGTCTTTGTGGAGGCTCCGAGGTGGAAGGTTAACGGTGCCGGTGGGTGGGTGGTTGCCGCAACATATCCACACTCTGACTGTTTTAACCTCAGGGCTGGAATAAACAGCAGTTGCCCACATGTGCCCCGATGTGGGGGTTGAGGCACACACTTTGTCTCAATGCAGATCTTATGGTTTTCCTCACGCTCTCATCCCCTCTGACACAAAGTACCTCCTCGTGCCTCTGCTGGTGCAGCGTGGAAGTTACGTGGTTCCCAGGGTAGATGTTTTGCGCAGGGTGGAAGTAACCAGGATATAATGCTGCATCCCGTGTATCTTACGCCTGGTAAGTAATGCTCATTGCAGAGGTGTACAGCTGTCAAGAAACATCTCTGAGGCACCACAGCACGCTGGTAATACAAGCACATGTATATGCACAAGCATTGTACTGAAGACTTCCGTGTATGTGAAAGTGAAAAAAAAAAATCACTGGCAGACACAAGTAGTGAGACAACTGGAGGAAAGACAGTATTTAGACTACAGAGCAAAAAAGACAGAAGAGTATCAAGTTCCTATAGAACTAGGACACTGGAGGTACTTGCTTTTTAGGAGAGATGTGCACTGCAGCCCGTGGTTTAGTGTAAAAACACCTGAGATGATGGATATCTATAAGTGAGCCATCTTAGGTACCTGAAACAATAGTAGGTGTTTTCAGGTTTTCACCCTTGATTTATGTGTCCCATCAGCTGCGAGTCAAGGTTGGTGCCAGTTCTCCAAGGTATTTATATGGCAGCTGGGAAGGGGCTGGGTGCAGGTGTGCTCTGCCCTGCTCTTGTCCCACTGCTTGTCTGGGCACAGCCCTGCTCCCGGGTCCCCTCCTGGGGTGAAGGCCCCGCAAGGCAGGCACCAGCGGACTTTTGGCTCCTTTGCATAGCTTTGCCAGCCCACAGCTTTTCATGTCTTGAACTTTCTGCTTCCCTGCTCTCACCCTCAGTGTTGCTCTAATATAACTTCTCCATTAATTCATTTTTAATCAGGCAAAGGAAATTAAAACAGAATTCAACCAGTGCATAACTCATGTTCAGTCCAAAATTGCAAAAATTTACCTATGAGAGGTGTATTGATTTCATCTTCAGAATCCCAGGGAGCAAGTGAACAAATAAATTGCCCACCTAAAAATCATCCATCATTTAAACTTTCTCAAGTAACCCATTTTTGTTTTTCCATTTTCTTATCCCAGGAATATACTACCATCTTTACTGCTACAAATGGAAGAAGCTCTGCTGTTTTTTACATAGATATATGCAGATGTACTTTGTAATCTTACATACTTCATATCTATATTCAGTAGCTGAGGCTTCAAAATGCACGTTGCTGTACATCCTGGTGTTAAACGGATTTGGTGCTGCTTCTCAGAAAAGCTCAACACGTAGTACCTAAATTATTGCAAGTTATGGGAGCCAAAGTGGTGTCTGACTGCTCTTTGGGTTGTTCACAGATTTCTAAGCAAATCCAGTCACGAAAGGATATCTGACATCCGCCTATCTCAGCCACGGTGAGCCTCCAACTCAGACATTTGATTGTATTTTCAATTTTTTGCCTGCGATTTCTCTTCTTTTGGAACGCAGGGCAGCAGCACCGTATCAAGCACGCACCGAGAGGAGCAGCGGAATCTGTTGTTGAATGAGGACTGTAATATTGCACACATACACAAACCGTGGCGGCGGGTGATATGCCATTACTTAAATGAGAGACTTGCATAGCTGACACTGTCATGTTGTAACAAGGACAAATTATAGCACAGGTACGTTCTCAGCAGGATGGGAGAGCAGTTTTTCAGGTTTAGTTAGTACAGTGCAGGATAGTACCTAGCTGGAGCAAAAAAAGCAACCCCCCCGCCCCCCTCCAATTCAGAGAGCTCCTTATTTACCATTCTGTTTCTTAATTCTTCAACCCCACTTGCCAGTATGTGGTTCGGTTACAGATTTGGAAAGTCCACCCAGGCCTGGTGATCCTTCAGACACCTCTCGTGCGCCAGCGCTCAGTTGCACCTTCCCACGACGAAGCAGGAAAACTCCCTGCCGGTTTGGGGAGCGGCACCCTGCGCCCGGGGACGCCGGCCGGTCGCTCGCGGCGCTGCCTTGCTGCGGCCGAGCACCTCTCGCCGGGTGCGTCCCAGCCCTCGTCGCGCTCCCTCGGCCGAAACAGGCTCAGCTGCCCTCCGTGGGGAGATGCCAGCCCCAGCGGCGATGCGGGGAGCGGGAGAGCAGCTCGGGGGGGAGCGGGGGCGGGCGGGGAGGAGGCTGCTGCTTTTTGGGGGGGGTACCAGAGGTTTGCACGCCTTGGTCTGCGGGACAGCCCCGCGCCGTTCTTCGCAGCCGCCCTCCGCTTCCCTCTATGATGCCCACTCGTGAGGGGGCAAAGCAGCGTCTGAATGCCGCGCTCGGGTCGAGCCGCCTCGCCTCTGTGCCGTTTTTCTAGCCTAAAAATAAGGGGAACTGTTACTCGGGGGCTGTTAGCGACTCCCTCAAGGGGAAAAAAGTGACTGCTGCAGCTGATGGTACGTTAACTTACATTTATATTGTGTTTTACTTCAAAACCGTAGAAAGCCTTGCAAGGCCCTTGCAGTCCTGAAGGCAGTGTCGTTACAGAGCGCTTTTCCTCTCTCCATCTGAAGCAAACACATTCGGCTGAGCTGCTCAGTCCACGCTGGTGGGATACAGCCTCATTTATTCGACTTACTCCTCCTCTCTTTCAGAGCAGGAAAATACCGGGCAAACTTTACACAAGCTAGAAAAAAACCCCAACTCCCCTGCATACAGGTTTTTCCTTTTTATTTCCTCTGTCATTTACTAAAGGAAAGAAAACCCACACCAAGAGTTAGTCTGCATTTATCACAGTGACTAGCAGCAAACGTGATTCTTATGGTAAGCAGCAATTTACAGATGGCCAGGTGCAATCAACATATCTAATCTTATCATGCATTTGTTTTATTCGCAGCTGCAACAGTTGGTGTCAGTTAATAGGTTACCAACCATGAAGTATATTTATTTCCTTTTATCCTGCTTCGGGGCTACAGAAGTGATTTGTAAACTGTCCTAGCTGTTAAATTTACATTTCATTTTTTGTGTGCCTGGCTTTTTTGTTATTATTTAGTTTGTGCCGCTTAGGAAGAAAAATAAAATGTCTTTCAGAGAACCCATTTTGTTTTCATTTGATCCATTTCTTTTTCTAGGGATTTAGAAACCTTAAAGCCGTGCGTTTGCTCTCTGGGTTTCTAGTCTAAAGTAGAACATAAGTTATTTGTCAAGTATCAATTTTTGTGGGGTTTTTTTTGTGTTTTGTTTTGTTTTTTAAGAATGATCTCTCATTGATGAGGTGTCAAGTGGTGAATTCACCACCAAGTCAGGTGGTGAATTCACTGTCAATCAGCCTTCCGGAGTAATCAACCACAATCTGTATAAACTGAATTTTCAGTAGTAGTAATAAAAAAGGATTAAATTATGCCCTTAGCTTTATGGTTCACACTTTGGACACTGGGATATATATATATCAGTAAACCAACCACATAACCTCCAAAGCTCTCTGTAATCTGGTACAAAAATAAAAAGCCGGTTTAAAATAAATGTATTTAGTCCTTACCAATGAGTCTTTTCCAGTTTTTGTAATGGAGTGACAGTTTTGGTTGTGTAATTTCTTGCTTTCACTTACATCAAGCCCACTTTGTGGTAGATAAAGTGTGATACAGTAATAATTCCCCTCTCTCTAAAATAATTCCTCTCTCTTTCTCTATACATATATATATTAATTCCTCTATAACTTATGCTTATATGCATTTTGCTTACATGTACCTTCAAATTTGCATCCCAACAAAAGGGGTTTTAATAATAAGGAGTGCAGCTCTTAGCACATATCAATGTGTTTAAGTTAGGTATTCTTGAAAGTAATGAAGTTGCACATGTAAGTGAGTTAACAAAGAGAAATGAAGAGAAAAGCATCTCAGATTTTGATCCCGACTCTGGTTTTAAAATGCATGGCCAGCAATGTCTTATCATTGGCATAGAGCAGCATATATGCATAGTATTTGGGAACTGCTAAATGTATGAATTTAATGGACCCGAACAAATAATTTCAGGAAACAATTTGCCTATTCAGATTAGCCCCTTTCTCTGCACACATTGTTTTGAGGTGGATTGGAATTCCCTCTGACTTGATTCTGAATTACATTTTCACTTTTTAATACATTTTTGTTGATCTGATACGTAATCCTAGCAACATATTTGCATTGCTGTGTAAAACATTGAAAATAAGATCTTAGTATAAAAAGCCTATTAGTAGTATTCCATAGATTCAGAATCAAAGCTGAAGGATTTAAAACATTTTATTTGATATAGATAATGACTGGATGCATGCCAAGGTTTTGCACAAACTGGCCTTTTTCCGCCACTGGCCTGGCTTCGAAGGCTCTGGTGTTCATGCTCCTTATTGCTCATCATATTATTGTAGGTGGAAAGACTCTCCTCCAGGTAAGGATAAAATTTTTCCAGATATATCTACACCAGTTACTCTGTCACTGGAGTTGGAGACAGGATTATCCAGATTAATAAGATGTAAAATGTATGAACCTACAGTTAGGCAAATAAGGCCATGATGGCAGTTTTTAAGTTTCCAGCTTAAGGAGCTTTTGTTGTTGGAAGGTGAAGCTACTGCCTTACCTAATTTACTTGCTAAATCTGAACTTAACTTTCAGAGGTTGCGCATTTGAATAGTTGACTGCTCTTGCTTGGTTACACACGCTAATTCCAGTCCAATGCAGAAGACACTAATGCGTGTATGTGTGTCTACCTGTTGTAAGGTTTCGCACTTTACACTGAGGTCACTCGCTGTTTGCACCGCGGCGTGGGGACGGGGGTGGCTTTGTCCTCACGTCGCTAGCGTGGAGCTTGACTCGTGGGGCTGTGGTGGCAGCTGCAGTGGCTGCTCAGAAACGCCTGGGCAGTGGGACCGAGTGTTACCCTGGGACCGCCGCTGACCCCAGCACTAGCGAGGGTGAACGTGTCCACGAGAATGACCATCACCCGTCTGGTCTAAGCGTTAGGAGTGGCTCTTGTGGCACCTCTCTTCGCAGCTTTTTCCAAGGCATTTATTCTACAGAGCAGCTGTAGAACAGCAGAAACATTTGAAATAATAAACTTTCAATAGCAATGTGTTAGTGCCAATAATAATTTTTAATAGGTCCATGTTTTCACTATGCCTGTGTGTACTGAGGCCACAGTAACCCACTGACCCAGCTGACTGTTCTGGATGGTGCTGCCCTTGCGGCTCTGAACGAGGCACCTTTTGCACTCTTTTATCCTGTTGTGTTCATTAAAAATGGTAAAAAGTGGCTGTAGCCCTGACAGTTTTAAAGAAAACTCTGAAAGGCTGGGGGAAAAAGCCTGAGTCTTCTCTTTGGCAAAGCCCGCTCTTACCAGCAGCGAGGGCTAGAACGTGCTTTTCTTATTGCTGGCTCTATCTCCAGTGCCCATCAAAGTGATTTCAGTGTTGATACTAATAATGGTTTTACTGCCGAGCAAAGCAAAGAAAGAAGCATAGGAGCAGCGTCCCATTTTGGTGCCTTGGCAGGAGGATGTTTTTAGGCAAGTGCTGCCGTTCTCTGCCCAGGTCAGTCCGTGGAGTGGTACGCCCCAGGAGAAGCTCAGGGCACCGGAGGTTTTCATCAGCCACGCGCTGAAGGGAAGCCAACTGCAAGAGTGCAGGAGTGCTATGACTGCCAGCCAGGCTGTTCCCCACCGGAGACCCACCTCTTCTCTGGGGGCTGGGGCAAGATGTTGGAGTCTCCCACTTCTCATGACATCTGCTTGCTGCCCCAGGCATGCATCTCAACACCTTTAACGCTCAGGTCATGTTTTCACTTTTTTTCTTTTTCTCCCAAAGGAGAGTGAGAACCTTTTAGTTGTTTGCCAAGCAAACGTTGACCTTCAGGTGCCATCACAGGTCTCTAGGAATCAGGATTCTGTGCGCTTGCTTATTATATTACTCTTTTGACCTCCGTGCTTTGAAGACTTAGTAAAAAGTAATCTACTGAAGGAAGATTCAGTCTTAGAGAGTGCAGAGTTCATACAATTTTCTTTAAAAATACAGGTGAGGGCACAGCTGAAATGGGTGCAGCACTGGAGGGAAGTGCTGCTCTCTGCCTCCCCACGCCGGTTCTGAGGGCAGAAGAAACCACAAGGTATTAAAGTGCTTATCATCCCCTTCGTGTCTATCTATTCTTTTTCTACTTGAATGTGGGCAACTTTCTAATGTGAGAAAATACTTCATAAGACTGCCTAATCTGATGTATTCTCTAGGGAGTGGTTTTTTTTTTTTTTAACCTTTTGCAGTGCAGAGCGTGGTCTGACTCCTAATATCATGCAGCCAGTCCTCAAAGCCCCTGCTCTATTGTAGCAGTAGCAGTGACCTTGAACTCATCTGGCTTTCCTGTGCCATGAGACTTTTGGCTTTTGCCCTTTTACCATAGGTACACAGGGGTGTTTTCACCCTGGGAGTTCATCAGTTCAGAACTTGTATTTCTTACATAACAGTAATCTGCTCAAGTCAATCTGAGGACTTTCTGCAAATTTGCCAGTTTAGAATCTGAAATGGAATTGGATTAATTTTGTTTTTTAATGACTAAGCACACCATTATTTTAATAATGACAGTTCAGGCACTCAAGTAATAATTATTCCTGACAGTCTACAGGTGAGCATATCCAGCTCAGAATACATTACTAAACACGTGTTCTGGCAGACTTCAGAGCAAGCAAACGCAACTGACTCTTCTTTTACCCTCACAGAATATTATTTGCTATTAAGGACTATTTTGTTGAAGTACAGCATTTTGATTTGAGAAGTAACCCTCAGTCTCTTGGCTTGAGGGGGAGGCTTATGAGGAGGGGTAAGAGAAGATCTTTCCTTCCTTAATCTATTAAGAGACACCTAGATTTCAAGCCTTAAAAAGAACGTTACCAGTCTCAGATGGTGCCTCGGAAGCCAATGGGCATGAACTTAAGCGTTAGCATCAGCTGTGGGAAGTGAGTGCTGTCATTTGAAGCATTTGGGAACTTACTTTCCCTTCATGGCAAACCTGTTCGAGAGAGGCCGTTCCTCCTGGACTTTGCACTGTTTGTTGCCCAAGCTATTGTGTAAGAGAAAACGCGGCTCGCTCTGATCTATAAAATATAACAAACCTCACCGGTATACCACAGCAGGGACTCTTGTGTGTGAGCTCCAGACTTCAGACTTCATCCAGTCAGTGAAAGTCCTCTGCTGGAAATAGGCTCAGGCAGACAAAGACCAGACGAGCCGGTGGAGCCAGGAAACGACCTTCAGTTTTGGCACTGACAAGTCTAAACCCCTGACACATTGAAGGGACAGATGATACCATTGGTACCTTTGGTACTATTAATAATAACAAAGTTTTCCAAACAAAATTAGATCAGAGTGGTAAAAAGAAATGTCTTTGATCCTCACCAGTTCAGGGGGTATAATGCACAGATGGAAGTAAACGGTAAATGGGGCAAATATGCTCTTGGCTTTACAAAAGGTGTATTGTGGCCGAGTAACTCAAAAGCTGCATTAGATAAGATAAAAAAATTCTCTAGAAAAACAAAAAGAAGTATTTAGAGGTCAGCTAAGTATTTGATATAGTGCCGCATAGGAAATTATTAAACAGGAGAACATGGGGAACTTTATAGCGTTTGTGAGGTTAGCGAGGCACAGGATCAGGGAGATCAGCTCTGGGAGCTGCTAAAAGGGGAAGGTTTGGCTTGGAGGGAAGTTCATAGTGAAGTCGTGCAAGGATTGGTCTTGGAATTGTCTTTATTTAGTATTTTCATTAATGATATGCAAGCACATTAAGGAAATCTACTCATAACTCAAAGAGGTACTGCTGATAGGGAGGAGGATTGGGAGAACATACAAGGAGAACTGGGTTAGTGTATGAATGGGGCAGGAGAAATGGGATAAGGAAGTACAAAGTGCAAGTCCAAGCTGGTACAGATTACCAGTAATCATTGTTACTGTGGGATAAGCGTGCAATGGTTATAAATGACAAAGGCAGACAGAGCGGTCTAGATATACAATTCTGTCACAGCAAGATTATCATCTACCGAGGTGTTGCAGTGACAGAAAGCCATAAATTTAATCATTTCATAAATCACAATGATTCCAAGTTTTTTTTTTTTTAACAGAGGTAAACCTGTTTGCCAAGCCATTAATAAATGTAAACCATTAATACTGCTATAAAAGGCCTTGGTAAGATATTAGTGAAAAATCTGGGATACTAGTCATCCATTTTCAGGAAAGATGGATTCAGACTAGTACAGGTTTTGTCGTGGTTAGCCCCAGCCAGCAATCCAACACCACACAGCTGCTCGCTCACCACCCCCCTGCCCCGCAGTGGGACATGGGGAAGAGAATCGGGAAAAACTGGTGGGTTGAGATAAAAACAGTTTAATAGGACAGCAAGAGAGGAGGAAACAACAATGATAACAACAATAATAATCCTGACAAAGGAATGTACAAGAACAAGTGATGCCCAATACAGCGATTGCTCACCACCCGCTGATCGACAGCCTGTCCCTGTGCAGCGATTCCCGCCCCCCCGGCCAACTCCAGTTTACATACTGGGCATGACGTCGTATGGTAGGGAATATCCCTTTGGCCAGCCTGGGTCAGCTGTGCCGGCCGTACCCCTCCCAGCTTCTTGCGCACCTCCTCATTGTCAGGGCATGCAAAGCTGAAAAGTCCTTGACTTAGTATAAGCACTACAACTAAAAACTTCAGTGTGTTATCAACATTATTCTCATTCCAACTCCAAAGCACAGCACTATAGCAGCTATCAGGATGAAAAAACAACTCCATCCTAGCTGAAATCAGGACAGGTTTAGAGAATAGTTGCTCTCCAAGGGACTGGAGAAATATGATGTATGTATGGAGGCTAAAAAAGGTTGGCTTCTTTATTTCAGCAGACTAAAGGTGGAGAGGGGATTGGATTTCTGCCTAATTAAAATAAACAGCAAATAGGGAAAACAGCTCTAAAACAGCTAAGCTAAGAGTAGGGTTATCAAAAGCTCCGAGCGAATTAAGAAGCAATTATTAAAGCCAAAGTTCTATAAAATGAAATTATGTGGAGAGATCAGGATTGTTTAAAAAATAATTTAAAATATCTGCCCAGCAGTCTTTAGACTATCATAGTAAAGCATTTAGTTTACTTTAACCTTAATCCTAGCATTCTGTAAAAACACTTTTTGCAATACTTACTTAAGTATAAATTTTTAATATATAAGAAAAAATATTTTCTCTTGCCATGTAGTATGACACTGTTCCTGGTATTGCAGCAGCCTTTGACAGTCAAGTAGTACAAGTACAAGGAAACACTGTAGCCCCAGGCTAGAATTAAAGAATCATTTAGATTGGAGAAGACCTTTAAGATCATCAAGTCCAACTGTTAACCTAGCACTGCCAAGTCTACCACTAAATCGTGTCCCTAAGCACCACATCTACCTGTCTTTTAAATATCTCCAAGGATGGTGACTCAACCATTTCCCTGGGCAGCCTGTTCCAATGCTTGACAACCCTTTTGGTGAATAAATTTATCCTAATATCTAGTCTAAACTTCCCCTGGTGCAACTTGAGGCCATTGCCTCTTGTCCTATCGCCCATTCCTTGGGAGAAGAGACCGACACCTCACTACAACCCCCTTTCAGGCAGTTGTAGAGAGCGATAAGGTCTCCCCTCAGTCTCATTTTCTCCAGGCTAAACGACCCCAGTTCCCTCAACCACTCCTCATAAGACTTGTGCTCTAGATCCTTCACCAGCTTCGTTGTCCTTCTTTGGACACGCTTGAGCACCTCAATGTCTTTCTTGTAGTGAGGGGCACAAAAGTGAATACAGTATTCGAGGTGCAGCCTCACCGGTGCCAAGTACCAGGGGACAATCACTTCCCTACTCCTGCTGGCCACATTTGTGATACAAGCCAGGATGCTACTGGCCTTGTTGGCCACCTGGGCACACTGCTGGCTCATATTCAGCCGGCTGTCAACCAGCACCCCCAGGTCCTTTTCCACAGAGCAGCTCTCCAGCCACTCCTCCCCAAGCCTGTAGCGTTGCATGGGGTTGTTGTGACCCAAGTGCAGGGCCCAGCACTGAGCTTTGTTGAACCTCCTACAGTTGGTCTCCGCCCATCAATCCAGCCTGTCCAGATCCCTCTGCAGAGCCCTCCTACCCTTAAGCAGATCAACACTCCCACCCAATTTGGTGGCATCTGCAAACTTCCTGAGGGTGTACTTGACCCCTTCCTCCAAATCAATGAAGATATTAAACAGAACTGGCCCCAGTGCTGAGCCCTGGGGAACACCACTTGTGACCATCCACCAACTGGATTTAACACCATTCACCACAACTCTTTGGGCCCAGGCATCCAGCCAGTTTTTAACCAGTGAAGAGAACACCTGTGCTTCCTTGGCATGTCGTGTGCATTGGCCAGCCACGTACCCAAAGCTGCAAGGGGATGAAACACCATCAGTCACTCTGGAGGTGGAACAAGTAGAGCCTGGTGGGCAAATCCTAATCTTCCAAAATGTTTAAACCCAAAACACATGTGAACTTGTGGCACTTAGGGACATGGTTTAGTGGTGGACTTGGCAATGTTAGATGTATGGTTGGACTTGATGATCTTAAGGCTCTTTTCCAACCTAAATGATTCTATTCTACTCTAAACTCAATATTTCAGAAATTCATACCTTGTTCACATTATGGTAAATTTTCACAGAGACGCAGTTCTTTGGGCTATCAGGTTTCCAGTCCATGCTTCAACAAAGCAGCTTCCCAACAGAACTGCTAGTAAAACATGGTGGTGCTACTAATGTGGACAAGACATGTTTTTCCTTGGTCACAATATCAAAATGCACTTAACCAAAACTTTTTAAATAAAATACCAGCCTTAGCTAGATGCGTGCCATGGAAAATTTCAGCCTAAATAGTCTTAAGTTTTGCAACATAAAAATAAGAACAACAGTACCTTACAGTGGGAAAAAGAGTTGTTCATTGACAAGTATCAGAATAACTTCTTTTTACACATATTAAGATTAATTTCATGATACCATTCATAAGCATTGATAGAACATTTTAATATGGATTATGATTAATTTAATAATATGGTAAATATACAAAATTTTGTTTATACTTAATCAAAGGACATTATATTTCAAACCTCAAATTTCAGTTTCAAATTTGACACATTAAATTGCTTAAGCTTATTACCAAATAAGTAAATAAATAATAACCTACCAAATAAATAAATAATAACCATACAGCAAACTCACCAACCAAAAACTTGCTTAAGGCTCATGGAGCTAGGAAGACCAAACTGGAACATTTTCAGATGTTCAGAGTCTTGCATCAGCCACCCCTGCCTCTCTGGGAGCCCTGATCTGTGCAGATGTGCCAGCCCACATGGGACCACGGCCACACTTGTAACTGTTGTGTTTCAGCCATTGGGGATTGATATCAGGAGCAGGATCACGTGGGTTATGAATAATAAGATGGAGAAATGTGAATGAACTTTCAGAAAAACGGTAACAGAGACCAGAGAATCCTCTTTCCAGAAAAATGTTTTAAGACATATTTTAAAGCATATGTTTAAATACGTTAAAAATGAAACTCAAATGTGAAGAAGAAAGAAAACAAGCCTCCTGATTTTTAAAAAAATTTGTAAATTGAGGCTTCTGTTACCTTTGAAGCCATTTAGTTCAGTTTTTAAATTATTCCAGAAAGGAAAAGGGGATAAATTCAAGGTGAATGTTAACTGCATCTAATAGTTCAACTAGAAGAACTGGTTGAGCTTCATTTGCTGATTTTTTTAAAGTCATTCTTTATATTGTTGTTTAGCATAACAGCACTTTATAGTTTCAGATAAGATCAAAGATACACGGCATTTTGTGTTGTGTCAAAGACACAGAAACACGATTCCCATCCTCAGACTGTAGAGCAAAGCAAATACTGCACATGAAATCCTAGCCCTGTTAAATCAATGGGAGAAGATAACTACTATCATTCTTTTTAGGTTTTAAAATAGAATGGCACAAATTTTTATTTCCCCCAAAGAAGAGATTTAACTTTTGTTTTCTTTTTGATTGAGCTATATTTAATTTACAGATCGAAGCAGAAACAAGTAATTTGCAAGAGGCATATGAAACTACAGAAATCATTAAATAGAATTATATTGCAAGTTTAAAGCAAAGAAGTCCGTAAGCTGTGTGTGACTGTGAAGCACTTTCACGTGGCTCATGAAAGAGCTGTGGATTTAAATGCCCGTCTGCTAAGTGATGTGTGTTTGCTATGTACTTAATGTAATTGTGTTAGAGTTCCTCCGAGTGGGTGAGAGCCCATCAGGCACGGTTTCCTGCTTCCCAAGAGCAGATGCCGACGAAAAACAAAGCACGAGAAACTGGGTAAGTCGAGGATGGTATTTCCACACATACAACACCCTAGACCGAGCGATCGGCAGGTTGCTTGTCCTACGTGGAGAGAGGAGAGTTTGCCTGCTTGCATTTGTGTCTTAGTGTGAAATGTAAATGTCGTTTACCTCCACCAAAAAAGGTGGAGGGTTCCTGGGTGAGGGATGAAATAGAGAGTGAAGGTCATCGGGTGTGTGGTCCTTATCTGCACAGCAGCTTCTAGTTCTCGGGGCACTCAAGTCTGAACTTGTTGGCGTGTGTGCACTCTTAACCGTGAACTGTGCGTGGGATGGGCCTATCAAAAATCCACGTACGTCTATGGGAGATGGTCCCTCTAGATGTTACCTTCTGGTGCACTGGCACAAAAGAAATGTTTATTTCTTTATACAGGAGCTTATGCACACCACCTTCTCTGAAGCACACGCAATTTAAAAACTAAATCATAGTGGTTGCCTTCAGCAGCTATATTGAAACCAGTTTTAATCATCTTATTAATTCTGAGTAACAATACTTTATTCCACAAGTAACTACACAGCGTCAGAAGAGTGAACTATGTTGTATGTAGTATAAAAGTGGTATAGAAGTACAAGTACTGCTACGATTCAACAGTAAAACAAGTTACAAATCTGCGTGTAAAATGTTCTCCACTAAGCTAGGGAACGAACTGATGATTTGGTTAATTCTCACTAAGTGACTGCATTGCCACAGCTTCACAGATCCCAGCAGACCAAACATGAAACCTGCATTATGTTGTGATTTATTGCCCTACTTATTCTAGAATGTCAGAAAGATTATTTGCAGAGAAAGCTTGCTAAAGCTCATTAAAAATACGTATTTTAGTGCTAGGAAAGCTAAGCTGACATCCAGGGTATGGGAAGCCCTGTGTCCACAGAGGAGGATTGTGCAGGAGGCTCTGGCAGGTTTGCCTGCAACCACGATGGGCTCTCAGGACATTTTCTTTCAACCCTTTGGTCTTTTCCTCGAAAGAGATGTGAGCTAGCTCCTTGCTAGCCTTGCAGCTAGGTGCTTGGTTTGATGGTCTGCAAGCCAGGGTATACAGACCCTGAATCTTGCACTTGCATACATGTGGGAGAAATACAGGCTGGGACTTGCCAAATCAATGCACCTGGATGGGTGGGACACAAAGCTGAGCTCTTGCCCCTCTAGGTAGGAGAGGTCGGCCCAAGTCGCAGTTGTGCCTGGGAACGAGAATGTGAAACAGGCCACGCGGCCACCAGAGTTGCGGCACAAAGAAGAGAAAGGTAAGAAATATGCAAGTTACAATGGGAATAAATACAATAGCTTTTTAAGCACTTATTTAATAACTGAATGGGAACAGGAAAAAATTAAATAACTGTGTTAATTGATTATTTAGTTATGTTACACCAGTCCAAATATTCCTACGCAGATTTTTTTTTTAAGTTTACACAAAACCCCAGATGCTGATATTCTTTTGGGTATTGGATACAATATTAAGCAGTTTTGTATCACACAAGGCCTGATTCTGGACACACCACGGATGAGAGCTGGCATGGGAGTGGTGGTCAGAATGGCAGATCCCCAGTGGCTGTTTCACTGAAATAGTGCAGCTTTACTACCGACCGTAAGACGGGAAGGGTGTCATTGTCTGTGGCTCTGCTATCACTTCAGCTTAGGTCAAGAGGGTAGTTCTGAAGCACGTCTTTCAGTTGTTTCCATTTACACTGTTGACGTCCACACCGTGGAGCCCCTTTGCAGCACCCACACTGGCCTCCCTTTGGATTACCCTGGCCTGAGAGACGCGCTCCAGAAGCGCACCGAACACCCGTCCGCTGCCGTGGGGCCAGGCTAGTGCTAGCACAAAGTAGAGCCCCAGAAATTTGTACAGGGCCAACACCGGGTGCTTGGCGTCAACTGTTGCGCACTATCACTCAGCTGCCAGCGGGCTGCGTCACTCGCTGATGCCCGGGAGCCCAGCCTTTGCATCACAGCCTGTATGTCATAGGCTGCCCTCTATAAACCTAGCAAGTTCCATCCTGAAGGGTAAGAGGGGTTTTTTTTTAGCCCAATTCCTCCTGACTGCAAGCCTCTTCCAGACTCTCACTGCTCTACTGATTAGGAACACTCCACCACCATTTCAGGAGCCTGCTTCCTCAGGGACAGATCTTGAAACTTAGTGCAAAGCGCGTATAAAATTAAGTCCATACCTCTGTTTCTTCCCATTTTTAAGTGAGTGAAAATAGAAGTCTGGAATGACTCTAAAGAAAACCACTAGTAACAGCCATGAGTCTGTGACCACCCAGTAGTGGAAAGGGCGGGGGGTGTGAGTGTGGGAAGGCTGTTTTCAATCTGGAATTGCTTGCATTCACTTTAGCACTTCCCTGCATGCTTGTTTCTAATTGCAATTTTTAATTACAATATTTATTTTTAGCTGGGTGTATTTTAATGGTTTAAATGAACAAATTGATTTATTTTCTAATTGCGAGCAATACTGAACGTTAAAACTGTATCTATCAGGAGCATGGCAATTTTAAATAAAATCAGTACATATCGAATACACAAAAATACACAACCATGTAAACACTGATGAGAGCTTGGGGTTTGGATATAGGTGTGAATTGCTTTTATTAGAGGATTAGGGTCCTGAACATTCGGGGAGAATTTCAGGTTTCTGGGTGGGCTATAGCAGATTGATGGCTTTTTATCTGCAGACTGCTGCATTTAGCCAATATGTTCTGCGTACTCACTCAGTTTTGTCCTTTTATAGAGGTTCCCCAACTTTATGCCCTGTTTCTCACTTTTTATTTCTCTCCAGGATTGTTTCCCCACCCATCCCTGGCACTACTGCAGTCTTTCTTAGCAAACAGAAATACCAACTGAAGCACAAACAAAAGCTGAAAAAACAGAGGCCCCAAATGGATAAACTCATAGATTATTCCATGATTAATTATCCCAGATTTATCAAATGCCACATCCAAATAAGGTCAAACATGTAATTGTAATCTTCCCCAAGACACGCAGCCACCCCTTTGCGCAAGCCTTGGTTTCTATCACAGAAAGTTTAACTTGATTTGATTTAAACTTAAGAAAGTTTAACTTAATTGACTTCCATTAATAACAATAGAAAAAAGAAGTAATGTTGATACACCAATGATGTGCCACAGACAACAAGATGTCTCTTTTGTGCCTGTCCTTTACCGACATTCCTGTCACATCCTATTCACCAACCTTGTGCAATGATTCTCTCGTGATTTGGATCAAAAAATTTCCATGTTATTATTAGCGGCTTACGCATATCGTATTTTGTTCTATTTTTCACAGTTAGTTTTGTTCGTCTTTTAATGACTTGAATGAAAAAGGTTATTCACAGCAGAATAATCAGCATTGCACTATATATATCTGTACCTATCTCTACATCTGTATCTCTGTACCTGGATGAATATCATCTTTTTAATAGATTATAAGCCCTAAAGTCCTGGAGGGAGACCCACAAATTCACTTCATTTCCCTGGTTTCACGTTTAGGTCTCCGCATTAGCTATAAATGTGTAAAACCACATGGAGGTAGTTCCTATTTACTACATAGCTGAGGAGGCACACGGATCTTTTTTCTTTCACCATATGGCTGAAGTAACTTGCACACAAGCAATTTGTTCTGATTCAGCTGTTTCAGCAGGAAGGATTTGCAGAAGCAGGATTGGGAAATACACAGGATTCTCTTTCACTTCTGTGACAAGAGTTATATTTTTAATTAGCCCCTGTTTGTCTTCTGAGGGCAGCTTGTAAAAGCTTAGTTCTGTATCTCAAGTTTGAGTCCCACTTGATAAGGCCACTTTCTATGTGCATTTAGGGACTAGTTCTGAAAGCGTTTTCAGCTTTTTAGAAAAATCAGTTCCTTGGAAAATTCTGTTGAAGAAAAGGAAGAGTTTGGGATTTTCTTTTTTCCCAGTAGACTTGACTTATTGAAGCTTATTGAAGATACAGAGAGCAGGGGGTGTTGGTGAATATGCTATTTCACTGAGCTCTTAAGAGAACCAGCTGTTGGGAAGATCTTACACAATGAGTGTATATTTTTTTAAACACCTGAAGGCCCAAAGTTTGTACATTGGGCAGGAATAAAAAACTAGGTCAACTAATAATGGACAGGAAAAACCTGTAGATTAACGTATTCCCTATTGCTTGGTTACACAATAGTATCATTAAAATCAAAGGAACTGGATTTAATAAAAACTGACAAGCAAAAAGAAAAAGCTGAAAAGGTCCATTCGAAAAAAAAATTAGTTGATTTAAAAATAGCGTTTAAGTATATGCATTGACTAAAAATCATAACCAACATAAGAAACAGAGAAAAAGCATAGAACATAAGCCAGCCATATTAATTTGCAGCGATGATCTGAGATTTTAAAATAACGTCAGCTGAATGAACGTGGTGTTGCACATGTTTAGGAAGGCGGAACACAGCATTCAAAGTAGTTGTAAAACATTTTGAGTTTGTAATTTCACATAATATGTGGGATATATTTGGTGATGCCTTAAAAATTCAGCTCTAACACAACATCCTGTCAGTGGTGCTGCAGTTAAGCGCCTGCGAGAGAGCGTCCCTTTAATGTCATTGGCCCTTCAGCTTTCAGTTTAATCTTTAAGCTGTTTCTAATTGTGTTCAGCTAAAACTTGGCATCCAGTTTATGGGCTTGGATGTCATTTTAATTTCAGTAAAAAAGAAAAGGGGAGAAAAGAGGCAAAATTTTAATCTGTTCTTTTCCTGGAGTTATTAAGTTGATAAATGAGGTAAAAGTTTCGATGTTTTAGTCACTTTTCACAAATTTGCCCAAGTGTGATTTCTGACCCTAAACACAATGTAATATAACGCGGCGTAATATAGCACACACATGGATACATAGCCAAGAACTAATCAAAACACACAACTTTGAACCTTCTGCAACAGACTTTAAGAAAAACAAATTAGGATCTTGTTCATGGGGGGAGGTGTGTGTGTTAGTGACTAGAAAAGGAGCTCGGCACACGTTTCAGGAAATTGCATTAGCCTTCATCAACACCAGAAAACTAAAGTGAAAAGTCAATCTTGGAACCAAACCCTAATGTGGGTTTTAGGAGAGCTCCTGAACTGTTGTCAGTGGATATGCCCTGTCCTGCGTTTCACACATCACTGACTCCCCAGGGCACCGCCACCAGAGCCAGCTGGCTTCCCTCACCCTTTCCTCAGCAAAAGCAGCAAGATACATGCTCCAGCCTTGCAGAGCTTTGGGGGAATAAAATGCCTCTGCCTAGCCCCAAAGAAACAATGGGATTACAGTGAAAAAATTGGGAGAAATGGTCAGTTTGTGATTGTTACTGCTGTAGCTGGCCGCACAAGAGTCCGTGGTCGGGGAAAAGAAGTGCTCCCTTCTGCCCTCTCCCCTCTCATGGCTCTAATGGTTGGTGGAAACGCATCTTCTGCCATCTACAGACCATCTTTTGCTTTGGAAGAAGCTGCTGCTTGAAAGACCCCTGTTGTAGGAACAGCCATCCAGCTTATCTTGAAGCCAGAAAGTGAGGTCATGGAGAGTAGCTCAGCAGAAAAAGAGACTTCGTTAGCATGGCCAAGACAGCACTAGTCATCCAGCAAATCCTTTAAGGCAACTGGCATCCTTGGCTTCCTGGAGTTTGCCTAGACTTTATTCTTCTTCCTGTTCTATCAGGGGTCCCAGAATTAGTAAATAAAACAGATATTCTTGAATATCAAGTGTATGGGACTGTGGAGGCAGAGCCTGTAGCTGAGGAGCGTGGTCGGTTGGTTCTAAGGGGGAGGAGGAAGGCGCAGGCTTCTCCCCACTAGACGTCTGCACTGATTTTGCTGATTGCAGTAACACTGGCCTTTGGGGCATTTAATAAAAAATGATTAAGGAAGAGACAGGACTGGGGCTATATTACTCGTCCATTAACTGGCTACTCATGAGAACAGACATTTCTCTGCCTGCAGCAATACAGCAATGGACATGCAGTCTTTGCACGGGTGCTCTACTCTTCCTGTTGTCTGAGATAATCGCACCTTAAAGATACAGCACAGCTTTTACCATTTTTATGGCTTTATTACAGTTTGTTTGGGTTTTGGTGCAAAACGCTGTCTTATAACAGAATTCTGTATGATGTCCACTTCAATGCTGATGTAATTTAGCATGAGTACACTTACTTCAGGGAATACCGACTTGGTATATACTTGCTTCCTTACTTGACAGTTGCTAGATTTCAGGCTAAGACCTTCTGAGTACTTTGTAGTGAAGTTATAATGTGTCTTACTGAAATGCAGAGTCTACGGTAGCATCTGCGAGAGCCAATTCAGTTCTGGCCTGAGCCAGTACGGCACGTCCTCTGAGATGAGCGGAAGCTGATCTGTCCTAGGCCAAGGGTAATGCGATATAATATAAAAACTTTCATTAATTGATTGGCAAGTTGATTTACAGCAATTTCTGATGGAGATGCTATAGCTTTAGGTATCATTTAAGTAGGTAGACACACGGTGAAGTTTTTCAAGAGCATGCCTGATGTTCCCCAAGGGATCTTTCAAAGTCCCAGGTGGTGGTGAGGCACTTGACTCCTGTTGACTCTGAGCTTTAATCAGTTCCCGTATTTGCCAGCTGTAACTTTAAAGCTCTCCCCTCGGGTTTCTCAGAGGCATGAGCAACCAAATACTCCCAGTGAATTTAGTTGGGAGCTAGACAGCCGTGCAAATCAGTCTAGGTAGTTAGGTGCCTCGATGGGAACTCAGAGACGCGCTTTCACCAATCAGGACTCGCCTTTCGGGGGTGTTCACCTGATTACTTTCTCTTTCCTGGAGCAAGTCCATAGCCATGGGGAGAGAGGGAGGGAGCTAACCAAAAACCACCAGGTTTTCTTGTAGAAATGTGGTTTACAACCAACAGTTTTAAAATCATTTACCTAAACACTGTCATTAATGGTAACTGTTGTCATCAGCTGTACCTGATCATATTGACTATTTCGTGATAGAAGGAAAACTGCTCAATAAATGACAAGTTCTGTTTCGTAAAGAAGAAGGAAAGGAGGAAGGGAAAAGAGAGTGTTAAAGACTTGCACGTCCCGACGATAATGCTATACATCACCCCAAAATCACTTGCAGGTGTACACGAGTCCCACTGCTCTTTCTAGCCCAATTTTTGTATGCAAGGTCATCCTCCTGGTGCTACCTTAGAAACTGGCCTTATTCTATAGAGGACATTGAATGATAACACTGCGAGTCAGCTGACTGCTGTGTCACAGAGCTGCTGCTTTCTACATTATCGCAACTGCCAGAGCTCTTACTGCTGCAGTTTTCTAGTCGCAGTGCGGCAAAGCAGACGCATAGAACCAGGCACAAAGCAGCATAGATTTTTTTTTATTCTTGTCTTTTTCATACGAGGGAAATTTTCCTGGTGTTAGCGTAGGAACAGACATGCAGCCTGGATACGTTGGCTTCAGCCTGGCAGCGTTTTCAGCTGAGCAGGGACTGCTCGGAGCTCTGTACCCAAACTGCCTCTGAGGAAGAACGCCTGGTTTCCCACTTTGTGTTCTAAGAGCGGGTTTTTTTATGCCACGGCGACATACCTGCAGCAATAGGACAAAGGAGATGGTACTTGTCACTGTTTGTCTGACTGGGGCCTTCGCAGGCACTCCACTGCCGAAGCTGTGCCAGCATCCCAGGGTCATATAGATCGGTAATACAGATTGCCGCAATTTCTTACATCAGTTAGAGCAAAGCTCAAACAAGAAACCAGACTCTCTGACCTAAATCAATCCCAGTCCTTCTGGATGCAGGGCAGCAGTCGACTAGCAATGACACAACCAGCCATCAAGTGGAGAGTCTCTGGGATTGCAATCTGTATTGGAGTCCGAGAACAGGAAACCCTTTCGGTCATCCAGTTGCTTCTCCTTCTAATACTACAATTACTACAGCTACAACAACTACTACTTCTGTTTTTCTTGCCTGTAAGAAGCTATTAATTGTGCTTGGTCTCTGAGCGTATATTTGCGTGGATTAGTCTGTCTATAATGTAGTCCTCCTGGAATGCTCTATATGCTCTATAATGCTCTCCTGGAAATCAGGGCACGAAGTCAGCCTGCTTTAACAGTTGTTTCTTTCGGCGTGATGCTATGCAACTAGAATGGGTTACACTGACAACAAAGGAACAAGCACAGAGCACCACTTTCTTTGCTGGACTGTTACAGGAACATAACTCTTCTTCGATATGATGCCCTGGTTTCTTCTTTTTGCTGGTGGTTTTATTTTATCTTTTTTTTTTTTTTTTAATTCATCTAATCGAAGAGCCTAACAGACACCATCGTGGATGTGGTTTTTAATGATTTGGAAAAGACAGCCTGCGGAGACTGCGATTTGAGACGGCAACACATTTAGGTTATTGCCAATTTGAAATACTTGGTTTGTGAAGCACAGCCCTAAGGGACGAGCTCAGTAACTGAGAAAGAGATTGTAGATAAAGAAATAAAAATGACAAGCGTAATGGAGGCTCTGCAAAAGAGACTGTCAGAGAATCAGTTCATGGATGGCAATTTCACCAGTCTGAATCTGAATAATTCATAGATTGAAATTACCCTGCTTTCACCTTTCCATTTAAACCGGCATGATCTGAATCTCTAATAAATTTTCAAGATAAAGTAAAATGCCAATTTGAATCTGAAGAGCTTTTAAAACCAGATGCTACACCCTGAATCTTTCGATACCTTTCACAATTATCCTGTGAGAACCGCACTTCATCACGAAGCACCATTACCAGTGAAAATTACTGTGATTACAATAGCAACAATAGAATACCATCAAATGATCCCTAATTTACCTAATTTACCAAGGCTGACTGTGTGCCCATTGTGTTTCACTACGTCTGGCATTGGATCAATATCACAGTGGAACAAAAATGCCTCAGTGTGTGCTTCCTTTTGGTACCTTTGACTTTGACAGCACAGGAAAAATCTATCTACTGCTAAATGTTTTTGCAGCCAACCTACATGCCTGCTGTAGGATCTGACTGATTCTGCACGATTTTCTTTAGTTCCTGGGTATCGGATGTCACTGTGTTACTAATTTGTTTATAACGTACACTCATGCACAAAGACTGCAGCAAGCGAGCGCCAGCAGAGAGACCCTGCACTGCTGCTGCAGCGGCAGCGCTCTCGCAGGGGAAGCCAAAACGGGTTCGGTGCCTTATGTGAATAATTACTCGTGTCTGAGTTACAAATGCTTTCTAGCATCACCGGTCTCGGTTGTACTACATGAAAAATGTATGCAAAAGCCGCGGTCAAGAAAAACGATCGCGTGTAATGCTAACAAGATCTTTCCCCCGTTCAGCAATTAGCGGGCGGTTGCGAGAGCCAGGCTGCGACTCCTTCGGTAGACGCGTGTATGTAGGTACGCGTGCACATACATAAATGTAAAGGTCCTGCGCTTTGCGAATATCCGTGAATACCACTGAAAGTAACAACTTTTTCTGACGAGCCAGGTGCAGTGTTTTGCCAGGATCTGCTGGGTTGTAACAAACCCCCGTTCTGGAGGTGAAAGTTTCCTATGGGATGATGCATGACTTCTGGAGCAGTAAGTACCATTTATGCGGTATGTTGGTGCCTATAGCTACGCTGCGGAATGGTATTTTAAGCATAGTTTGAGTCCTTGTAGCATAACTACAGTGTGGAGAAGGGAGAAACATGTACAGAAGGCTAGAAACAGGCATTCTTCATGGAGACGGCTGTATCTGCTGTCTGTATGTGTGTGTGAGTTGTACACTTTGGTCTTGTTTTTCATTTTATAACCAGATTTACACTGCCTCCAGGGAATATTTTCTAAGGAAGGAAGGTAAGCAGTATTTCTTTGTATTTATATGACTGTTTTGTATTTCTTTTGGGGAAAATGCATGTTTATAGCACATAGTTACATAATACAGCATGATCTCATGACATCAGATTAAGTGCTTCAGTATTTGTTCATGCTAAAACTGGACAAGAAAGCATATTTAAAATATGGCTTTTTATTCAAAATACGCTTGTAGAAGTGCTACGCAGAAAGAATTTAAAGATTGGGTTTGTTTTCGGGTTTGGCTCTTTAACATTATTGAATAAGAGTCTATCATACCTAAATAATAATGTTCTTGAAATCTTTGGATTTTAGATATTTTGTCTTCTTAAAACACCATTTACTGTACTTCTAAATTTCCTGTATATGAGTGGACACTGTTCTCTAGAGGTAGAAGAGGCAGAAGCTTTTACAGCTTGAGCTGTGATAACAAAGGAATTTGAAAGGGCACAAAATATGATTACACAAAAATCTTGAACTTTAAATTATTCAGTAATGTGATTTAGCAAGCTGTTTGTCTTAGACATCATACTCTCAAGTTACTGCACTATCTGGAATTAATTAGTCCATTCAGTGCTATATTTATATTCTTCATTTTCACATGGTATTCAAAACTTAACAAAGAAAAATCCTTGCGCAGAGCAAAGACTGAAACTCCGGTGAAAGTGCAAAACCTACATGCTGTTATCGTGCTAATAAAATCAAGAGATTCAGATCAAACTTTTCTGAAGAGTATTAGGTGTTTTGGCTTAACTGTTTTATGATGAGCATTTTATGGTTTTGTGTACACAAATATAATATACACTGATATAACTACCATACTGCAAGGATCATGCAAACAGGAATGTGAATGTTTTGCGAAATGCCGTATAAATACCCGTGAGCATTTACATTCTAATTATTACTGCCATAATCTTCTAGTATCATATACTGTTTGGAAATCCTGGTCTGTTAACCATTTTGATTCTGTAGAGTATTTGCATTCAGATTTTTTTTACCAGTGTTATCTGCCACAACAGTCTGCAGAGAATGGCTGGTCACGGGGTGCTAGATGTTCTCATTAGCAACTGCAGAGCAGATCTAATATGGAGTTTAAATGCTCCTGACGGCTTCATTTAAGGGCCCGATGCGAATCGTACTGCAGATCCACTCTGGAGGCCTCTAACTTACTTTCTGTTTGTATTACTGAATTTTTAATGTGCCACTGGCTTTCTCCCACTGCTCCATACTGGCCTCACGTTTCAAAACACGCAATGCTAGTCAGGCCTAATACTGTTTCTCAATGTAAGTCACTGCAGGAGTTGCCAGAGGATGCTATGACAGTGTCCTCAGGAGGTGAGGTTATCTGTGGGACTCTGCAAAAGTTTGAAAACCTCAGGAAGTAAACTCTGCCTTTTGGGCTGATGTGTGTTTCAAAGAAGGCAGGATTGTAGTCTTGACAGCAGGCTATATTGCTCATGCAAATGGGGAAAAAAGCATTAAAACTTTTTCAACCACAGAATCATGAAGTAATATTAGCAATATTACCTCATAAAAAGCACTAAAATATAATCTATGGTATCATCCATGTATTTTCTGATATGGCTATAGCTAATCAGGTGCAGCTACAGCTGAAGTGTTTAAGATGCATAATTGTACGTGCCGAAAGGAATGGCAGATCATGCAATATTAAACTCTAACATAAAGCCACTAATTTTAGCAATAGCGATTCAACAGTTAATCTACACTGTATCACTAGATGTATTAGTCTGGTTTTGTGCTTATGTTTTTCACTGTGTTTCAATTGTCTATAAATGAATCTGCAATGGCCAAGTAAGGGCCAAAACACTTCTTTACATGAGTTCCCAATTAAACTGAATTACTCACTTGAATAATATTGCCTCTACGTGTCTGGTGGACCCATGCCCTCATCTGCATCTAGACAGTGATCATGATGCCATTGCACATGTGAAAAACATACTGGAGCTCATTCTACTACCACTGAGGTTAACAGCAAGACTCTCTGTGCTATCAAGATAAAAGATGGATTCATTAATTTTCTTCCATTACAGCCTTCCTGTGAAAGGTGTTGCTGTGTTTTGGTTTTTGTCTTGATTATGAGAGTCCAGTATAGTTAGCACGATGTTGAACAGAAGATCACCAGGGCACATGACCTGAGCTAAACATACACTGAAACCAGCAACTCAGGATGGGTCTATTTGTAAACTGAAGGGACCTTCTTGCCTGTAGTTTTGTTGATAATATCTGTGCTTGTCAATTCTGCATTCTTATCAGCTGTTATAAAACACACAAGTTCTGATCTGTAATGGTTGTATCTATTTGGACAAGACCCCTGAGGATAGGCGGGTCTGTTGTGGGTCTGGGGTTTTTTTCACCTTAGAATTGCTTTGAATTAATTGCAACTGCCTATGGAAGTATGATCCCCTAAGAATGTGGGGAAATGCATTATTGATAAGTACATATAAATTATCTCTAGATTCATCTGCACTCTGGGTGCTGTGAATTTCAGACCATTATTCCCAGACAAAAATGTTAGGAGGAAAGTAAGGCTGAAGTAACTTGAAAGAATAACAGCAGCATCTCCAAACCAACCACTTCAATGCAGGAAATTCAGAGTTAAACAGAAGAAAATCCAAATGAGTTCATAGATACAATTAAAATAACTAAGCAGCTTACTCCCTTTTTGATGCCCTGTGATAACCACAGGATGTGATAGAGGTAAAAAATTTTGCCATTTCAGTTTATATTACATAGATACCATCAAAAAACACCTTTGGCTTTAAAACTATTTACATTGCATTTCACAGTATCAGTTCAGTTTCTTTATGGACTGTAAATGTCCACCTGCTCTGTGCTTTTAGGTGCACAACTGTAACGTAACCGAAAGTTCTGAAAAAGGAATGATTTCTGACCGACCGACAGGGGAAATGAAATCTGAAATGGGAATTACAGTGGAGGCAATGGGTCTCCCAGGTCTCATGCCAACAGAGCTTCCTGTGGGTTTTCCAGATCAGGTTAAACTCCTCATTGTGTTAGAATTCGTCTTAATGAACACGAAGTTAAAAATGAGGGGGAGTTCTAAATACGGCCCCATTTGTGCCTGAAAACTTGCCCCTTTTTTTTAACTACATTTGACACTGTTTCTGCCACAGGCCCTCTCTCAAAGATTACCAGGTAATTGTATCCAAAAGCGTATTTGCAACAACATACCTCATTTGTAGCTAGGCATGCCTATCCAAGCACACACAATGAATTAGCGCCTGTGGAAAATGCTAAATTGGGAAATGCTGTTAAAATGAAAAAAAAAAAAATTTTTTTAAGACTGTAGGATTGCCATTGTACTGTTCACTTGTACCCAGCGCCTCACGGAGATTGTGCAGAAGGCAATGTACAGTTAAATTACACGCAGTTTTGCTCAGCAAGACGTTCAGTAGAAAAGCCTTTTCTCATACTCACCTGTTTCTGTTTCTTCTGCCTCCTATGTTCATTCAAAAATCGTCTCCAGCATCACAACAGCCACAGCAACTGCCCACTCCTCCGACCTGCAGCTAGCAAGCGATGGTAAGAAGCTTCACTGAGAATGGAAGCGTGATGAGGTCCCACGTCCTCTGCTCCTAATGGCAATGCCCTGGCTGGCGGGGCTAGGGGAGGGGAAGGTATGCAGAGGGGCCTTGAGGATGGGAGACTATATGCTACATACCTCTGACTCCTACACTAAAACAATACCAGAAAAATGTCATTACCAAGTAATTAAAGGGGAGTAGGAACATCTTTAGTTTCTATGTTTTCACAGGCAGCTCTTCTATAAACTTGTCATACTTATACCTAGCATGAGTGCCATGTATTGAAACTCCAAGTCACCCAGAAAATGTTGGGCTTGCTCTGGTTATGAATTGCTTACAGTTTCAGCTTTTTTGGTATTCTGTGTTTGTTTTATTATCTTTAGGAGTTGGAGTGCATCCTTCCCTCTGCCACAGAACTTGATGCTAGGCAGTTACTTGAAACAAACTTTTTAATGATACATGCTTCATCTTCCCAAAGCCTGACAGTTGTGTGTGGCTTGCTGAAGTGCTGAGCCCTCGCAACAGTATCTGGAGTCCACGGGAGTATGCGTAGGATGGATTTCTCTGCAAAGGAATAAAAAATATAGCTTTCTGGTACTTCAGATTGTTTGCCCCAATTTAGACAACACTTGTGACATTAATCTCTGGCTCTTTATTTTATTTTTGTAAAGAAGACTCCCTAAACATAATTCTTTCACCTTATAGGGCACTTTATGAAAATAATTGCATTAACAAACGCGGATTACATAATGAATAGATAAGTGTTAGGGGAAAGTCCTGCAGGAAATCAGCACTCCCATCATCAGTGCTGTGTGTGGTAAATTAGGAACAGGCTCTTCAGGAAATGAGGACAAAACTACTGAATTGCTGCTCATTGAGAGTTTGTCTTGAGCACAGAGTAAGTTTTGTGCCCCATGCTGTCGGTTCTTCTGTCCATCTCAGCATTTTCCCATTTTGGAAAGTAACCTTCTTGTCACTATCTCTCTGCCCACTCAAGTCACCTTTCCCTGGGCTTCCCACTCCTGTCCTAACAGCTTTGCATCCCTACCATTTCCCACCCTGGGTCCCAGTCTTTGGCTAGTCAATCCTAATCCTCTCCAAATAGACTTTTTGTTGCTCTCCCACTTTATACTCCCCTTCCTGCCCTCCAGTTGAGCTTTTGTTTCCAGTTGCTTGGCATCAGGCTGGTTTTTATTGTTCCAGCTTGGCCTTCGAAGTATGGGCAGCTCCAAGCACCCAAATGTGGGTGGATTTTCACAGAGAGAGCAATAGGCACATCTCCCAGGGAGAATGCCTCCTTCGTCATTCTCCATCTCCACTGAGTTCTCCAAGGCACACAGGCACAAGAATATTTCCTGTATATTTAAACAGGAGTAAGGCTTGCAAACAATGGAATAATAACAATAATTAATAACAACAACAATAGAAACAAGGAGGGAAAAAATGTCCTGAGGCAAATGTCCTGTGTGGAAAATACTAGCTGAGTGGTTAAATCTGGCAGGACTGTAAGCATCAGAGAACATGGTCATGTAAATGAAAAGTGCTGAGAAGCTCTGACATAGTCAGAGCTGCCTGCATATACTACATACGCCTATGTCACATACAGATTTGTATGTGTATACCTTTATATAAATTGGGAAAAGTATGACTTTATTATCCATATCTTTTCTTTAAGAGCAATAAAAACATCCTAATTCTGTGTTTGGGAAATATATATACATAAACTGAGGGAATTTTCACCACTAGCTAATGCACAAAGGTTATAAAATTGACTACTCTAAAGAATTTTAAGTTTCAGCTGTACTTTGGGGATGCCCGGGGGGAAAATAAAATATATAGCTGTCAAGGGGTATCATAAATGTGTGAAAAAGAAAGGATACCTAATCATAATAATTTTTTTATTATTATTTACAAAGCATTAAAATGCTGTCTTAATTTGGTACTGAAAAATTCCCAACCTTCCTGCTGTCTTAGATTTGGAGAGATCCTTTCATCTTCCGCTACAGCAGTGGCCCAGCAACTCCTGGCCGGTACATACTTCTCAACAGATAGTGTATCTTATTTGTAGATGAGTAGTCTACTTGCTCCCACAATTTCTATGCATTCATAACAATAGGCTGGAAAATATTTGTCTTACTATATATTTAGTCACAATACCTATGAAGAAAAAACAATGTCATTGTGCAAAGCACCGTATGAAGGGAAAACAAAAGATCTACACTTTGGAGTTGATTTTTATCTGACTGAAGAACAGACACTCTATCTATTCTCTTATCTATTTTTATCAAACACGCAAATGTACTTGTAGTGATGAATAGATGATTGCATTTAAAAGAAAGTGTGGCTCCCCCTCCCCCCAGAAAAATAACTGTGGTTTCAGGGCCTGATCGGGTGTTAGAAAAATTAACGATTCAAATAATAACAATAAAAAAACTAACCAATAACTCTTGGAGCATTCATAAATTTACATGTAGCAGAATGTAATTTAAATTGCATGTAACTCATGCAGACTTCCGTCTGCCAGCACCAGTTTTTAAAGCTCCTTGTGTCTTCTACAAAGATTTAAGAACTGACCAGGCTCAGGTTGGAGTGACTTCTAGAAACAAGGTAGCCAACGTTCTGTATATTTATCAGCGGTCACTTAAGTGTAATGCAAACAGAACTTTCATGCTCATTTAACAACCTACCATGTAGACAGAGAAGTTTCTGGATTTTCTTTTAAAGAACTCACAGTAAGTTGCTCATTTTCATTACCCACAGACAGAATACTGCATTTTTAAGAGACAGGTTTGAAAGAAGAATATCTAGAAAATAAACTAATGTATCCTGGAATATCAGAAGTAGAGCAACTTGTTGGTTTAGACAGATACACAATTTGCAACATAAGAATTTGTGGATATTCCTATTATGTGTGTTTGTTTTTTTAAATTATTGTAACTGTAATCATAAAGGTTGGGCTGTTTTTTTGTTTTGTTTTGTTTTAAAAGAGATGATTATGAACTGCATCAGGATTGTGAGCTCATTTAAATTCCTTCACAATCCAGGTTTAGTCAATGTTGAGATGCAATGTTCTCTGCATGACAAAACAATTTAAACGAATGATTTGAAACTGAAGTTAGATGAAGGAACATGGTGGGTTTTGCACAATTAGGAATACAATTTTCACTGATGATGGACAAATATCTAGTTATTTTAGAAGTGCCTGTTATAAAATTTCTAAATAGTATCATACATTTACTCTCTTCCCCACCTTTAAATATGTGTTGCCATTTGCAAAGTACTTTCATTCAATAATCTTCCCTACTCCCAAATAGGCTTATTCAGTTTTCTGGCAATTAACCTAAATAGAAACTACAGAGGCTATTGAAACTGTATTTAAAAGCTTCCAAAATATTAAAATTTCCTGTTGGATTAAAATGTAGTCCATTGGGAAAACTTACCTCAAAAATCAGCATATCCAAATGGCAGAGACAGATGAAGCACCTGCCAGAAATTCAAACTAGTCTGACACAAAGATAAATCAGAAATCATGGATCTATTGCCACTTTTTCACGATATTTTCAATGTTGATGACCTCTACAGCCTTGTTACTGACTAATTTAATTCTTTGAAGCTCGGTTTGCTATCATGAATCCTGTCAGGGGTTGGAAAACTACTTGAAGCATAACTTTGGATCTTGTCTGTCCCTTTGCATCACAGCAGAGACATGAAAAGGCCTTAAGTAAAACCTGGAGACTATAAATTATAGATAAAATCTAACCATAGTAAAGAGAACACTAGGAGTGGAGCATGGGGTGCAGGATTGCAACATGAGGCAGAAGTTAGAAGGGATGGGACTAAAATCTGATCTTCTTCACTGCTTCTTAAGAATAACCCTTGGCAGGCTCCTCTAGCCAAATAATTTCTTTGAATCCCTGTTGATCTTCTAGTTTCTGCTCATGACCTCTTTGCCATCAGCAAAAGTATAAAACAACTGAGAGACACCTTTGTTTTCATCTACCTGAGCTCTACTGAGCACTGACATTAAATTTCTTCCCATATTGTAGCTGCATTTTCGTTGTGCACAACATTCAGAAAGACACAATAACCTGGCACTTAGAGTAGCTTTTCTTTGTTTCTCCTCCCTGGAAATTGCACTTTCACTTTCAAAAGCTAAATCAAGAGCTATTCATTTACAAGCGATAGTAAAACTTTACGAAGTCCCACCTGCTGACTGGGTGCTATTAGGATGGGCAGACCGGACTTCACAGAGGGAAAACACATTCCTCAGCAGTCCCTTGTCACTTGTTGAACAGGCAGGTCATGGCGTCCTCCTGAGAGCTACGTACGAGCAGAAATAACCATTCCCATCAGAGATGTGTCCTTCTAAACCAGACCATAACACTGTTAAAAAACTCATTTACACTCCCCGAGCAGAAGTAAAAAAGTAAAGAAAAAAAAAGTGAAAACTGGCAGCTGTATCATAAGTGTCATGGCTAGTACCTGCGTGGCAACTGCAGATATAAAGAACTTGAAATTGCATTATTAATGACGTGAGGTCCTTTTATTCTTAAAAACTTACTGAGGCCTTCAGGCTTGTAGTTTCAGTTAGTTGAAAAAGCTACTGAATACAGTAGCTAGTAACTACAAGTAAGAAGGTGTTAAAAAGGAAGAAGTGAAAAATCAGTTTCATACAAAGGTGACGTGAACCAAAATTTGAGTTTCATACTTTTAACTATTTGGCATTATTTTTACTACATCTTTGCATAACTTGATTTTGGTCAGCAACAAAAATGGAAGAATATAGTAATGGCTATGTTTGCTTGTTTATATAAATTTCTTTAATTTCCTTCGGTGGGCATTAGGACTATTATATTTTTTTCAGCAAATGGAGTGAGGTCTATTACAGCCAGCCCACATAATGCTGCTTATCCCCTTTCCTCTATACGGTACAGGCAGATTTCTCCAGTATCTGGTCACGTACACTTACCTATGTGATTTCTCATATATTATTTTGTTTTGATATATTTTCATAATGTTTGATGAGCAAGTACCAACTATAAGCTAATAGCTATGCATACTGCAGCTGATAATGCAGTTTCTTCCATAATAAATCTTTTGCAAGTGGGCTTACAGAGAATATAAATGATAAATAATTTATTATAAAAATGCATTTATGATTATATACATATGTGTACAAATAAACTTGCAAAATAACAATTTTTAACATGACTTTAAACTACGCATATGCAATCATTTCTCTTTGTTTTCAAGAGGGTTCTGTCACTTTTTTATATTTTGATACTGATAGGGGAATACCTCTATTTTGCCTTTGCAAGGTTTTGTTTTTCTTTCTGCTGCTTGGTTTTGCTGATGAGAGAATGTATTTAGTTTTTAAATAACTGTAATTCTTCAGATGGCATAGTGGTATAGAACAGATATGAATTTCAAGAGCCACTACAGTGTTGGGTGAACCATATTTATTAGCTATTAACTGTGAGACTATTACAGGCATCAGAGGCTGCACAAGAAAACCTTAAGAAGTGCTTTAATGTTGGGTCTCTAGGCTAAACTCCTGACTGCAATCTCAGCAAATTCTTTCTATGTTTGTGGAAATCAGTTTCATAACATTTTTGTTATTTTCTTTGGACATCCTTCCTAAATTTTAAGTTATTCTTCTAACTCAAATATTGTTTTATGTTTGCTTCTTTCTTTCTGATACTTATATTCCATCTTTCCATGAGGGACCGTCAGTTTTTTTCTTTTTCCTAATGCTGTTTTAGACTAACAGCAAATGTTCACCTGAGGAACTCAGCAGCCAAATTTGGCCAGATTGGTACAAATCAATAGTTAGACACAATTTTCCAGCTGCCTCCCATTGCTGTCCACACACGTTGATAAAACTGTTGTCTAGAACTTTAAAGACTGAAAGAAGACAACAAGGCAAAATAAAAGTAGGAGAAAGACACACTATAAACCCCAAGAAAATTAGCATGTGACAAATTGCATTTTTCCACTAAAAAGAATTAGCTTCCAACCACTGAAGTACAATGTGATACCTATTTATCAAGTTAATTGTTTTCTTGTTGCAAACCAGAAACTTAATTACAGAGATAATTTACATATGGATGGCATTTGCTTAAGCAAGATTTCTAACGCGGTATGCATAAATATGATTTCATTTTTTTTTTTTTCCCCATGCCTTCAGAAAATAGGCAAACATAATGCTGGAAACTATCTCCTGGATGACCAAAATGCAGTCCTTTACTTACACAGGGAACTATGCCTGTAGTATTTTCCATGAACTTACCAATCCTCATCATTAAATAGCTTGAGTTGTTATTTTTTTGTCCCTGCTATTTGTATTAAAAAACTACTCTAGAACCTCACAAATTTTATGGTCAGAAACCTTTTAATTTCCAGCCTAAATTTATTCATGGCCAAATTACACCCATTTGTTCTTGTGCCAACATTGTCTGCTAGAGTAAATAGTTCTTTTCCTTGCCTACTGTTTACCACCCTATTGTGTTTTTAGAGAATAATTATTTCCTGTATCAGCTTTTGTTTCTGTTAGACTAAACAAGTAAAAATTTTGCAGCCTTGCTCTTGAAATGACTTTTCTCTGGTAACCTCTGCAGCTCTTTTCTTTACCTGTTTCATCTTCCAGGAACACGATGAAAAAAATCTGCGTGAGCGCTCTCAGGTGCTTTAAGCAATGGCATATATATTTTCCGTTTCTTTGCTAAGAAATAGTTTAACTGGTTCATCCTCGGACGGCATTTGCTTTTTCATGGTTGTGTCCCGCTAGCAACTTAATAACACTGCAGTCATCTAATATGCATACCTAGATCCATCTCCTATGTTGTTTACAACTGATATGCTCCTAGTTTATAGCAGATTTTTTAAATTAACCCTTGAGTGCATGTCTCCACTGCCAACACTACAGGTTTAAGAGCGAGTTTAGCAGTGTGTATTTTTAATGTGCTTTTTCCAAGTGTAACACATGTTTTGGATAACTTGATGCCAAAGATAACAGAATAAAAAAAAGGAATAATGTTCAGAGACAAAGGGAGGTACTGAGCACACTGACAGCACTGGGTGCAATGTATTAAGGAATAAGAAATTCTCACAAGCGCTTCAGTGTATTATGATAGAACGTAATGGTTTGAGTGTGGTACGGTGTGCGCAGTACCTTAGGAAATTCTTTTTTGGTCTGGATACTCATAGCTGCTTGAATATTGCATTTTAGTTGGGGAAAAAGTTTTTTGGATGCACTGGAGCAGAGGTCACAAAGGCACACACAGAATCTTTCAAGGTGGCATCAAAGGAGCTCGGGGAACATGCCACTCACCACCTCCTCCCAGAGAAGCTGGGGAAAAGGCTTCTGGATCGCAAGTGCTGCCCAAGCAGCCAAATGTCTTTTCTGGCATGTGTCTGAAGCTCAGCATGCAGCTGGCAGCTACTGCTTCTACCACAGTGACAGAAAAGAAAATGATGGTGGCATCTAAAGCAGATTAATTTGGAGCATCTCTGTATTGGAGTGGTCTGTAGTGTTAGTATCATTCACAAGCCATTTCCTAGAAATCATACCATTGTAGATCAGTCTTTTTACTTGATTTTGCTTGTTTTTTAAAGTCGGTGTAACAATTAAAGACTTGAGACTTTACAGAGTCTGTATCTTTGAAGTAGCAGTGTGATATTTTCTTTACATGAGTGTTTCAAAATAATTAGGAATATTACATCAATACTTCTAGAGCTGTTCACAGTAAAAAAGCTTTGATACTATCTGGTTGTAAAGGTTCTATCTTATGGGCCATATCCTTTGGAATGAAGAATACATATGCACCTATTAGGTTTCAAAAGACATTGAGATTTTCAGAAGAATCTTAATGATTTTGGACTGCAAGTTCCAGCAGCTAGTAACTTGGAATTTTTGAATCCTTTAAGAAAAGATTTAAATTTCCTTATTTTGCCATGGAAGCCAGCAATTTATAGAACACCTTTAGTTGTATAATTATAGAGAGCAGAAAGACTAGTGTATTCCCACACTTACTAGCAAAAGATTCACCATTTATTAGAAAGATGAATTACGTTTTTGAAGGATGTTTTTAGTGGGAGAAAGATTAATCTTTTAAAAATCATGTGAAAGATTTTTTTTTTTTTTTTTGCATAAGAGTGCTGTAATGAGAAAATATGTTCAAGAGATTTATCTGCTAGGGCATGCAGCTTTATAGAAGTCTTGAAAAATCTTTTTGTCAGTTTTAAATGTGATGGAAATCTGCTTATTGGGAGGGGAATCTGTATCTATTCAGGATTATTTTATTAAGTTATTAAAAGGTAGTTTTATTTAATGTGCCCTCTTCGACTGTTGCTGTATAATACCTTCTTTGATGTTGAAGTGGTTAAGCGAACATATTAACTTCTTGCTGCATTATTAGTAATGTTTAATATGCTGTATTCTGTTTAGGGCATCCCTGTGGAACTGATAGCTGTGGACAACTGACTGGTATACTAAGTAGGTAAGCTCTGAACGTCTTTCAGTTGTAACATAATGACTTTCATCAAAGGAGGAAGAAGTCTTGATATTTATTAGTTTGTTAAGCTGAGTTTGGAAGGCTTTGGTTTTATAAATCCCAAGATCGGTGACTTAAGTAAACCTAGCACATGCTAATAGTGGATTAAAAAAGTAAATGAATTGATATTCCTGTCAGAAGAATGTATTTCTCTTGACCCATAATTTACTATCTTTTTATAGGTATTTGAGACAAGTTCAGACATCAGAAACTTGCAGGCCTCCACTGCAGCAGGGTGCAACCAAGTGATCATTCTGACTTGACAAGATTAATTTCAAAGCCATTCTTTCCCCTAACTTGCCTCTTTCTGTTTTGCTTGTTGCAGTTAGTGAAAGTATTTGTCAAACTGGGACGAAGCTTAGTCATTAGTCTTTTCTCTTTAGACAATGACAGACTTCTTGGGTTGCTAAAGCAAAGGGATTTGCAAAATGCCTTACAAAAAGAAACACGTCACTGAAAGTAAAGCATGTAGTGGATGGTAATACTATCCTACTGATTTTAATCTGGTAGAGGTGTTAGGCTAATTAAGAAAGAATTAAACTACACATGACAGATACCAGTCACATTGCTTAATATAATGCTGGAAGATACATAGAACCATAGGGGTGATGAAAGCATTGCAAGAACACATATAGAAGAGAAATAAAATACAAATGCTGTCTGCAAGTATAGTGGGTTTTGCAGGTAAAGATAGTATACTTGTTTGACAAGATGTTCTTTTACACGGTATAATTTTGCCATTAATACAGATTCTATACAGAAAATATTTGTTAAGTTATTTAAAATAGCTTGGGGGGTCAGTAAGGAGCAGGAATCACCCTTCAGTTATTTATATGGGAAATGTTTGCATTATTCTCTTAATATAAAATAATTATTTTTCCTTTTGTGCAGTACTTTCTGGTGCCATTCTAAAATGAAAATCAATACATTCTTCCAAGCTAAGAAAATTTATGTTTCTAGGAGAAGCTGGCCCCATCAATATGTTAGTACAAAATACTGTTTCGCATCTACATGAAGAAGCATTCAGAAAATATTTTCTGTGTAAAATGGAGAGAACTTTTTTCCTCTCAGTTATTTTCTCTCCATTTCTTGTGTTGGGTTCCTTTCCATTAGATTTCTTGGTGCTTTGATATAGATCTGTTGTTTCCTAAAAGCAGATTTATTAGTATGGAGACATAGAGAAAAAGTTGTGTTTAGGCATACAAATTTTTGGTCATCTTCTCCATATTTGTATACTATTTCCATTTCTTTATACACTCAAGTAACATAAATCCATTAGAACACCTATTTAGACACCTCAGTACCGTAACATCGGTGAGATTAATCTGTTTTAAGAGACAAGGGTTAAGGTGTATGTACAGCAGAAGGATATGATAAGTTTCAATTTCACCTTGTAAGGAGCACTGCGTTAATTCAAGAGCAGAAGTGGAAAAAATCCACTCTGGGAATTAGGGGCTGTGCCACGCAGGCTAACATGGGCATGTGGCAGCTGATGGGACAGCCCCTCTACGCTCTGCTCCAGCATTGGCTTCTGCTTCCCCTTCAGCAGTCTGAGCCTACAATATAAGGCTTTTGGCAATTTGTTTCCACTTCAAAGTAGTTTAATACTTAGTGCAGCTCTATAGATGGTGAGGATTTTCCTGTCTTTCAAGTCACTCCTTAAAATCAGGTGTCCTAGGGCATATCTTAACTTGTGGAGATGACTGGAGTGTTGGATGTGATTAGTTGTTGCCTTGTGGATTAACTGAAGAGAAGGCTGTGTGTATGGTACATGGTACATCTACGTTACTCTTGAAATGATACAGCAGATCACAAATCCACTCCCACATGCACTACCCACACATTTCCTTCTTCTTCACACACATAACTACAATATGCAGGGCTGGTCTAGGATCTTACCAGACCAAGTAGTCCCAGGTGGAGCTGGGAAGTGAAGGAGACTGTAACAACTGTGAGCCAAACAGCGGTAATGCAGGAGCTATCAGGAGATGCTGCGACCCATGACAGCTTATAATATCATAGGTTACTATACTTAGTAAAGAAACAGGAAATAAATATGCAATTCCTCCCTTACAAACACTTTATATAAGTATATAAGACATCTGTAAAATGGTGGAGTTGAAAGGGAGATAAGGCTGCTCATACTCTGCGCTTGAGCAGGATGTGGGTTACTCCCTTTCAGGTGTGTGGTCTAAGCTTCAGGTGATGGGAGTGGTTCCATGTTTTTTGAAGTTTTACTTTTTCTTCTTTTTTCATCTTCCTCCTGGCATATCCCTCTGCTTTCTCATGAACGCTGTCACTAGTAGAGCAACAGCCCGATGTCTCAGCAGGGCCGTTTTAATTTTGCTACCATAGTATACATTTACCCTGGGTGACCATGCTTTCTTTTGCATTACATGTTTTCCCCTACATCTGAGCTTCAGCTGAAAAATCTGTTCATCTTAAAAACACTATCAAAAACAAGAGACAAGAAAAAACTTACCCTTACAAATCACTTGCAAGTTCACCTCCAAACTGGAAGTTGCTGGGTTTTTTCCAGTCCTGTGACTTTATTTTCAGCTTTGTTGAGTCTTTGCAGGTTTTGTGTCACTTCCAGAGTCCAGGAAAGTGGATTACTATAAATAAGAATAGAGTCTTAGAGGCTTTCAGTGTGAGTTATCCAGGTTGAAAGTCCTTTTAACAAATTTCATCAGTTTAACTGATGAAAAAGAAAAAAGAAAAAAAGAATCTTCCAAACCATTATGCCTTTAGGAGCAGCGCAAAAAAACCCAGGCACTCAAACAATAGGAAAATAGCAAAACCACTTATTACTTAAAGTGTAAAATGTTAACAGAAAGAATACATTTTAAGTAGTGTGTGTGTGCAGCACACACACACTTAAAATCCCTTAAAATCATCTAGTCCTTTAAAATCATCTAGTAAGGAAATAAAATATCCATTTGCATTTTACTTTTGCACATAGGTTTATTAAGATAATATATGTATCTTTTTGTATGCTGAGCCATTGCTTTGCCTTTGCCTCAGCCTGTCCAAGGTGTATGAATATTGACTCTTTAATGTACACCCCACGGTGTATTATTGCTTACTTAAAGCATAATACTGCATGACCTTGTTTTTTCTGTTAATTATATTTTTCCCTTGTAGGAAAGTAAGTTTACTCATTCTGAATCGTGCCAAACCACATAATCTGGAAAGGAATATTGTGGCTCTGCTTGGAAAGTACTAATTGGGCTTCAGCCATCACTGGGAAAGCTGTATAGTCTTTTATTATTTTAACTGGCCAAATGCCCTTTGTTACCACATTAACAGTCTCCCTATGGTGCCTGTAACTTTGATATTATTTTCACTTTTACACTAAATTTGACCAGATGAAAGACACAAACCCTCCAATTTTGAAATAAAAAACCAGCATGTTTTCTTAATCTTGTATTTCAGAGGGAAAGCCTGCGAAAATGATAACCTATGTCTGCTGGCCAAAGTTTTTGTTCAGTAAACCCATCCTGCCAGCTGTTCCCATTGGCAAGAGGAAAGATAATATTTTGGTATCTTTAATTTCTCCATTTCAGAGCAGAAGTTTTGCTTGTGTCATCATTTAAATCATGCATGTTAACACCAGTCTGGCAAACAAAATGGCACTTTATAAAGACCTCAGTTTGGATGGTATCACTGCAATGTTGCAATAAAGCTGTTTTAGGTTATTAAATACAACTCAAGTCGGTTACTGACGACGAACTATTGCAGGTGCTCTGGACTGTGCTGCTGAGGAAGTGCTTTGAAAGTCCTGAAGAACACATTAAAGCAGATATGTAGGTGCATTTTAGTCTGATGTCCCTGGGAGCTAAGGATGCAAAAGACTGGGCTCTCACTCAGGTGCCTTTGGTCCTCACCTCACGAGGCAGGCTGGACAAGGATCAGCAAATGGCCACTCAGGTCCAGTCCTTAGCAAATGAGGAGGGGTAGCCTCCAGCAGGAGACAGGGACACTGGCATTTCTAAGACAAAAAGCAGTCACCTAAAGCTCTAAGCTTAGCCAGATAAACCTCCTGCACTGAGAATATCCGATTCAAAATGTGGACAGGGAATGTTCTCTCTCCAGCTTGATCTCTGACTGCAAGCTTTAATTTCAGCTGAAACAGAAAGGGTGTTCTCATCACATTTAAGAACGTTTAAGAATGTCTTTCTCAATTTCCAGGTAACCTGAAGCCTGAGTGGTTACAGGCATATTGGATCCCACACCTTGGCAGAGGATTATTTCTGCATATGTTCCGGGACAGCTCAGCACTACAGACAAGGGAAAAAAAAAAAATCTTGATTCTGCAACAATTTGTTTGGATCCCTTGAAGATTTCAAGTATTTCTTAAAGTCCTCCAGGGCAGGACAAGCAAATTGATCAGGACAAAGCTAGGTTTCAAGTCTTTGCTTGTCTAGCCGTAAAGCCTCTTTCACTAAAAGGGAACATGGGGGAAGACAAGGAATTCTTTTAAAACAAGAATTTAATTAATTTGTACATTACTGTAATTACACTACCATGTTAAATGCTCTGAGGTTGATGGTGCTTGTGACCTTCCCAATACGTTTCATAAGGAGGACAGTATAACCTTGCACTGCCCCAAAACAGAGCTGAGCCCTTCCATCTATTAAAGCTGTCTTGGGCAATTCAGTGAACACCGTAATGGCTCCTTTATAGCCCTCTACTTGAACTTGATAGAGCAGGGCACATTCCAAGGAAAATGGGAGTAGTTCCTGCGTTTTGCCTGCTTACTGCTGTTGGAACAGCTTAATGTAAAAGCTGATAACAGAATAGATGGTGCATTTTTTTAACAGGGCCCAGCCCAACAACCACACTAATGATAGCATAATTTTTACCTGGGATGCAAGTTTGCTTTTAAATCCATTTCCCCTGGTACCTCCAACGTGTGAATTTAGAAAAAAAGTATTTTTTCAAGTTTTAATTTCCTCCAGAAGCATATAATAATTCACTGCTTTTTCCTCTCCTTCAGGTTAGCTCTCATCACCACAGATACAGCTACAAGTACATATCTTTTGGTGGGTTTTTTTTTTTTTGGCTGAAGTTTTCTTGCCTGCTGAACTGCCAGAGCCTTTCAGCTTACATTTCAGGTAAGGTAAATCCCTTAATCAACTGCAAAAGCACTTGGGAAATATATTTTAAAATTACAAATACATTTTGGTAGCACTCTCACAAGTTACTTCCCTGAATTTGGCTTTTTGCACTTATCATGCCTCATGCAACAGCCTGTCCAGTCATTGTATGTCTCTAGGTCATCATTAATGTGTACTGCAGTTTCACAAAGGAGTTCTGGATGGTACCTGGCCCAGAGAGTTTGGTCAGAGGGAAACTGTAAACCCCGGCCTCTCTGGAAGGCCAGTGTTCCTATGCTCCTGCTCCAAAATACTGCAGCGGGTGGCGGAGCACCCCATGCAATGTTGTACCACACAGCACGCAACGTGGCAGCTGCCGGGGCATCGCCAGCTGGTGCACTAGTCTCTGCCCTGTGGGTTAAGTTACTGACACTTGCCAGCTGCTAGTGGTGTGCAAGAACTTGAACACCTTCCTCTCATCTTAGCAAAGAAAAATATTATAAATCGTAACAATTATACCAATAAACAAAAGTAATGCATTAAGAGAAAAAGTAACATCTTCCATTTTCAAACTGTTCAGAACAACTTGAAAAACATAGGCAATCACATCATCTCAAATGAAAGGAAAAATAAATGGGAAAAAAGCCATCTATGGCCATAGTATTTGAAGCAGGCCAGGAAAGATATCTGACCTGTTATTTGAGTCCTTCTCTATGAAACAGCTACGTTAACAGTAACTGTAATGAAACTAGACTTATTATGCATACATGAGCAGTAAATAAAAAAAAAAAAAAAAAGAAATCCACTACAGTAGTGATCAAGTTTAAGAAAAAGCAAGTGGAAGTTTGTAAAAGACGTATCAAAAGTGACAGCTGCAAGAGGAAGATACTTCCCAGCAGCTTGAAGTCTCAGAGTAAATACTTTAGAAAAACTGCCATGGTTAAACAGAGGAATTTATTAAAAGAAGATTAAATGCCTCAAGAACTTGAAGGTGAAAGTAGGACATAAAACATAAAGACACCATATTCCCAAAAATACATTGACAGCCATCAAAAACTTGCAGTTAATCCTGTTCTGTAGCAAGCAGGACACCTATCAAAGAGTTAGCAGGAGCAGTAGATGGCTAAGATATAAAAGGCGCACACAGGAGAGATAAGGCCATGGCAGCAAACTGCATGAATTCTTTGCACCCATGCGTGCTATAAACTCAAGGAGGTTCCCTTGTTGGAAGCCTTTTTTATATAGCATAAATTGGAGAGATCACTGAAAATTATGTATCAGTAGGTTTCTAAGAGAAAGATAAACTAAGCAGTAACAATTTTGAAGGACAACCAAAACTAGGATTAGTGTGCATGGAAAAGGGAAGACAAAGAAGAGAGCTCTCTAAAATAATGAGTAGCAAAGACAGGTCAAATAGGGAACAGAAGCTTTTATATCATGAAAAGCAGTGAACAAGGATGCATCAAATCATTTGTTGATTTGTTGAATAAAGCCAGACATATAGAATGTTGGTAACTTTGAATTTCCTTGCCACAAAATGTTGTGGTTTACAGAATTTGTCATGAGTTCAAGATCTCTTGGACAAACTCATCCCTCAGGACCTATTAAATAGAAAGACAAACTCTGATTATGGAAGTTGTATCACTACAAGCTGGGAATATAAGGCAGGTAGGTATCACTACATGCTTGTCATTTTATAGTCATCTTTAGTAATCATTTTCCACTTTTCACCAATTTCCATCACTTTTGGAGCTGGGTGCTGGGCTAGATGGATCTGTTTTAGCCTGAGCTGGGACAGCCCTTCTTATGTCCTGCTTTTAAGTAGCTCCTGCAGTTTGTGGAGAGCCTTCTGTGGATTCAGCTGAATCAATCTGAACAAGAGTCAGATAAAGGACTCTGAACACATGACTGAAAATACTAGGAAGAGGTAACTAAGAGAGCAGGATCAGCAAGTAATGTAAAGAAAAGATAAAGCAGAATTAAACTTGCATATAGTCTTTAACTCTTAAAGTAAAAAGTGGCATCACACATGAGGTGACAGAAAATAGTTCTTCATCCCTGTTAAAGAAAAACATACTCTCTTCCTCCCAGCAGATGAAATGACAAGAAAATTGTGACATGTGCTTAAACTGAAAGGACCTTAATTCTCAGATCAAATCTAGATCAACACAATTAAAAAAAAAGAGATCTGCAAGTGGATGAATAAGTATGCATAGAAAATGAAGAATATATAAATATACAGAAGTACAAAAATCATAGAAACTTACCACTAATTATCTTTTTTTTTTTAAATTAATGAAAGTAATCCCACAGCTACATAACCCATATAAAAACGGTCTCAGTCATGTCAGTCCTCTGTCATGAAAAATGACTGAATATAAAATGTTCTTTCATATTCATTCTATAAGTGAAATCCTCACACAGTATGAATTGCTCAGGGTTCACCAGTTTCCACAGAACTATGACAAGTCACAGCAGCTGAGGATCTGCCCAGCGTGTACCATGTTGGCTGACACAGCAAAGCTGTAAATCCAGTCTTGACAAAATCACAGTTTTCTGCAAGCTCATTGCACATGAGACTGTTAGCTGACCATTTACTGAGCTTCTCGTACACCAACCTCTACCAGCAGAAGGGAAGGAGAAGACAGAAGCAATGGTACAAAACCTGCAGTTCCCCTTTCCTCCAGCCCTTTGCTCAAAGGGGGCCTCCCAAGACCTACACAATAAGCCAAAAAAGTAAGCCAATGCAGCTGCGAGATCTGTGGATTTTGTCTTCATGGATAGCAGTACACTATTCATGAGGTTCCCCCACCTTCTTGGCGCTCAAGTAACCCAAAGCCTCTCTGAACCTAAGCTAAGAAGGGAGGAGTTTCTCCCACTACCAGCACCTATGAGTGAACATTGTAAAGCCCAGTTGCCAACTCGCTCCTTAGTGAAATGCTGGAAGATTTATTCACAGTTCAACCCAGATGTTTTCTAAATTGACTGTCATCAAAAAATTATCTCAGCCAACAGCAAAGACAGGACTGAGCGGCTCTCCAGCGACTTTTTTCCTCTCAAGTCCTTCAGAGGTTCTTCCATCTGACGAACTGCTCCAGTGACAGGATGCTCTCATGAGAGTCATCATTTGCTTTGAAGTAAACAGACCTCAGGCTCGTTGTAATTTGAGAGACCCCTAAGAAACTCATCCTCTAATTGTCGTTCTTGGTTTATCCAAGGATTTGCAATGTCTGTATGAATTCCTTGGCCAAATTCAGCAATCTTGTTAATCTCAACCCCCATATATCTGTTTCTTTCAATTTCCACTACCAAGTTCTCACAGTGCTTTCCCAAGGAGTACAAAAACCTTCTGTTCCCTTTTTCCCATACACTCGAGAAAATATCCCTGTCCATGCATGCTGCTTCTACATTTCTTACCAGCAAAACCCCTGAGACTTAAATAATTCACTTCCAGTTCTCCACCTAAATTTTCCTTCACTCTAATTTCTAGGTCAAATAACTGCATAAAATAATTTAAACTTTATAATTTATAGGAAAAGCTTTGCTTTAAAATAAAATGCAAATACTTTTTGCATTCTCAACCACTGAAGCAGAACTGTAGTCATTTTGCAGACATTATAATTTGAAGTTAACCAGTATTCTTCTCCCAGGACACATAACTAGAGAGAATTTTTCCATTGTAATGCAATTCCCTAATAGTTAACATACTAGGCTTCTTTCTGTGTAACCTTGAAAAAAATACAATAGGTATTTCATTATTGTATGAAAGAGATATATAAACATGCAAATGTTTCCTGTTGTTATAAATTTTAAGGAATGACTGCTGTAAGCATTTATCTATAGTATATCTAAATTAAATAGCCCTACTAGAAAGAAGAGAAAACGTTTTGTATTCATTTAGTCATTAAACAGAATCAGGAACAGTTGCTAAAATAATGGATCCTGATTGTTCATTGCCATTATGCTTTACTTGTTGGAATAGATACCTGATAAGAATCGTACCAGAACTATAGCTGCTAATGAATGATTAAAGGCTAGGGAGCAGATGTGAAGGGAAACTAGAACAACAATACCTCATTTGTTTTTTTCTGGGGACACTTATGTGGTTCTCCTTCATTTTCTTCCACTGAGTTTTGCTTTCAGATCTCTACAATATAATGGACTGAACTAGGACTGGATTTGGACTCTTTCCCATCTTGTAGAAAGCTCTCTTTCTTGAACTGTGACAAAAAAAAAGTCAAAACCTTGACAAAGTTTATGAACTAAAAATAATAATAGTAATGTAAAAAATGTCAATGGAAATATTCTATTTAGGTTATCTTAAAACATTTGGATTATACTAGAATTAGTTTATGTTTTGTAACTAAAAGTCATTTTACAGAAAACCAAAATCTTTAATTCAAAGCGTCAAAACCATGTTTTATCAAATTTAATTTCTCAGGGCCTTGAAATCTGATTTGATCTATTTCCTACAAAGTTTTGGATTAGACAAATAGAGGTATTTTTGGATGAAACTCATTTTGTCAAAAAGCTCCAAGCTGGTTTTGCTGTCCATGGTAGTCCATACAAATATCACAGGAAACTTCTGGTATATGCAATGACTTAATCAGCTGGAACTTGAATAACATGCAGACACGTATCTAACTGATCCCCAGATGACTAGGAAATCTGTGTCCCATATGCTGTTTAAAAAAGGAGGTCTTAAAATTTAATTAGACAGGAGAAAGAAACAGAGCTTGCTCTTTTTTTTAATCATCATCAAATGTTTTTCACTTTATATATCTATTTAATACTCATCTGTTCACCTAATCCACAGATTGCTCCACAACTGCTTACACGCTTTGTCATGTACTACCTAAATTCACCTAGAATTTTGTTTTATTGACATCCCAAGAATTCAGGTCACAGAGAAACCAACTTAAGAACCCAGGAGACGAGTAAAACCATCATGGACAAACACACATGCTTGCTTGCATGGGAAATTAGCATGTAGTCATCTACAACACAGACGCATACTTCATCAAATCAGTGTCTTTCAGTCTATGCCAGTCTGCAGGCTCCCGGTTTTCTTTTTCTTCCCATTGGAAGTGCAGAGCTTTATGTAGCAAATCAAAGCTCCCTGACTCTTCATAGGTAAATTTTCAAAGACCTCTTATAAAAAGCTCACAGACCTCCAGGATCTACTTTCCACTACATGTGGAAAGCAACACCAGCACCAGCACCGCCGCTCCAAACTTATGCCCTGTATAGAAACTCTTTATAGTGCACAAAGACTGTGCACTACCTTTACACCTCTTTCAGAAAACCTATCTTTCTCCAGGACAACTAACTTCTGATTACAAACACAGACATGTGTTTGTAAGTGACTTGTCCAGGTGACAATGGGAGATCTATGGACTATCATTAGAAAGCTAATTGATTATATATTCCCATAGTCATATTTTTTTCTGGTTCTAATTCAGGGGATTTTACCCAACCAGTATGAGAAAATTTCCCTCCTGCTCAGTAAAGAATTGTGCCTGTGGTACGAAATAAAAACATTACTACATTTCTTGGGCGTAATGAAGTACTCATGGCGCCAGCAGAGACTTTGACTTATATATAAGCCTTATTAAGACTTAGTTACCTTTTAAGGTGGTAGGAAAGCAAGCATAGAGCCAGAGCAGCCTCATCAAACCCTACCAGTGCCAGTTCAGGGGATTACCAACCACAGCTGTCTGCCTTCTGCATGGGGGGGGGAGGATGCCAGCCCTCAGCTGCTCCCCTTGCTCTCCTGACTGCAGAGCGTGTAGAAACACAGTTGGGTCTCCTTATAACACCCACACATAAAAAACAAGAGGAAAATTCAGTGCCTGGAAAAGACTATCTCCCTGATGAGCACAGACAGTCAGTTGTCCTCTAGCAAATCTAGCTGCGGCCATCCCTGCATTGAACTGGTTGTGAGAGTCAGTTCAAGTTAAAAATAATCAGAGCTTTTCTGGGGCTGTGGAAGGGCAGGGTTTGGATCCAAGTTGTTGCAAGGCCCCATAAACAATTTTACAAGAACAACTGCAGGAGGGCGTGGGCTGGGAATGAGCAGCTGGGGGCTGTTAAGATGGCATTGTCAGCGAATGGCACCGCTTCCCTGAATTTTCACTGAAACAGAAGTTGAGCGTTCAGATAATCAGCCATGACATCTGAGATACGGGAGCAGTACCAAGCAGATGGGCCAATACCTGCTTAAATTGCTCTAGCTCTAGTCACTGAAAAGGACATCTGTCTCTGCTCTCAGACTGGGTGCCTCAGTGACCCCGCTGCAGCTGGGCAGCAAGAACTCTTCTGTTTATGAACGGGTATTTTTCAGAAGCTTGTACTCTGAGTAGTATTCTGAATGAATTTTCACAAAAAAACTCCTGCCGTCAGATGTGCCGAATATCAAGTCCTTGTTGCAACACTCAGATGTACTACAACTCCTCAGCAAACCAGTTGCAAAAATATTTTTAAGATGCCAAAACCAGCAACCTTTTCCCTTAGCCTTGTTCAACAAAATAATTTTATCTGAAACTTTTCACTCTGAGGCATACAACAGTTTTGGAGATTTCAACTCCCAGAATCAAAGTTTAGCACAGTTAATGGCATCTGAAAGTTGAATTCCTGAAGGCAAATGCTGGACACCTGTGGCTACATTATCCTTTAGACTAAAAAGTTGCCACGTCTCTCCTTTCCTCTTTTCTTCTATTAAACCCCAAACCATCATATTTTTCGCAGTAACACTTGGGCAAGCATCCAACGCTAAAAGCATATAGAAATGACTAATATGAAAGGGCTGAATAAAAGGCATTTAAAAAATAAAACAGAAATAAATCATTAGTTAAGAATAATTGTTTTGTTTGCTTGTCATTAGACATCTGCTCACAGACACTGCAAACGTTCCACTTTGTGTCTGGGTTTAATAGTAACAACTTTGCAGGGATGCCTTCTTCTTCCTCATTGTTTTCGCTTGGTTTCTAGGGCAAACAAAACCATTTTTTGAGCCCTTTAATAACTTAAAGCTGTTGTAGAGTTAGAAGTAAATAACTGCATAGGATGGAAACTTAAATCCAGCAAGCCTCAGAACATATCAAAGGTCACTATATGCACAGTATCAAGCTCTTCCTCCCTCCCCCTCAGTAATCCCTAGGACCTCTCTGCAATGACTGAATAGAATTCAGAGCAAAATTTGACCTGAAAAATGTAGAGCTATCCCTCCTCTTCCTCCCCTCTCCCTGTCCCCTGCTAACATTTCCAGACAACAAATAGTGTAGTGAATACGAACTGTTTGTTTTGCTGGGAATGCCATTGGCGTGGCGGCAGCTGGGGTGGGAGAGAAGGCACATAGACGAATGAACAGCAGTAAATATAGACAGTAGACAAAATTAGGAGACGTTCGGCTGCTTTCCAGTGTTCTGGATCTTTGGATGCTTCCATTAAGTGGATACAGCTCTTCTTAAACTGGTATTTGAACATCTGGATTATTTAGCAATAATAAAACATCAAATTCAGAACATTTGAACAGAGATGTCAAACAAGCTGGTTTGGGCAAAATGCTAAGACTACCGAAAATGCTGAAGTCATTTATGGTTATGTTCCTTTTTTAGCATATTACAGTACCCTGGAACTAGCAAGGGGGAAAAAAGAATATGAGAGTAAGTATTGTCAAAAGGAATATGTCATAAATCATCCAAAATGAAAAATCAGTGAAGATTTTCTCTGGAGAGAATGTTTCTTGCAGACCAAAGATAAAATCAATGTCCAGATCATTGGCAACTGAACCTGAATTCTACAAAGGAATTGTTGGCATAACATCTTAATTTCCCATTGATATTCAAAAGGACCACTTACATTTGAATCATCCCTTTTCACTGTATTACAGAAAGGATAATTCAATAATTAAAACCCCATCTTAATGTATTCAGTTCTGTAAATAAGATGATTTTAGAGATTGAAATTTTGCTCATCTCTTCACTAGCAGGTTGCTAACAACATCTTGTCTACACAGAATCACAGAAGGGCTGAAGTGGAAAGGTACCTCTGGAGATCATTAGGTCCAACTCTGCTCAAAGCAGGGTTCTCAAGGCAGCAGGTTGCTCACGGCCATGTCCAGTTGCGTTTTGAATTATCTCCAAAGACATAGATTCCACAACCTGGGCAACCTGTTCCAGTGTTTGACCAACCTCATAGGAAAAAAATTTCTTCTTCTGTTGAAATGGAATGTCCTTTGTTTCAGTTTGTGCCCATTGCCTCTTATCCCCTCCCTGGATACCGATGAGAAGAGCCTGGCTCCATCTTCTTTGCTCCCTCCTATCAGGTATTTTTATACATGGATACAATCCCCCCCAAGCCCTCTCTTCTCAAGGAGAATATATTAATAAATATTAGTCAAACATTAATAAAATATTTTTTAAATTATGTTTACTTACTTTGGAAGCACATCACAGGTATCTTTCCTGATTTGTCCATGATTTCCACATTGAATACAGCTCCCAAGACACTTTTTAGGTAAGTGCTGCTGCTGTTAGGAGCTTCACCAACTGCAGCAGGAGACTTTACTTCAGCAATGTTGTTATACTTTCAAACCATACCTAGGTAAGTCCCTTAAGTGTTTAATTAGAATAGACACACATTTCAACCTTTTTTATCTCACTCTTGGGGTTTCTCTAAAGTTCATGAAATTTCAGAGCAATCAATAACAAAAAGAGATCTCAGTCCTTGAGCAAGTCTACAGCTGCACTACACCTGAAGGAACTAAACCACACAGAAGCCTTTTAATGCACTTTAATTTATGGAAGTTGGATTCACATCTGTAACTTGATTTGCCTTAACTTTCTTGGCTGTCCTTATTTAGAAGTGCCTGGAAATAAAGGTTTCATGTTCAGTGATGCAAGACTTAAAGAGAAGGAAAGGACATGTCATACTGGTAAACAAACTTAGCTGATATTGGTCCACTTTAACAAAATCTATGTAATCAAAAGTGTAAAAACTACATACACGTGTCAGTTATAATAAGTTTGTCACTCTATCTTCTCTTCAGATTTCTTAAATTGTAGTTTTGTGTTGCAGTAATATTCACCTGTAGCACAAGATAAGACGTTCTCTGTCATGATAATGCACAGACATCTTAAATTTTCATTTAAGCATTAAATCTTTCAAAGCTGATACCCCATGCTGATAAATGGGTTTCTCAACAGGGAGCATGAAGTTCATATTACCAGCAGTACATAGCTAAGCTGGGTGTGGAAAACCATGCAGTAGCTACCCCTACGAGGTTACAGTTCCATGTCCCCCTTCAGGTGACTTACTTAACTGCTGGGTGACAAGCCAGCTCCCTCCTCCCTGCTGGTAGAGTTGTCCCACCTTCATCTTTGCACCACCTATGACACTTGCCCTTGAGACGTCTCTGCATGGTCACTCACCAGAAAAGCACCAGGTCTCTCTCTGCTGAGTCAGATTCCTGCTTGCTTAGCACATGGAAACAGTTCAGTGACCAGGGCCAGCCAGCGCTGAGCCAAGCCGCACAGTCAAGACCTGACCGTCTTTGCACTCTGGATGACACCCCTGGAATATTCCAGGGTTATTGGGAAAGTGAGGAGGAAGTGCCCCAGTTCAAAAATGGGTCCCAAATGCCCGAAAAGCCAGCTGAAACAAAAGGATGGCATGCTAACAAATGAGTTAATTGTAAACATCAGTCAGTTTATAAACACTCTGCAGTGTTAAGAGTCCTTTCAAAGGATCTGTTTGTTTGAAATACAAGCCACAGATAGATTTTTATATAAGTTTTGGAGGCTAATTTCTGAAAGCAAATCATGCTTCCAGAATATCCTGAATATATACTATTATGCATAATTCTCCTCTACAGTGTTCATGATGGATGAGTTAAACAAAGGTGACCTAACATACATCATGTAAAAATGAAGAATAACCAATACTGCCAGTCTTCTACGGGAGATATATTGCAGCCATTCAGCTAATTCCCGTGGGCTCAATTTCTAGCCTTAGTGGAGCAATTCTCTTTGTCCTTTGCAGTTTACCTTAAAATCTTCCAATGTTATTAATAACGTCTCAGAATTTTTCTTGAGGAAGAACCTGGAACCACAGGTCATCTGCCATAAAAAGGAAAAAGGTTTTCCACCAGCCACCGTGAGTGGTTCATAGAACAGCAAATAATGCACCTGCAGACTATTATGATACCTTAAAAATATTGAATCACATTTTGCATATTTTTTTTCTGAAATTCTTGTCTAAAGTAAGCATATGAATTCCATTGAAATAAAATCAGCCTTAAAAAAACCACCTGTGTTCTTAGTCTAATAATTTCTCAGATATCTTGAGATTTAAGACCCCTCCCCACTGAAAAGTTCAAATACATTCATAAAAATTTAAAATCTATTGTCCCATTTAAGGTTATATAAGAAAATGGAGAAGTTACATGACTCTTGATGTGTAACTAAGGGAGAACCATTTGTGTGAACTGGTTATCATAGAATTATAGAATCGTTTGGGTTGGAAGGGATCTTTAAAGGTCATCTAGTCCAACCTCCCTGCAATAAGCAGGGACATATTCAATTAGATCAGGCTGCTCAGAGCCCTGCCCAGCTTGACCTTGAATGTTTCCAGGGATGGGGCATCTACCACCTCTGTGGGCAACCTGTGCCAGGGTTTCACCACCCTCATTGAGAAAAACTTCTTCCTTCTATCTAGTCTAAATCTACCCTCTTTTAGTTTAAAACCATTACATCTCGTCCTATTGCTACAGGTCCTGCTAAAAATCTGTCCCCATCTTTCCTAGAAGCCCCCTTCTATTACTGGAATGCTGCAAGAAGGTCTCCCCAGAGCCTTCTCTTCTCCAGGCTGAACAACCCCAACTCTCTCAGCCTGTCCTCACAGATGTGTTCCATCCCTCTGATCATTTCTGTGGCCCTCCTCTGGACCCACTCCAACAGGTCCATGTCTTTCCTGTGCTGAGGGATCCAGAGCTGGACGCAGGACGCCAGGTGGGGTCTCACCAGAGTGGAGCAGAGGGGCAGAATCACCTCCCTTGACCTGCTGGCCACGATTCTTTGGATGGAGCCCAGGATACACTTGGCCTTCTGGGCAGCGAGCGCACCTTGCCAGTTCATGTCCAGCATTTCATCCACCAGTACTCCCAAGTCCTTCTCGGCAGGGCTGCTCTTGATCCCTTCATCCCCCAGCCTGTACTGATATGGGAGGTTGCCCCGACCCAGGTGCAGGATCCTGCACTTGGCCTCGTGTGACCTCATGAGGTTGACATGGGCCCATTCCTTGAGCTTGTCCAGGTCCCTCTGGATGGCATCCCATCCCTTGGTGTTGTCTGCAAACTTGCTGAGGGTGCACTCCATCCCACTGTCTATGTCACTGATAAAGATATTAAAGAGTACTGGTCCCAGTACGGACCCCTGAGGGACACCGCTCATCTCCAGTCTCCATTTGAACATTGATCCGTTGACCACTACTGTTTGGATGCAACCATCCAACCAATTCCTCGTCCAGCCATCAAATCCATGTCTCCAATTTATAGAGAAGGATGTTGTGGGGACCGTGGTTCTTTTTCTTCAACAGTGCATACATTTCACATATTCTCAGTAATGAAAATGGGGTCAACGCAATGCATGAGGATCAGAATTTTATAATCCAAGGCCATTTACATCACATCAGAGATCTTCAGCAGGCTCTTATACAAACTCCACAATCACCTTTAATACTGTAATTTCAAATCTGCCACAGAGGACCTATGACAAACGAAGAGTTCTATGTGTATCCTAGTTTTCTTGAGCTCTTTTCTGACACAAAAGCTTTGCTACTCAGCAGTCAAACACTTTCACACATCTTGTTGTTTGTAGATTTATTATTTTAAAGCCACAGGTACTATACATCTGTTTTGTTCTTAAAGAAATATTTGCCAATTTGGAAATGGAGCAATGGAGGTGGGTAGCTAGTTTTTTAAATGAGCAGCTTTGGTAACAAAGCAAGTTACTGAAATGGCCACAGAGATTTGCAAGGAGGTCCCAAGGGACTTTGGAATTGGCTCCTCTTCTGGAATAACCTGTGGTGGATGGTCCTGTTTCCATCTTAACCATGTAAAGTTACTTACTTCTAACTAAAATGTTGTATGTGGTGGTTAACCAGGAGAATAATAATCTCAAAAAGAGGCAAATTGCAATTTTTGTTCTGAAGAAAGAGCCTACTTCTGAACATCTTAGGGGAGCAGTACAGCATTGCTTCTTATATAGTGTTCCCTTCTCACCAGAATTTTCTGTGCTGAAGAAAATAAAGCAGCATTCATTTTGTGTTGCAGACAGAGACCTTTAAAGAAAAAACAACCCCCCCCCCCCCAAATCAGCAGCCATTCTTGCCATCAGACACATCTTGTTGACAATATCATTTTCCTGGAAGAAAATCTGCAACAGCTTAGGATTTCCATAAGTATTTTGGATTCCTGGGAAAGAAGGAGGAAAGTTGTTGGATTTATTATGGTTATAAGTACCCCAGAGAAGGAATGCTGATTTCCTAGCACTCTTCCCCAAATGCTGGAGAATACTCCCTTTCAACCACTTGCAGGCAAGACAGAGAGTAAGGAGCGGGATGACAGCCCGTCCCCCTTCTGCTAGTGGTGCCTGAGAAGCAGCCATGGAGGACGGGCATGTTTCCTGAGATGGGTTAGAGGTACATGGTAGCACAGCAGCCACTGCAGAGATGCAGGAAGAAAACTAAGTGCATTACATTACAACTGAATGCCTCAGCCAGGCTCTTCCCGGCCTTCCTGGCTCTGAACTGTGTGTGTAAGTGCAGCCCTATACACCGTTTCATGTAAACCAGTGTTTTTGTATTAAGGGAATCCGTTAGAGATGGATTTGGACTTCTGTTCATCCTCCTGACACTGATGTGCACTGTAATTGCCAGGCACAGCCAACACAGTCCACTTGTCTCCATTTTCTTCCTTCATGAGTCGGAAAGTGCATATAATATGCTAGTAGTAGTTTAGAATTGGTCGGATTAGCGAATGAATAAGCTTTTAATGTAATGAATAAGCCATCATTCAAAGACTGATTTTTTAAATATCTTTTTCCACTCCTCAGTGAGCCTTGATAAACAGGTATACCAGAAACTAGTTTATACTAGAAATTACTTCCAAGATGAATTTATCACTTCATCAGTGGGTCACAGTTTACGGAGAAAGCAGATACACAGGTTGAAATAGAAAAGATGGCAGCATGAACAACGACAGTGAAAGAAAACAACAGTGAAACATAAATTCATTGGTTTAAATCAGTTTCTCTGTTGTTCTCTTGGGAGCACATTCATTGAACCTGGGCAGAGATGCCTTCGTTTTGCCGACTAAATGTCTTCTGAGGTTTCCCCTCTAGCACATGGGGAGGAACGGAGCCCTCTGAGAGGCAGTAAGAGCAGAAACCTGGGGTAGGTGCGCCAAACACTGCCTGAAGGAACCTTCCTCTTCACACACTGCTGAAAATCAGGACGCTGCCTGGCTAAGTGAAGTACTTCATGTTGGGTGTTCCACATTAAAAAGATTCGTTAGCATTTTAAAAGGGAAGATATCAGTGTTACCTGAGAAGAATTATTACAGGATCCTGGAAATTCAAATTCTTGTTTTTACACATATTCATTCATGCAAATGTGGAACCTGACCCAGAAATTCTATTCAGGTGAGTTATCTGCCTCTGACTTCAACAGGATTCTACTATATATGAACAAAGCAATGAAGTTAGGTTTTGCATTTGCATAGTAGCCTCCGATTGACTTCAAGTGGGACTGTTATGTTGTAAAAACTCCTAAATCATGCCAATTTGCCTAGACAAGATTTCAAATCTCCTTTTTAATATTCAGCTTCAGCAATATGGAAAGCAACACTGCCAAATATTCCATAACCATTCTACTGCAATTACTCACATTTTGATTAGAAAATTCTCATAAATACCATTTCACATGGGTGTTGCCACCTGCCCTGTGCTAGATACATCATCTCCTCTGTGCAATTAGTTACACAAACATTGAAAAATGAGTTTATGATCTGGAATGGAGTTGTGATAAACCATTCTAAGACATACCTGAAACACAGCCCAGGAGAATCCTCAACAGATACAAATGATTTATACATATACAACAGCAACGCACAACCTCCAAACAAGCTAAAGGCCTGCCAGGAGCAGCAGTAATTCAATATCTCCTTAAAAGGAAGAACGTAAAAGAGACCATAACTGAGGAATGAGGCACTGAATCCTCCAGCTGAGGAAAGGTAAGGAGAACACTAATAATTCGGGGGATTTACAATATCCCTGTACTTCCTGATGTGCAAAAAGGCAAGGAAGGAGCACGTAACGAGAATGGTTTGGACAACAGATGGGGAAAGGTGCACATCAACAGTGCTCTGCTGTTTCCTTATTTAGGTAATTAATACTTGGTCTTCTGAGCCAAATGTCCAACTCACCCACCACATGAGCTTCAACACTATAACAAGAGTGACCATAATGCGTTCCTTTTTTTCCTCTGCTTCTGCACAGGCTGTTGAGTGTCCTGCTACCTTGGTTGCCCTTGGGTGACCACTACCACTGTGCTCGGGTCAACACTGGCTCTCCAGTGGCTGAGGCTGTGGCTTCAAATTGCAGCAAAACTGACACAGCAACCACCTGCTATGAAAAGGGGTGTCCCCACACATGCCCTCTTGCATGTCGTCATCACTTCCCTAGAGCCAGCGGTGGTCCCAGGGTGAACTGCTTCAGGGAGATGGACAGCAACAAGGCAGCCCTCCCCAAAGAGGCAGTTCTCAGGGTGGTGGTGTCTCAGCCAAGCCAGTCATTAAACAGCAGCAGCACAAGCAATTGCTAAAAGCTATCTGAATGTTTTTTCACAGAAAGAGGCTGTGGTATTGTTGTAGGAACCAAGAGACCCAAAATACCCAATATGGTGAGCACCATTCTGAAAACATTATATTCTCTTATTCCTTGGGGCAAATCATTGGGTGCCTCATATTGAAAAAGAAATATACTAAACAAACCAAAACAGTAGGTTAGGAGCTGGAAAACAAAACCAGCTAAACATAAATAAATCATGGACATCTCATAACATAGTAAAATTCTTGGGCATTGTCATCTGTTGCTTATTACAGTTTCATTTACATTGGAATTTTCTTTGTTTCCCTGCAACTTTTGTATATCCAAATAATTACAGTTGTATTACTGTATTATTTTAAATCTAGTCAGTAAAGTGAATAGAAGAGCCTATCTCTGCATTATTCTGGCCAATATTACATTCTATTGCATAAGAAATGGGAATTAAATCAATTTGAATGCACCACTTTAATAAGACGACAACCACAGTTCTAGACTGCAATTATGGAGATAATTCCAATATCATTGGTACTGCTTAAGATTAAGAATACAAAATTTACCTTGGATGAACAGTTCATTATCTAAGATGAACCCAAGCTATTTTTCTTCTAAATCACATCTTGGCTTGTTTTATTTCTTAACTTCAACTGTTTAATAAAGGCATAAAAAATTTTACAGCTAGAGTATATCAAAACAGGCTAGCTGGTCCAATGTCAAATTCCTGCACAGTGATTTGAGAAAAAGCATTAATTTTGAAACAGCTCTGGAGGCTGAGCATGAAGATTATTAAGAATAAGTTTTATATATGCAGAAAAATTGCTTTTGCATGAATTCACTTTAAAAATGTTAATATATGCATAAGAAAATTGTGTTTCTTAATCTCTGAAGAAACACTTATCACTAGGAACCGCTTAATTCTTTTCCTGTGCTTGATTTATTGGCTTAGGAAATTATGCTAATAGTTTGCATGTTAATGGTTTTGGGGCTCAAATGACCTGATTTTAATAATGAAGTAATTTATGCAGTAAATGTAATCAGCTTCTATGAATCTCACTTAAAAGAACGTATCAGTGATTACCTATGCTAAAAACAAATGACTGTCAGCATGGTATACACTGTATGTTATGACAGAGAACTGGGATGTGTTCGGCTCAGCACACCCTTTAGGCTGGCTGAGTGCCGCTGCGACGAAGCACACACTAAAGCCTGCAACTGCCGCTCTAACAGCTGTTTACAGACCTCCAGCTGCAGACTGACTTCCTCACACCGTCGTCTTCTAAGGAAAAAGACAAGGGTAGGAGACGGACAGCACCAGAACAGAAGTCTAACCTGGAGTAGGACTTGCTCCGTGAGTAGAAGACCTCTGCGGCACTGGAGACCTCGCACACCTGGATGAGGTGGGTTGCAGGGAGAAGGGAAAGCATGTGTGCGGGGAAGCAGCTCTAAGTTTTACAATGACAAGAAAAACAGCACTTTTGTGAAAGATGTGACCTGCATGGCGTATAAAAGATGCAACCCCCTGCAACATTTGGGAAGCCTATGTACAACAGATCCTTCACAAAGATTCCTACAACATCTGTATTTACAGACCTGCTCACTGTTAGGACGTATTTGAAACCTGCCTCTGTTCCCCTGCGTCGTTTACTGTGCTGTTCCCCAAGATGAGAAGAAATTCAAGCCTGGGCTTTGAAAAGCAAACAGCAATGCTTTCTTCGCAGCAATGTAAGCTCGTGTTTTGATAACCTGCTGAACATCGATACTCACTTTGGTATAAAAAATTAAAAAATATATTACTAGCTGCCAAAGATGATCTAACTGTTCAAACACCCAGACAGAAGCTGAGGGAGGTCAGATTGGACATTAGCCAAAACATATAAAGTCAATGGAAGAAAAGCCATTGATTCCGCAGGACTGGATCATTCCCCAAAAAAATGCCTAAAGGCCATAAGTTCTCTCCCCTTCCAAAGATCAAAACTGAATGACTATATTTTGTAATAAATAAATACCTCGCTTGCAGCATCTCAAGCACATGATAGAAAACTGGCTTCAAACGTCATTTCCAGAGTTGTTCATTTCACAAAGCAAAAAGGTGATATGTTCTGGAGTCTGGCTAATGCTCTTTTTTCCGGAATTCAGACTATTAACTTTACGCAATTTATTTCACATCTTAAAGAGGCAAACAAGCAGATGTACCAGATACTTCAGCACTTTCAATGTTTTATCCTAGTCACAAGCAGACTCTGTGTAAGCCCAAGGCACGTTTGGACCACGCAAAAATGACTCAACAGAAGCTGTTGAAACCCTGCTCCTGCCATAGCCCACGGAGGCCTCGCTGCGCATTCGGGCGCACGCGGCCTTACAGCAGGACCTCCGAGAACCTCGTTAAGGGAGCTGTGGTGGAGAAGGTGACCTAAAGCCCGGGCTGCTGCCTGCACAGAGCTGCCGAGGGCGGCAAGGCTGACCCTCCGCGTTAGCCCTGGGGAGGGGCTGGGCACAGCACCAAGAAACCTGAGGAAAGTGTTGCTGGAGAGGCAGAGACGGGGCTCATTCTGCAAGCTGTGAAGTCCCCAGCTCCCGGGGAGCCCCGGCTGGGCAGAACGCCACTCGTATATTAAGAGCAAACTTGATCAAAGCCCGTGTGTTTGCTTTAGACGTGGATGCCGGGCAGGCTGTTACCACAGGGCTGTGACAGCTTGGTGAGCCATCACCCGGCCCGGCCACCGACTTGCTGCTACTACATGCACGCTCCTACCCTGCCCCCTCTCTCCAGAGAAGCCATCTTCTTGTCTTGGGGAGAGTCTCTTGGGCGAGCCCTCGCCGCACAGGGCTGCCTGCTGCACTCCTTCTCACAGACCCAGACGTCCTTGTCTTGCCAAACGGGATCTCGGGGGGTGAAAATTCCCCTCCTCCATTTCCCCGTGTTGCGCTGGGAAGACACTCCCCTGACAAGAGGGACCTGCTGTCGGCGGAGGCAGGGTCAGGAAGGCAAAAAATAAAAGGAGAAATTTCAACATTCAGACAGTTTTCTTGGCAAACTCTAACAGCTCGAAGGGGTAAGGATCTGTCTGCTGTTTACTTGGAAATCTGACAAGAATAACTTGCCGCTGACAAACTGGGCTCACAAACGCCATAAGCCCAAGCCACAGAGCCCCGAGCGCTGCTGCACGCTCCCCATCAGACACACACTGAAAGACCCAGACAGCCGGCAGCCGCGTCTCAAAAGCAAACAGGAAAATCCCAGCATGCTCTTTCTTCCCCACTTGTGGGAATCTCGGCCCCCCCGGCTGGGTCAGGACCTGGGGCCCTGCGGTTTCCCCAGCCGTGAGAGGAAAGGGAGCACTGCCATAGCTGCCCTCTGCTCCCAGGCGAGGGCTGGGCGCTGGAGAGATGGCGGCCGGGGCTGCCCAGGTGCGGTGGGGCTGCCCGCCCGCCGCCTCGCCACCCCAGCTTCGTCTCTCTGGCAGCACACGGGTGCCGTCCCGGCCCCTGCTGCGAAGCGCCGAGGTGGTCGCTGGCGTTAGGAGAGGCGTGTTTGTCTCGCTGTGCTGCATTCATTCCGGCCGAGAGCTCTCTGCCAGGCAGGGGGGAAATGGAGGCTCATGCTTGGCGGGGGAAGAGTGTGAAATCTGAAGGGCCGGGAGACCCGTGGTGCTTCCTCGCCTGCTGTGGCTCAGGAAGGGAGGCACAAGGAGGAGGCGTGTAACCGTGGCTTCATACTGACATTTGAGGTCCAAAAAAGTCATCGACACCCTGAAACACAGCATTTACAAATGGACTAATCGGGCCTGGATATTACTCAAACACTGCAATTCCAGAGATTAGCTTGCTAGAAACCATTCTTGTATTTACTTATCTGCATAACAGAAACATATTCACAAGACACGCAAAACGTTAGATGATTTGAAGCTATCAAATTGTTCATTAGCTGGCTTAAATAACAGCAGACTGTTAGCACAGCCATCTTCATTTCATGCTACTCTTGTTTCTTACATTGTGTCTTGATTTAATATTAGGCTTTACATACTTCTGGGCAAGGATTTGTTTCCCTATATACTCGTTCTACCCCTAGTAAATAGGCTGATGTTCCAACTAGTGCCTGCAGTTTCTAAAACGCAATCAGCAATAATATTTATTGCGTTTTTGTGTGCCCATCCAGAAAAAGAAAATTGTTACCAGAATAACACTCAGAACAATAACAGGATGCAAATGCGCACCCTATTCTTCCAGCTTGCATGCTTTACTCCAGAATCATGCCAGTTTCTGTGGAAGTCAGCGGGAAACCTGACCAAATGAAGACTTCTGATTTGTGTCCCAGGCATCTTTTTGCTGGATTTATCACAATTAATGCCCTTTTGTTTGTCTCTCTTTACATGCTGGGAATGTAAGTAGGCCACAATGGCAAATCTGCACATTTGGTCAAAAAAGTTGCTGTGATTTCAAAAATAGGTGTGAAAAACACCATGTTGCAAGCTAGGAGGAGAATAAAAATATGGGATTCAATGTATGCATGATTTTTAGAAACAAAAAGGAGAATAAAAAAAAAAAGCCCAACTTCCAGTAACACAGAGCCTTTCCTGAGTCTCATCACTCTTTATTTTAATTTTAATTCCTGGAATCTCAACAGCCCAATACTGCTGGATCAGCTTGTGCTGCCGCAGGACACCCTGATCCCGCCTAGGAATGGTTAACCACAAGGATAGGGGGTTTTGCACATCTCTCTCTCTTTCTCTCCCCGCTCCTGAATCAAATGTCTCCTGCCTCCTTCAGTGTTGCTTCACGGCTCTTCGACTCCTCTCCTCCGCCTGTGGGCTGCCTCTTGGAGCGTCTTTTGCGCTCCCCCCTCCCCAGCTAAGCACCCCCAGGCCAGGGTGACCTCTCCCTTGGGATCTTTTGTCTGTCGCCGCTGACAGTGTGGAGTGACAGCGAGCAGCATCCCCACCCCAGCGCTTCCCTAATCAAGCAGTGCTTGCACAGCTCACATGCCCGCCTGCAGGCTTCTCTCTTTAATGTGACATTGATTGTCATGACACAAAATGGTCACAGATATCACTTCCTAAAATTCAGGAATGTGACAGCTAGAGACAGAATCGTTAGTCTATGGCCTGAAGACTATATGGATTATTCAGGTCAGGATAAATCAGGATGGATATTTGCCCTACTTCCATATTGTAGCTATTAATAACCAAAAGCAAGCCAGATTGTGGCTTGTTCTGTGCGACTGCACAAGGGAGCAATGCTCCCTCCCCCATACCTCCACATACACATGCACAGACTAATATTTTTGGCTAATGTGCGAAAGCCATTCGCGACCGCAGCCTCTGAGCTCTGAGTCAAGCCCCAAGCATGTGGAGGCCCTCCTTCACCAGGCAAGGAAGGGAAACCAGGGCAGGCTGTAAAAAGGTATGGCAGACCTCTCCTGCTCTACTGGCCCAGAAACTCTTTAGAATACAAGCTGTTGCTCTCCCCTATTTTCTTCAAGCCCCGGCACAGCTCAGTCAGTCAGGCTCACCCCCTTTGCCAAGCACGCTGCCACAAAATGAACGTCCTCTGGGAAGACCTGGTAGAGAAGCTGCGGAACACCTACCCAGAGAAGCCCAGCCACACTGCTCCTGGAAAGCTTCCTGTCCTTCGCACCAGTACAGGATTTCAGCATGAAGATGCAGCACTTTGTACCCAGTACTGAAACAAAAAGATGATACAGTTACAGAATTAAATGAAACTGCACCATCCCCAGCTTTAAAATAGTGAGTGAATTATCCTCCATATCGAGTCAGCACTCACCTTTTAGAAGGATGCAAGACAGAAATTGTACAGTGTTTCTTTGCCGAATACTAGCTTTTGTGAGCCATCATTAAAATTTTGGAAGATTAAGCCATCAAAAGCCTGAACCTCTTCTACTTTTAAAATAGTCTTTTGAAAGCCAGCTTTTGCTTTCAGTTGCAAAGGGAAAAATACAGATATTTTTCAGTCCACTGATATGGAAGAAGAATTGCCCTGACAGCTGGGACAGCTTCCCTGAATAGGATCCCTCTGCTCTTGGGAGTTGGAAAGCTATTCTCTGCCATTCCTTTTGGGTCACTTATGCAATCTGCTCTAGCAACTGGTGCCAGTTCAGTTCAGCTACAGACCAGACTCTAAATGCCATTCCCTGGATTTGCCTAGGAATAAAGCCTTTAAACTTCCCTCAACCACCAAATTGTCGGCTTATTACTGTAAAGCATTACTGCTAGTCCCAGTCCATAAAATGCCACCGGTTCCCATTTTAATTCCAAAAAGATAGCTCTTATGCGGCAACTGCACCACACAGCAGTTAGGCAGTAGTTGAGCTCTCTTCTGTCTGTGTTTCTAGATATGACCCTGTATTTTATTTATCAGCTAGAAGCCAAGCAAAGCAGCAACAACAAGAGCAGGTCGAGTGCCAAGAGCAGCACATGAGCCTCAAAAACACTCGTCTCCCTTCCACTGCTCCTCCCGCACTGCTCTATCCACTGTTGATTCTGATCTTACTTAGTTGACGTGAGGCCTCAGTGACTACAGTTCATAATCTCTGTGTCTTTTGTCCTCTGCTGAGCATAGTGCTAGTATTTCTAAGCAGTCTCAAACAGGCTCTTCCTGCTCAGCTCATTTAATAACTAGATTTGCTAGATCTCTAGCCATTATTTGGCAGAGGGCATAATAAGTACTTGCCAAGTACTATCTTGGGTTACTATTCCCGAGATTCTTTAGGCTGGGGAAATAAAAAGCGTCCTTCACTTTGTTTCAGTAAGAAAACCTATTTTTTTTCTGCTTCCTCTGATTCTAATCTTAATATTATCCCAGACAGAGACATCTTCAAATAAATACTGGTCTGAGGTTTTCTGAGGACCTAAACTGAGAGCATGTTAATAAAATAACAGAAAGCTTACTCTCATCTCCCCCCTGCATTGGATTGCCCAGCTAAAGTATCTGTACTTTTGCTTACAAAGGCACAAGTTGGACCAAATCCTCCACAGCAGTCCAGGAATCTGGATGTGCTGACAATTGTTAGAGTCACATTCTGATTAACATGGTTACCTCCACTTCCAGGAGTACTGGAGCCTCCCCACTGAAAACAAGAAGAAGAAAAATCCTCAGGCTTGCTACATTAAAAGGTTAGCGAGGAAATGATGGGCAACTTGGGGAAAGAAGGAAAAAAGTATAGCACTCCCACATTACAAATGTCATTTTAAATGGACTTGCAGGGAGGTAAGAGAATGAAAAAACGAGTGTTTCCTTCTCTTTGCATCCCTGCTAACATGATAAACAACAGTCTGGGTTGCTGACCTTTCTAAATTCAGGGACTGAAATACATTGTTAAGGATGGCAGAGGGAACAGTGCCTCAGAGGAACTACAGAGGAAAGGCACAGACAGCCCAAGGAAGCAGATGGAGTCCAAAGGTTTTGACTGGAGCTAACCTACCAGCAGAGACAGAAGCTGAGAGGGAGATTTCTCTCCTTATTGCCTGTCTCCATCAGTCAAAATCTGAAGCAGATCTGATGTACCCTTCCAACATTGACCCTCAACATCTCACCAAAATAGACTGTGGCTTCACAGCTATGATAGAGCCTGACGCTCCTAATGGGGTAAGTTTCAAACCTAACCTACGTAAGTGAAGAATGACTGCTGGGCCAATAGCTGGAACTGTAACAGGGAGTCAAAAATTTTGGAGAGAGAATAAAGAAAAATGGGATCATGTCCACCCAGAAATGAGATTCAAACATGGAAAAAGCTTGCTCTTGAGCTACAGTCAGCCTCTATTCACTGTAGATGCTTACTGCTGTATTGGTTCCCACATTGTAATTAGCAAATGAAGCATCGAATGATGAACATCTGATTTCGTTTGCAAACATATATATACAGAAGATGATGTCTCGTCAATGCAAAATACAAAGGCTTAACAAATTGTGTAATTATACATTTCCTGCAGATTTTCTGCTACTTTTCATATAGTATTTGAACATTTGTTGCCATGTTATCAACAGCATTTCATTATTTAAATATTTAAGCAGCTGATTACCATATTTCCACATTACACAGCTATGAAATTTGGTGCTTTCATATAAAAGGTACAAATATAAAATTGACATTGTATGCAAGGGCCTTTTGTTCAAATATAATACTGGCTTTGTGGATAAAAAAGACATATATAAAATGTGTTTCTCTATAATCGCTACTTATTTTTATTATTCCCTGTATCATACAACATGTGATAATATTTAGGGAGGCTTGCTGGAGCTCTTAAGAAGCTATTTTTTCCTGCCTGACGTTACCAGTGTTATTTTCCTCTCTACATACTTCAGAGAAGCACTAGTCCAATAAAATCCTCACTTCCTAAGGGAAATTCCCTTGCAGAACACTGTCAGCAAGAACTGCTACCAGAAAAACAGAAGGAAGACACATCGGAGTCAGCTTCCCAAACAAATCTAAACTCACCCTTATGTTCCTCTACTTAATAAGGCAACAGCTCTAAGCTTGAGCTATGTGCACAAGAGATGCAAATGTACTAACACATTTCCTGGAAGGCTACTGGGAGACAAACAACAATTTTTCAGCAGCATATTATGGACTTACCAAATATATACACATATTTATTACAGTAATATTAAAAGAACAGACTGCTTCTTTCACATGTCTGTGCAGCTTGTGCACAATGGCAGCCTCTTTCTGCTCAGTGTCTCTGGCCATACTCCTTGATCCAAAAAAAAGAAGCAACAGCCTCTCCCTCTTTCTCTCCTCCCTTGGGTATTTGAGATTCACGTGGTTTTGTTTGCTTTACTGAGAAATGGAAAAAAGACTAAAAGGAGGGTCAGACACTCACAACAGTCTGCTTTTTTTTTTTGTTCTTATGAAAGGGTGGTATTTACCTATCTAAAATCATTTTATTTACTCATATAGCAGATGGTAGGAAGGGCTTTGGAGGCAGAACATGAAGTTAAATCTGGTTTTGCAGAGGTAATCAAGAAGGGCTCTCAGAAGAGAATTCTGAGAGATCAAAAGTCAGTTTAGCTCTTGGACACAACTTGGGTGTTCTTACTGACAAACACTGTCACCTAATTCCTGGGAGGATTTCATCAGTGTTACAAAGGACAGCAATAATCCCACTTCAAATGCCTTCTACAAAAAGACTTCTTTCACCAAGGAATTGATTCCCTAGGGAAGTCTAATTTCTTTAACCAGCACCAAAATCCAAACTCATGCTTGTCTCCGATATATGTCTATAAAAGATATCAATCTGACACATGCATACATGTACTTACTAGCTGTAGCCATCCATATATGCTAATCCAGGAATAATTTATGTTTCTATTGGACCAAACAGGACATTAAGGACTCTAAGAGAAACGCAGATTGCACAACCACTATTTGGCAGCCTTTGGACGCTGCCTAGGACATTATGTATACTTCAACACTTAAACATGAGCATGTTCAGTGAACAAATTTCTTATAAGAGCAAAAAATTGAGAAGATCTTTTATTAAACAGCCATGTCTTGAGAGTTCCTCACACACTTTGACAGTAAGTCACCAGGCCCAAGTAAAATATTGTATTTAACTACCTCTGCTTTGAAGAGGTACACAGTAAAAATATTTTTCTTAAATGACTGATGAAGAACCTGTTTTGGTCACAGCATGATGCCAAGCCAGCATGGCAAAATAGCAAGAGCATCAGCTACAACTGTGTACTGGGGTGCCCAAGAAGTTACAATTGGATTTACAACGTGAGTTAAAAGCCTGTGATGTGTTCCATAGAGAAATGAAACACAGTATCTCCAGGGAGGTAGTAGGATTTTGTTGAGGGCTTTGTTTTTTTTGACCACATCAATCACTAGGGATTCAATCATCAATTACTAGACAATATGAAGAAGAAGTAGTAATATATTTTTGGACACTAGAGGAATGCATAGATGAATCTTGAACTTCAGAGATGGACTGGGTACAGCAGAGAAGTTTATTAAACTACTTCTCTACAGTTATTTTCCACCCCTTCATCAACCCTAAGATGGATGCAGGAGGTTAGAATAACCAAACTAACTACATCAAACATTAGAAATGAAGACTCACTTGAATCTTTTCCTCCTCCTTTGCCCTACATGACGTGCAGCAGGCTAGAAAAAAAGGTAAATAATAACCAAACCACAAGGCAACAACCTCAGCCTTCAAGACTGCTGTGGGCTAGAAAAATAATCTTACATGAAGTATGCAGACAGACCTTCTTGCGGAGACATCCTGCATTGGGAAAGAGACCATACCTTGTACCATGAAGCCATCTTAAGAGATGGCTGATAAAACAACCGTCTGTGTATCAGCTGGCCTATCATCCTGGGAGGCAAACTGGGCAATATGAATGGGAAGTCAGAAAAAAAGAAACTGTTCTTGGACCATCATTGCCTTCCAAGTAAGCACACTTGGCCTTTGAACCGGTTAAGATTTTTAGCCCAGCTACACTCCAATTCAAGGGTTTAATAGTGCTTTGGAGATGCAGTTATGGGCCATCCACCTTACAAACTGTACTGACGCTGTAATGAGCACAGTTCACACTTAGCTCCAGAGCAGAAAGAGATAGATGGGGACAACATCCCATATATTGATGAGAGAACTAGGGGACAGTAACAATAGCATCTTTCCTTAAAAGTTGCTTTGTCTCTACTTTTTCTAGTGGACTAAGATTCAGAGACACAGAACTCACCAAGTTGAAAAACCATTAGGACTCCCATGTTAACCCTGGTATATGGACACTTATGTGGTATGCCATGTGCTAAGGGTGAAAAGCCTCCTTTTGAGCAAAATGAGCTTCATTTTCAAAACAGTGGTTTGGAGGTTTACCCATGCGGGAGTGAAATCATCAAACCAAAGTCAATGATGTCATTTGGGACAGCCTCAGACCACAAAATACAGGCATGACTGGCTTCTCCCAAAGTTTAGGAGTGCCTGGAAGCGCTTGGTGCCCAAGTTGGTTCTTGGACTTTCTTCTAAAGGTAGATTTCAACCACATAGGTGAAAATGATTGAGAGTCAAATATACAGTGAAACGGATATTCTGGAAAGGGAAGGGAAGAGGGAGGAAAAGACAAAAATATGACTAGTGTACTGGAGAGCAGGGAGAGAGGACACCAAAGAAAGCACACAAGGCAGGGCAGAGAGTCTGCATGACTTTAAGCTTTGAAGTTGGGCATCCCAGGAAGGTCTGGATCTCTTGCTTGTGTCTGGTACTCTGAGCTAAAATCTTTATCGGCAGAAATAAAATGGAAACCCAAATTCTTACTCCTGAGCTGCACTTCCCTGAAGTTTGGCTCAGGATATTCAAAGGGGCAGAAGCCAAACTTTTATGGTTTTAGGCTTTTTTAACCTGGGGCATGAAAGCTGGGCAATGCTCTTGGTGGTTGTACAACAGATTGCACCACCCCATGTGCCACAAAATCATCTGGTGAACTGAAGTGCAGTTTGTAGCATCTATCCTGAAGACATCCAAGATAATAACTGCAAAGGCTGCTAAACAATGGCAATAGTTATCTTAGGCATAGCAAAGGAGGTGTAGGTACCATCTGCCTCTTCTTGTTTTAAGTTCAACCCAGTTACTGTCAGTTCATCAGAATTATAAAACTTTATTACAGCCACCCACAAAACCAAGGAATAAAAAAAAAAAAAGGAAGCGAAAAATTCTCTCTTGCTCAAACACCAAAGAGGGAACAAGAACAAGCCTGGTACAAACATTTCAGTCAAATAAACAGCAGAACTCAGTAGGTGCCGAGAAATTTGTATTAAAGAGTCTCACTTAGGAGATTGTTACAGCCTGCATAGTAGGCTTCAGCATAGTATTTTCATATGACAACAAAAACTGATGAAATCTCACATTGTTCACAGTGAAAAGAAAATATTTTTTCTTTTTACACTGTCTTTGCTTTGGTTTAATCTTGCCCTAGTGTATTTTAACTTAAGCCAATTTAGGATGTTAACAGCATACAAATACGCTTTTCCTGTGAGCTGCCAGGGAAGGGTTTTTTGAGCTGGAATTGTGTTAAGCTGATTACTTCATTTAATTTCTTCTTAATAATAGAGCATTTTTAATTGTCTGAATCCTAACAGCTGATATAGCTGTTTAGAGAGTCAGGGAATGCAAATGAAGACTGAAATTCTTTCAATATAAAATCAGAACTCTCCCATGCCATGGCAACAGCAATTTTTCATTAAATTATAAATTCCACAGGGTTGCTTTCTCCATATTGACAAGATCATTTCATAGGGAGAGGAGGTAAGGGAAAAGAGAGATCTGACTGAAGAAACAGAATTGTTATGACGAGCAATTAACAACATATATCCCAGCATGTCACAGTGGGCCGTCTCCTTTCATTTCATGAAATAGACTGATCATAAAAATGCTTCCCATTTGAGTGCCTCAACCCTAATGTAGTTTTCATCGGGCTGCATTTTCCCTCAGGCTGAAAAATACTGACATCGACTGGAACACTGGATGTGTTGAACCTGCCATCACCAGCCTGAAAAACCTCTGTCCTCACTATTGCTCACACCTTCTAGTGAACTGCCTGCTTGCACAGATGGGGCTAACTCAGTTCCACTAAGGAGTCTGCTGTCACACAAATTCACACTTCGCCACACCTCCCTCAAATATTTGCATTTTTCATATGCTGTTTTTTTTACTGTCATCTCTTCCCTTTAGGATCCATGCAAAGCAGTTACACCAAAGCCAGCCCAGAAGCCTGCAGAACCTCACTCCACAGGCACTTTAGGTAAATGATCCACAACGAGTGGTAATAATGTAAAGGCACATTTACGTGACTACATTATCTGCATTTTCAGATCACAACAAAGGTGGTATTGACAGAGCGGTGACAAAACGTGTCACAGCACATATATGACACTAAGTTTTTGCTGCTGTTTTTTCATATTTTCATTGCTTATAGAAACTGTTGTGTCTTCCCCTCTGAATATCACTACAGGGTTTCTTAATGGAAAACTAAATGGGTCCTTGTTTTTCCCCTCCTCTTTTCCAAAATTCCACTCCTGGCTATAAAGGGTTATCCTTTATACCAAGTAGTTAGAGAGTGAAGGTGTTCCTCTTTTAATCACATATCCCAGAGTAATAAACAATACTGAGCACTAAATCACAGCTCAGTAATAGGCCTTCTAAAGGAGTTGTGTCTACACTGAATGCCAGGCAGTGTAACCCTGGAGTGCTAACGGTGGCCCACGATCTGGATTTGAGCGACGAATTTGGGTACAGCTACAACTTGTACTACTGGGAGGTTTTAACTGGAGCAAAAAGTTTACACAGACTCTACTGTATTACTGCCTAAGCTTCTGTCTGCACCGAACTCCTCTGTCTAGACCTCAGTTCCAGAAGGCTTTCCTGTGAGGAAACGGAAAAAAATAGCTCGCATAGTTTTCTCTACGTCCAAACTCCTAGGGCATCTTCCACCTTTGAAATCATGGCTTCTTCATGGCAGTTTAAACAGCTGCACAATGTTTGTTTTTTCACAAAAACCAAAGTGCTGAAAGAAAATGTTAACTCAGAATTTTTCTCATTCTGATTTCTCTTCAAATTTTAAAAATATTTAAATGGCACAAACCTGGAGGTGCTACAGAAAGCAGTCATGGAAAGGAGAGCATAACCACTTATTTTTTGGTCTAGAAAATCAACTCCATTTCCAAAATCAAAACTTAACAAGACTTCATATTTTATTGATCTGAACACACTGGAAGAAAACTCCTGATACTGTTGAGAACACGGTAAAAGGAAATCCCATACATGACAACAATCAACGATGAATTATACTTTGCATATCAGGATTCCAAAAAGATAAAGGTGCTTAAGAGAAAGCAGAAAAATAGGATGGAAGGTACAATTTGATTTTCTGTTTGCAGCGTTCAGATTCTAGTAATGAGCCTCAGTGATGGGGTGGTACTAAAGGCCTTAAACACCCAATGTAGCAACAGTATTTTTGAAGTTCAAAACTGACAGCTAAACTAAGTCTTCCTTCTCTGTTTTTCTGAAGATTATCATAGAAAAAAAGGCCCCACCTTCAAAAGATGTTTATCAAAGATTTGCCTATAAAAGATGTATCTTCAAAAGTCACATTTGCACATACTGAAGCGCTACCTCATCGTGCACAGAAAGACACCTGTGAGCAATGGGCTCTCTAGTATAAGCAAGTGCTGGCCTGAGATTACAACAAATGCACACACACAGAGCCAGCAAGAGATATTAAATCTGATGTTTCCAAATATTTAGTCAGGATTAAATTTAGTTTTAACATTAGGGCCTCCTTTTTGGTACTACCCTACCCTGGTCTCCTCCACCTTTGAAGCCCCTGCTTACAAAATCTGATCAGGGATTTCCCTGTCACTGTATCTTAATTTTAGCCCTCATCACAGCACATAAGACTCCTTCCTCTGATAATACTTGTGTGGGGTTTGTTTGGGGTTCTGGTTGTTGTTTGTTTTTTTTGGGTGGGGCTTTAAGACTCCCATCAGTCTGACTTATTCAGAAACCTGGAAAAATACCAGAAAATGCTAGCAGAATGATCTTGCTCTCATGTTCGCTAGCTTCATGATACACCTACTTCTCTCCTGGGAGTACCTGGGAGATGAGTGCCTCCTGCTGCTAGCCAGTCCTGCATGGGCCAGGGCAGAGCGTCTGAGGAAAGTGCAGAATCACAGCTGGTTAGTGGTTAGCAAAACCCAATCTTCTGCTCTAATTTTGGGGAGAAGGGAGGAAGGACAATATGCTGCTATAATATTCCTACAAAATGCTACAAATTATGCATAGCAAGGAAAATAACATAAACAAACACTTGCAATGTGTTTCTCTCTTCCTTGTGCTTTCCAAATGCAATTCTTCCTCATTTTCTAACCAAGCGTTCAACTAAAACCAATTTACTATGGAGGATTTCCTGACCGGTTTGGAAAGTATACATTTGTCACAGAATGAATTCCCCTCTGTGTTTTTTGCATCCAGTGGGTCTATTATTTTATTTGAAGGCTTGAATTGACTTCAGGCAGAAGTGCGCAAGGGCACAACTTCAGATGAGTAGTGGCTTTGCCTCATTTTATAGGTCAATCATCCAGTACTTCAGCCTAACACCTACTCAGAATGATGCATCTCATTTCTGCTTCAGATTATATTTGCTCTGTTATTTCTACAGAGACACCTACAAAGTTTCTGCAAGCACCCAGTTTGGTGGCTGTCTACTCTAACAGTATGTATATATGTAAATGAGCTGTTTAGCCCATAAACTGTTCTCAGGAAGATTCACTGACTGGAGATGTAAGAAAAGAGCAATAAAAAATAGCTGGTTTTTAGACAACAAAAATGGCAGGAGATTTTTGCTAAAAGGTCACTTCTAAAAACTGTTTTCTAAACGTCCCACTTACCCAGATACAGGGGTTCAGCTGCCTGTTGACACTGAAAGTTGTATTTAATGCTTCAGAAAAGTAAGGAAGGGAAAAGCACAAGCCTGTTCCCCTCTATGGATTTATTCATCATGGAGAAAAGCCACTGAAAACGGGGTGTGTTTTTCCCAGACTATTTTGCATTCAAAACAACAGCTCTGTCTGCACTGGAAAATTCCACACTATGTGGAGACCTACAGAGTAACTGAACGAAGGGACTTGGAGAAAAAGGTACATGTTTTAATTAGACTGTATAAGGGTAACTATGCTCCCAATAAATCTCACTCAGACCTTCTGAAGTTCCTCCAGAAAAGTTAGAAAAGCCAGATTCTAATTTGTCTGATATTTCTAAAATTAATAATATTGCCAACAAGCAAAAAAAAATGCCACATGCTTCTCCACCTGTCATTTACCTCTTTTCAGACATTGTCATGTAAGAAAAACAAGTTTTAGAATGGAGAAGTTGCACAGTTTTAAATAATTTTTCGTGGTGGTCAGTGATTTCAGTGCACGTTGATTGTGCCCAGCTCCCTACAAAAATCAATGCCTGTGCTGAACAACATGCATACATGCATACATACACTCACATACTTTAACAAAGGTATAGATTTATCATTGCCCTGTTCATCAGGTATTTATAAACTCTTCAGTGCTAGTTCAGGCTGTATTGCTGTGAAATCATAAGCAACCTGAGAAAGGGTTTTATATGAAGTATATGGGCATTCAGTATCTAAGGCTTTCCATAAAACACATTTAGCATAACACACGCACGTAAACACAAACTGTCCATGCGGGAAACGTATTCACTATGGTTATTCAGAAAACTCATTAAAAATTAAAAGGCATATACAACTGTATCTAAATCTTTGGTTTGGTCTTAAAATTCAGATGCTAGCAGAGCTGGGAAAAAGCCCTGAGAGCTGTTAAGAGCATTCTGGGAACTAGACTGAAAGCTAACCAGAGCTTCCACTTTGCTTCTAGAACAGCCATGTTATAAAAATTTTACTCTGACTAAAAGAGCCTTTCCAGATGTAGCTAGATAATACTGAACTCTGTTTCCATTAAGAGCTTTAGGAATAGTATTAGCTCACATGGAAATAATTTTTTAACTAGCTGGGAGTGGTTCCCTAACAGTTCCTGAAGCTGTTCCCCCATGCTCATATCCCCTCCACTCTGGCTCATTTTAGGAGCTACACCCAGTGTGCAAAATGACCTCTGCACCTAAAGAGGCACAAACTATTTTATGCATGGAAAGAAAGGAATATCGTGACTGACTGGCTAAAAACACCATAAGAGCCAAAGCAGAGCTTTGTACAGTTTTTGCCTGGCAAAAGCCAACAAGATTAATGTCTTAATGATGCTGTGATGAAATACGACGACTTCAGCTTACAGGGTCCTGCAACATTATGAAAAATGTAGCTTCCCATATGATGATGAAAGAAGCTGAGATGCTTGGTAAAACTGGACTTGTATTCTCTTGAAGTCTGTAAACTTGAAGGGTCCTCTTCATATAGTCTTAGGTCAGAAAAATAGAGGATCATATAAAATCAGTGATGGTGGAAAAAGAGTCAATTGCATTTAGTCATGACAGCAAAGATTCAGTGCTTTAGCCCATGCATACTGAACCACCAGGATCACTTTTCAACTGGTCTTTCTCTCACCTTGTCTCTTAGCTGATTCTTTGGCCTGTTCAGTTAATTTTTTTCTAACATCCATCTGGGTATATTTCTGAGCTATTAGACTGTAAAATATCACAGCAGTCAGTTTATTCTGGGAATATATTATAAAGAATGAAATACATACATGCAAGATGGGGAAAGGAGAAATCGAAACCTTCAAAGTCAAGTGGAGGACAGCAGGTGGATGATAATCCTAACACTGCAAAAAAAAGGAGAAGCAAGTAAGGGCATCAACCAGAAAGAATAATTTTCTGCAGAATAGCACATACACAGAATTATTTGCCAAATAAAAGATTACTCAGGTAGGTAGTACTGATTGGTCAGAAGAACGGAATGAAGAAAAAATACAATAAAGAAAGAAAATAGGACCACATTCTCTCTTCAGTTTAGGAATTTCTTAACCACTGTAAGACATGGATCCTCAGCTGGCCAGTCACACACCAACCCATTTCACTCATCTGTGAACTCCAGGTTTTATTGCTGCAATGCAGTGGACAAAGCTCTTTCACCATACTTTGCCATGAAGCCCAGAAGGTATAAGAGGCTTAGTAACTGCTCCTGACTCCTGTGTTGGTGTAAGAAAAATACTTTAATAATTCTGGCAAACTTGTGCTACCAAAATGTTTTATAGACTTCTGTGGATGCTCTGGTGAGCTGAGAGAGCTAAGCCTACCCTAGTCACAAGCAGGAATGGGCATGCCAAAAGTGGTAGGAAGGCAGTTTTATCCACGCTCTTCTCTATTTAGGATCTGGCTCATTATATGAAGCCATATACCTCAAGGAACCACATCCACTTACCTTGTGAGGTCCCTTCCCTCCGTTCTCCACGACTATAACGGAATTGGGGTTTCTACACTAGTATTTTGTGCCAGTTCTATATGAAGGACCATCACTGTGTGGCCATGGTCTCCCACAACATCTGTGTTTCACTATAAAAACAAACCCATCCCAAACGTAGGACATGCAGCAGACAGAGCCTACACAGACTCTGGGCTTGCCTTGTACTAGCTATTAGTACTGTGACCAACACCAAGCTGCAGCCACAGCACTGCTTGACATGTATTTTCCAGCTTAGACTCCCTTGAACACGTTTCTATATGCAAATAAAACTGACATGAATGAAGTTATTCCTCCTACAGGCTGGGAAGGAAGAAAATAAGCCAGTTATTATAACTATTGTTAAATATTTAGGAGTAAGACCCCCACTTCCAGGATGAATGAATGGCTAGATATATTCAGCCCAGTTACATTGTTAATAATTTACACTATCTTTCAAACTGCATTAAATCTGTCCAATGCATAGTCTCTACTCAGAATTTAAAATATCAAATTAGTTTATTGATTAACTTAATTTTCTGCTGAATACAGCACCTACTTTGCATTTCAGAATGAGGCTTCATTACATTTGTATCTTTGTTGTTTTCTTCCACCGGGAAACTGACCCCAGAAATTTCATTATTCTGTAATAATATATAGCATTAACACCTATTTTAGACACAATACTCAGAATGCAAATACAGGAGCTGACACGATGATTTAATTGAATTTTACATGCCAGTTTGGAGTCACTTTCATTTAAATCCAACTTAGATGTGGCTGACAGTTTGAATATCACTATGCTGTAAGCCAAGAAGACAAACCAGACAACCACAGCTTTGCTAACTCTATGGATTTCTCATTTCACTAATGTAATTCCCTCCAGTTTACATTTCTTGTAGGTAGTATCTTTGGAAGTAAACAACTGCAGGAAGAAAACACCAGGTTCAAAGATGGCTTGACTCACTCCATTGTAGGTGGCCACGTGAGGTCTGGGGCCATGCGCTGGGGACAGCAGAGCTGGCAGGCACAAGACCTTTATGTTCAAAAACTTAATTTTTACTATTTATTTTAGTGTATGAAACAGCTGCTTCATAGTAAGACAAACTTGGCAAGTCTGAGGCATCAAAGCTTGACCAAGTTTTGCAAGGTATGATTTATAGTTCCCTTTTTCTTGTACAGTATGTGGGGAAGCCAAGAGTGAATAATCCTTTTGGGTATCAGGAATCCAAAAGCCTCGTATCCTAGCAATAGCCAGCAGGAGGCAACTGCTCTAAACATATTTTTGTTAGATTTTGGCAATACGGCTTCTTACCAGGGTTCATCTAAACCTGGAGAGATTATATGATATTCCTACTTCATATAAGTGGCCTATACCATACGGTAGAATAGGTAGTTCACAAAATGACACCAATGCAACAAGTGCAAAACATTTTTTTAAGAGAAACTTATTTATTTTAAAAATTAAACCTAAAAATAGAACTCCCATACACACGTGATTTTAGAAGCAGGGGGAAACATACTCATTTGGAGTAGTTTTGCATAGCCACACAGCTTAGATTTTATTAGCTGGTTAGATTTTATTAAAAAAAAAAGGTTGGATTTTATAAAAAATATATAAAAATTTATATAATTTTAATAAAAAAATTATAATACCTTTACAGGTGTTCATTCATGTCGACACCTAGGTCCCAACCCCGCTGCTAAACCTTTTGCTTTTTTTTTTTTACAACTATGTCCTTGTTTAGCTCTGTTTTTTTGTGCTGGTCAGAAGCAACGGAAAGCAATTCCAGACGATTTAGGCCAAAGAGATCGAATACACATTGTATTGTATTTCCACATAACAGAAAATGGTTTATTTTAAAACCATACTAATCAAAACAAATCAGCAACTCCAGTGCAAAAATACATATCAAAGAACCAGAATATGAAGTTTGAAGTAGTCCCAGTGACTGGTTTTGGCATCTGGTGACAAATTTATTCCAAAAAGGGCTGTAATTGCAGGAGTCAGTCACAGACCCCACCAGTGCCAAACTCGGCACTCGTGTCAATGGCTCACCACTGCTAGTCTCGTTGCTGAAACATGGCACACCTTGCAGAAAATATAGCAAAAGCACATTTCACAGTGAAAATAAATACATGAGAAGATTTACTGAGCTGAACGCCATTCTGCAAATACCTGAGCAGGTACAGCACAGTGAATTCTCCTGTGGCTGCGGTGTCAGGGGTGTCCGCCACGCTGCTGAACTCACTGAGAAGTGTGGCACATTGCTCAAAGGACTCTTCCTTAGTCTGTCTACAAATCTGGCTGGGACACATGAGCAAAGTTACACCCTGAAGATACCCAATCAGTTCAGTAGGAAATAATTTCTTAAAACTCAGGGTGTTGGGATTGATTTTAATGCCCTGTTTTGCTGAATTTTGAAAGGTACATCTTATATGCAGTCCCCACCCTTTTGCTTGGATCCATGTGGAGCTCTTGAAAAAGCAACATTATTTTCAGTGTGGATGGAAGGAAGTTTTGTGCCACTGGAGCAAAACCCTTCATGTTGATCCTTTGTAAGTAGCAATGCCAAAAGTAAGACTGTATTGCCAACAACAAGGACAGGGATGACACCTGGAAGTCAGACGTTCGGATGCAAATTAAGAGTAAGGAAAAGAGCAGCAAAGAGCTTTCACAGTTGCCAGAGAGAGTGAGCAGAGATTCATGGGATGAAAAATGTAAATCTGGTGTGTCTGTGTGGGTGTCTCTAAACACTCTGTCATCTCATTGGAAAAAAAAAACCAAAACCAAAACCACCAGCTTTTGGAGGATAGGGCTCTTGCTCTGTCTCTACAGCAATGAAATGAAGACCTGGATGGACAGAGCTGCACCAGTCAGGGCAGATATATAAACCTGAGGTGGCTGTGTGGAGACTAAAGCCTGACTTTTGTTCTGATTTCCAAGTTACCCACTCTGCGCTTGACAATGTCAAATGAGAACAAACATTCTTATAAACCAAGCCCCTTAAAAGGTAGGAAAACTTTAAGAAATACTATTTTCTCTACAGTAAAGCTCTACTTCTTTAGTAAAATGAATTTTGCTTAGGAACTTAGACTTCATGATGAGATAAAAGCAGCGGGATGGGAAGGAAATGTAGAATCTGGTCACTAGGGGAATTTGCTTTTAGGTCTTGATTTTCACTGCTCATGAATAGGGTTTTACACCTCTCTCTGCCAAACATTTAGTAGGGAAGCTGGCACAACTGCAATAGACACAGTCTCTCCATCTGAACCTGCAATAAGCACCTGATGATAAAGTATTTGAAAAAAACTGTGTGCAAGTCCACAAATAAGATACAAGGCACCTGGTAGGAAATAAAAGACTCCCACTCCCCCCTCCACACACACACTGGTTAGTAATTTTGAATATGATCAATCTTTATATCACAAAATTAAGACAATTTCTTGATCAAAAGAATGATAATTTCTATGGGAAAGACAGGTAGCTTATGACAAAATAAATAAATGAGAAAAAAAAGAAAAAATTTAGTTAATGAAGAAAGAAAACTAGTAAAGAACGGGATCAGGAAATAGCAGTTTGTATCAATCTGTTTAACTGATGGATAACAAGCTCCAGAGGGAGGAATTAAACTAGTTGTATGAGCCTTCAAGTCTCAGAAGAGAATTAAAAAGCTCATGTTGGGAAGATTGAACTTTTCATTTGGTTTAGACAAAATAAAATTTATAGCTTTGTTTGGCAGCAATAAGTATTTTTTTTTTAAAAAGACTAAAATACACATTAAGATTTCACATTTGCAGTTTTCTTAAAAGCAAACTTTGTGTTTCAGCTGATGGGAATACTTCAAGAAATAATATTGCCCTTCATCCTACAGGTAAATAGACAAACATACAACTGCAAGATCAGCAGCTGCCCATTTTTCTCAGACTTCTGAGACCACAGCCATTTTGAAGCTGCTCCACAAAACCACGTAACTGAGAAACTTTAAAAAAAAAATGAAACCCAGACAACTAAGAAAAACAAAACTGTCCCAGAGAAAGATACATAGACTATAACTTTTCCCCCTTTATATGGTGGCTTAAGTGTATAAAACAGCACAAATCCACCCTGTCTCAACACAATCAACAAATATATCAATGCTAGATCTCCTTAGGCCATGACAGGAGGCAGTAGTGGCAGTAAAACAAATTTTGCTCTTAATTTACGTTCCCTTTTAGCAGAACAGTGTGAAGCAGACTTGGTGCAAATGAGGAGGACAGTGAAATCAGACACACTTTACTCCTCCTGACCCAAATCACTGCTGAGAATTTATCGACAATTCATAATAAGTGAAGAATGATGGAAGTGCTTCTATACCATCTATGATGTACAGGTGTCTTTAATTATATTTTCCAAGCATGAGAAACAGCGGTCACTGGTGAGATACCATTAAAAATAAGTAACTAAAAAAAAAGGTTAGAACAGAAGAACAACCAATGTTTGGCAACAAAGAACTCCTGTGTTCCCAAAGAAAGAGCCACATTTCTTCTTAATGCTGCCTGGAGAAGTATGTCCTCCTCCATTTAGGGTAGGGTGGGACGGAGAGTGAATGCACTGCTCTTTTGCACAAGCGTTTCCAGATGCCCCTGATTATTGCCCCAGATGTGAGGAATGCATCTATCTGATGTGGAGAAGGATGAAAATCAGGAGGTTCTGTAAAACCTCACTGACATCTGTCTCCGGATGAACAGATTTGTGCCTATGTTTATCATCTGTAAAAAAAAGTTCTTGATAATTTTTATTAAGTATCTGGGTAGCAAATAATGCAAAAGATGCTATTAATAAACAAACAATGTTTACCAACATTTTCCTGCAGTAAACCCGAAAACTAAAAATGCATCTTACAGAAGTACCAAACAGTTTTTTGCTGATAGGGGAAAGCAGATTTTTCCTTCAGTGCCTTGAATGTATTCTGTCTACAGAAATCAATAGCTTCAGAGGTCAGCAATGCAGAGGTGCTGAGGCTGAATCCTGAAGTGAACACGCAGCTAATACTGGAAAAATGCCAAAGCTACATTGAAATTACTGGTGGCACCCTGACCTGACACAGCAAACAGAGGAGGAGATGTTGGTTCAGCTTTCAGAAAAAATGCCTGCAGTACTGGAAAAAAGCAGAGCAGTAGCAGGATAAGCAAGATATTATTAGCACTTTCAGTCAAAATGAGTTCTGTTAGGGCAACAAAACTGCTGCAGTTAGAAAGAGCAAGCATTGCTTTTCCTGGCTGATACAATCTGTGAAGAGGAGAACCAAAAAGTACCAGGTAGTGGTTAAGAATTTTTAGCTACAGAACTTACTAAAAACCAGCTGGGTCAACGAGCAGACAAGCAAACCCCACTTGAAAGGGGATTTTTATTGAGGGAAATGAAAAACTGGGGACCATGACAAGATGGGCAGGTGAAAACGGGGAATGGAAGCAATAGAAATTAACAGAATTAGAGGGGGGAAAAGTCCTTCCTTTGTTGTGGGACTCCTTGACTAAGTAGACAGCAAGGTGTGTCAGAGCATGGCTATGTGCCACTCTTTTTATGTGCCACTATGTGCCACTGTTTTTACAGTGCTCTGCAGAAGGGACACTGCTATCCTACTCTTTTGGGACCAACTCTCCTGCTAGAAGATTCTCTCAGCAACCTAATTCCTGAGGCCAATTATCATGCCAAAAAAACTATCCCTGTAGGATGGTAGAACCAAGCTGTTTAATTCTAGTCAGGTCCCTTACTTCCACTGAGAACACGGAGAAGAACAGTGCCACAGCCCTTTTCCCATGCCATGATAAAACCCTTGCACCTGCATGCGGTGGCTTTTCTGAACATCCACCAGGTCACCAGCCTCAGCTGGAAAACCCAAAGAAGCACATGCATGTGGAAACTGTGGGGCAGCCAACCCCTTACCCAGAAGTTGCCCAAGAACAAGGGGAAGGACTCAGCTGCTGTAAGCAACAGAGCAATTCATGCTCTTTCTTTTAGCCACCACCTTTGCAGTTGCTCCTGAGACCTATGTGGGGAACATGAATTGCCTCCCTTCAGCTGGGACCTTTCCCAAGCTCACTTCACCCCAGCATGACTGGCTGAATGTCCTTCAAACAGTGAAGGAAAGAGTCCCCAGGAGAAGGATGGTGGTCAGCGAGAGGTGCTCACTTTCACTGAAACAATCCATTTAATCAGACTGTGGAAAAAAGGGGAGGAATAAATTACCCCAGCAGGCCAGAGAGATCGCATAGGACATAAACCGGGCACTCCTGCTGTAGAAGATGCCTTCAATTAAGAATGAAATTTAGGAAAAGATGCTTTTGGCATCTTAGATAAATTGAGCAATACTGTTGTAGATCCATTGATTTCACCAGGATTTCTCCAGAGGACAGATAAGACATCAGGAAGACAGAAAGAGTGGACTAGGACACCACAGCCATGTGGGTTGCAGCAATATTTATCGATGCCTCATAGATCAAAGCCACATTATACTAGGCATTGAGCAAACAAACCACAAAGCTCACCCAATGAGCTGCTACTTACGTATTCGCAGAAACACTGGTAAATAGAGATGCCTGGGTAGAGCATTGGTGGCAATAAATCTGCAGGATAAGCAGCAGCCACAACAAGCAATTGTTAGATCATGATCAAATATTTTTGCATGTATCTTAATAGAGAAAAATTTAATCATGCCTAATTTCCTTTAGACACATACTGATACAACTCTTTTTGTTGCCTTCAGCTTTCCATTTTCAGACAGTGTTTAATGCATTCCTCTCCCCAACACAGCCTTCCTACCCTGAACTCTCTCTTTTCCCACTCTTCCTCACCTCCCCCCTGACAAAAAGGTAACTTTTTTTTGAAAATATTGTGCTAATGTTGTGCAAATTTTCTTTGTGGTTCCCCCCACTAATGTGCACGAGGACCTTCTCAGAGTGCGGCTCCATTTTAGAATCTGACATTATCCCCTAGCAAATCACAGTCACAATAACTTGGTATTTATTTCATTGCTAAAAATACAAAATTTGTCCTATATAACATGACAAAAGATTTGCTCTGTTAATAAAAGAGACACTGTTGCTACTGAATAAGCAAAGGCTTATTTTCTGACTTAAAAACTCAATATAAACAGAGAAGTTAATATTGGATTCCTAACTAACATAGGTCTGCTAATGTCAATTATTCTTTGCAAACATAGTATGAGTTTTGATTAATGAAACAAATCAGTTCAACCTGCACCAGTGCGTAAGCCCATTTTACTTTATATGACCCTGAGGTGACTGACTGCATGTTCCTTTCCCCAAAGGGTATTTTCGGTTTTTTACTTTCTTGTTCAGCCTTTTCATAACTGTGGACTGCAGAGAGTCAGTTGGAACAGTAACACCCAAAAAGAAAAAAAAAAAAAAAAAAAAGCAGCACACAGATGGCTTTTAGCTCATGCACCAGGACTCAGACTTCACTAAAAAAAATAACCTTCCTGAAGCAAAAGTCCTGAACGTCAAAGAAGAAAATAATGTATCCTCCAGACTAAGATGAGAAGTGGGAGACAACACGGCACAGACAACACCTGTTTGTCCTCCTGAAGCCTTCAGACTTGCTGGTTACCTTCTCTGATCCTGTTTCTGCTTTCCCTAGGGAAGTCAGTGCTTCATGTGTATTAAATTCATCACAGAGCTTTTACTGCACAAATGGGCCTTGCTGCTGAAGAGCCTCCAGCAAGAGGTGGAGGTAAGCGGCTGCATCCTGGCAACATTTTCAGCATTACCCTACCGGGTAGGAAAGGGCAACATCCATTCTTTTTTCAGAGGCTGTCAGGAGACTATAGGACTATGCTACAGATATTATATGTATCTTACACATATGGTGCATCAGATATAAAAGAGATGCTTTTACTGGGGACAGTAGCATTTTCTATACTGAGCTCCCATCAAAGCAATGTCACAAAGAGGTAGAAGCGGTGCTTAATTTAATTTCTTCAACAAAGACCAAGAAAAGCCTAAAAGCCTTAAAAAACAGGTTATTTTTTTCCCACCAAATAATTATATTTAACTTGGAGAAAAGAAGCACACTTGTATGACAGAGTTTAGTTGGCACGAAGTTTTAAAATAAGCCAAGTGCCATACCACCCATCTGTGCTAATCACGGCTACCCGAAGAGCAATATATATTCTGGGACTAACTTGTTATATAGGACACAGGGCTGATAGGATTACTTGGCACTTTTCAAACGCATGTAAACTTACTGAACTTTTCCATGTTTCATAAAACTGAATTTATGAGAGTGGTCCAGCCAAAACAGTTCAGCAATCTTTGGAAAAGTGCTAAGGAAAACCACTCCAGCCTTGCTGCTTTCCCATTTCTCTGGGAGAAGGGAGGGGAACACTCACACTGGTACTGCACAGCCAGTGCACTGCCTGACAAATTTAATTCAACAATACAAACTTAACTAAGTTCAGGAACAGGCCCAAGATCATATTTCCGTGTGATTAGCCAAAGCACATGGAGTTTATGCTTGCTGCAGGATGACAGACAAGGACTTGATCTGATAGTAAGGCAAGAAGTCGAAATACTAACCCCTCCACATTTTGGAAGAGATTTGAAGCGCTAGTGTGAGTTCGTACCGTGCCAGCACTCTGCATTACGTGTCTGAGGCATTTTTGATCTAGAGACCGTGAAATCAGACTTACTGCCAAAACACAGACCCATACCGCACCCCTACTGCTATTGCTCTTAACCATCTCTTATCAATTTCTGGCTTGGAAAGCTGAGAAAGGAAGGCTTAGAGAGCCTTTGTTCAGACTTGGTTGGCCATCAGCATGTTCTCGTTCTTGGTGCTCATACGTCCTAGCAACTGAGCCAGAGCACCGAGCTGTGCAGTTCCTCTCAACCTCAAGAGCTCCTTGCTCAACTGAAACTATGTTTGATAGTGTCCTAAAGACTTCATTCAGAGGGAAAAATGAATGTGCACATTCACAATGCAAGTTTTGCACAAGAACCGCCTCCGTTTCCTTCCACAAAATCCCAGACTAAAACATTTTCTAGAGCACAAGGATTGGCACTCCAATACAGTGCCAGCTGGGCTCAAAATGCTACAGTGATATTTTCTTGGCAAGGCTCTTTATAACATGTTTAAGAAAACTAATTATTAGAAACACAGCCCACCTGCTGCATATGCTCTTCCTCACACCAAAATTAGTTGGGCTATCAGACAGAAGGGAAGTAACAGTAGGATCAATTTTGACTTGCAGGTAATAACAGCCTCATCAAAACCAAGGCAAATAACAGTACCATGGATAATCATATGAACCTAGCATAGCCCGGTAATAATCACAAGAAAACATGAGCTGTAATCTTCCTAAAAATTTATTTCCCATTGAAATAAAAGCATTAGACTTCTAAATGGTAGTTTAAAATAACGGCAATAATTTGTTTCCAGCTGGTACAATCATTTAATAAAAAGCCTGCTGTGTCTCCAGGAGTAATATTCTTCTTTCCTTGGCAACAAACATAATTACCCTGGTTTTGGACCACCGGTTAAGTCCATCCCCAAAGTGTTCTCACTCTAAGTACAAGACATTCAAAAAGAATAATTTGCCATATGGAAGATAAGGAATTAGAAAAAGCATCCCAAAATATGCAAATTATTTGCGGGAAAATATCTAGCAGAAGGTTGAAGTCACTTCACTATTATAATTATTCATCTAATGTTTTAATAATAAGTAAAAACAGCAGTCTCACTCTCCTCTTAACCAAATCCAAACTCCATACGTTGTAGGCGTTAATATTAGCACCTTCAAGCTGCAAGGAGTTAAGGAGAAGAGACAGCTTCCAAACAGCAATAGACTGGATGCAAATACTACCTGGAGCTGTAGTTAATTATCTTGCTGATGTTAATTGGCCTTGTTTGTCAACATCCAAAGAAGAATGAGGTGCTAGATGTTGCTGAAGGGTTAATGTAGTGCTGTTTGTAAGGCTGTGTTCTTTAAAGATATAATTTACAAAATGTATAATAACTATTTCTCTTCTCCAGGCTCGAGAGCAAATATTTGAGTAATAAAAATAAAAGTGATTATATTGTTGCTTTTTTTTCCCCCCTAAAGCACAAATAAGAGAAGAGAGAGGAATAAAACTGTCTATGGCAGAACTGTCCCAGTGTACAGTACATTCTTCAACATTTCGATGAAACAGTTTGTTTGGACAAAATAGCTGTGTGTTTAGGAAACAACGTTATTTAGCACTTTAAGCCTGGAGCTGACATGCATTGTTTCCAAGCAGTGTGATCAAATTTGAATAGTAAAAAGAACACACTTTGTTTTCCTTTTCTCTTGTACTTTTAAAAATAAAACATAAGGAGAGATCCATCTGATGGCATTTCCTGGAGAAATTAGTTCACAGCAGCTTCATAATAGCCAGCGTGCAGCAAGGTGATCATAACTCAAGTACACATGCCCAACAGAGGGAACGTGCAAGTACAAGGAGGATGGGAATAGCTGTAGGTACTGCAATGCAATGAGACAAGAACCTCATGAGGTTCAACAAGGCCAAGTGCAGGGTCCTGCACCTGGGTCAGGGCAACCCCTGGTATCATTACAGGCTGGGGGACGAAGGGATTGAGAACAGCCCTGCTGAGAAGGACTTGGGGGTACCGGTGGATGAAAAGCTGGACATGAGCCGGCAAAGGTGCGCTTGCAGCCCAGAAGGCCAACTGCATCCTTGGCTGCATCCAAAGCTGCGTGGCCAGCAGGTCAAGGGAGGTGAGACAATGAGACAAGAACCTCATGAGGTTCAACATGGCCAAGTGCAGGGTCCTGCACCTGGGTCAGGGCAACCCCCGGTATCATTACAGGCTGGGGGACAAAGGGATTGAGAGCAGCCCTGCTGAGAAGGACTTGGGGGTACTGGTGGATGAAAAGCTGGACATGAGCCGGCAAAGGTGCGCTTGCAGCCCAGAAGGCCAACTGCATCCTTGGCTGCATCCAAAGCTGCGTGGCCAGCAGGTCAAGGGAGGTGATTCTGCCCCTGTGCTCTGCTTTGGTGAGACCCCACCTGGAGTCCTGTGTCCAGCTCTGGAGCCCTCAGCACAGGAAAGACAGGGACCTGTTGGAGAGGGTCCAGGGGAGGGCCACCAAAATGATCAGAGGGATGGAACTCCTCTTCTGTGAAAAAAGGCTGAGAGAGTTGGGGTTGTTCCACCCGGAGAAGAGAAGGCACTGGGGAGACCTTACTGCAGCCTTCCAGTACTTCAGATGGGGACAGACTTTTTAGCAATGCCTGTTGCGATAGGACAAGGGGTAATGGTTTTAAACTGAAAGAGGGCAAATTTTGCCTAGATAGAAGGAAGAAATTTTTCCCAATGAGGGTGGTAAAACCCTGGCACAGGTTGCCCAGAGAGGTGGTAGATGCCCCATCCCTGGAAACATTCAAAGTCAGGTTGGACGAGGCTCTGAGCAACCTGATCTAGTTGAAGATGTCCCTGCTCATTGCAGGGTGGTTGGACTAGATGACCTTGAAAGGTCCCTTCCAACCCACATGATTCTACGACTGTATGAAGAAATTCATAGTCCTCAGCAAATACATTCATCACTCCTCTAGAAAGAATGTAGCAGTAATTTAAAAGTGGCAGTAAATAAATACTTCAGGAAATTTTGTTGAACAACAAAGAACTGTACTGTAAAGTGGCATGTATATAACAATACAAAAATATATTAAAACCCCAGCTATTCATTAATGATTGCAGCTTTACCGGAAAATAAAAGAGAATGTTGTCCTGCTGACGGTCAACCGTAAAGCTTTTGATTAAATAACTGGTCTGACTTTTTATACTCGTAGCAGTCTGAGAACAGTGACAATTTAAAAATTTGCATACATTTCCCAAAATGAGTAACACCTAGGTTGTCTCACTAGCCCCACTAGAGACATACGCCTTTGCCAAAGCAGTGCTTATTCTCACAGCGTGTTGTTGCTGCAGAAAGCAAAGGTCCCCAGGTTGTTCCAAGTCAAGACTCGCTGGAGAAAGCTAACGGTGCTCCACCCCTTGCAGTGCTCAACCCCTTGTGTGGTTGCACTGGGGCTGCCCTTGCCACCTTCTTAAAGGCTAATTACAGAAACACAGAAGGGACCTGCCTGAGGTGGCCTGCGCTTCCTCTAGCTGGTCCACATCAGCGCTTGCAAGCCGTGGCTTAGAACAGAGGTACCCAAGGCAGCTGGGGGCTGTGGCACCTTGGAGCTCCAGATACATCTGTCCAGCCAAGACACTCACGGGAAGCTACTCCCATTACGTGAGCTTCAGCACTGAAAGGAATTTGGAGTATAGAAATTCCCTCGAAACCCTGGGCAAGCTGAGAGCGATCTCAGGTGGAGAGATGTTTTTCATAGCATAATCTTTCCCCCACAAACGCTCCCACTCCTTTTCAAAATGAACTTGTCACAGGCCTATGCCACTTACTTTCTTCCCTTTTAACAAGGATCCACACACATGCCACATTTTCCTGCATTATTCAAATTCACTCCTCCTTAAAGTGACTAGCATGTAGAAACCCCAAGAGATATAACATGTCTTTAATTTAAGATAGAAAGGTAAGTAAGAAACATCAGACCCACAGTTCCGCTTATTTCCAGTGACTTTTTGTTCACCGTCTCTTTAGAGTAGAGCTGGCCAAATGGGAAATACTAATTTAGGCATAATTAAGACAGTTCGTGGGAATGTATCCATTTTGTCTAAATTCAGAGGAAATTATATAAAAATGAATATTCTTATACAGGTCAAAATGTTTCCTTTTGACATTTAAGCTCTTTAGTGTAAGTGGCATATGACTGTGGGGAAATCACAACCAATTGTACTTTGTACATATGAAGAGGTTGTTCTTTTCCAAGGAGCACCAAGTCTAAATGGACAAGAAAAATAAATGGGCATATAACATCCAAGCATAGGACTAGACTGTAATACTTTCACTCGCATTAAAGAATAATTTTTTATATAAACAATCACACTGATGTCAGGACTACTGATGAAATAAAGGACCTTATTTGCCCAAAAAAATTGATCGTCTGGCTTAACCCAATCAAGTTTAGGAAAAGCAAATCCCATGCAACCTGTGATTTGAATATATTTGATGGCTTTACTTGTTTGCTACTCTTAGTTTCTTCATAACCCCTAAAGATTCCACTTTGTATTTACTTTGGCCAACTTTAGCCAAAAGCCTGAGGTTTCATCCCTTCTTAATCTTTCACAAAGTGATGAGGTACAGCTGTTCAGATTTGTTTTCCAGAGTTTTGCTAGTCCTCCCTCTATAAAGTCTCTTCTGAATGTGATTGAGGAGAACTAATTGGAATTAAATAACTTCAGGGAAACAAACTATTCTGGATAGCTACAGCTCACGATCATCTTACAGAAGGCACAATAAAAAAATCAATCACTCAGTGAGAGAGAGATAGTGAAATTTAGCATTTGCAAGTAACCTTTCAGAGACACTGGCATCCACCAAGTCTCTAATTCATCATAGGTTTAGAGCTGTTCCATAGTTTTTCGCATCTACAGATTTATATGTTCTGCCTTTGATAGGGTTTTCCAGTCCAAGCCAGTGGCCCTTCTGGAGAACGACTGATATCCTCCAGCAGTCTTTTTCTCTCACACTTGTATGGATTGGATGCTCGTGACAGCAGCAGACTTACAGTTCTTGAAACCATGGCTCCCTCTTTACACGCTAAGCAGACATAGCTAGCTCCAGCCTGCTCGTGCGCCTGGCCTGGAGGCGCGTGAAATCCGCAACCGCAATAACCTAGCTCTTTAAAGCCTTTGTTACACTTGCAGGTAGTAGGAAGAAATACGAGCAAGTGGTGAGGCCACCATGTCACTATGGCAACTCAAATCCTTGGCTCTGCTGGCGAGTTATCAACCAATTTCTAAATGAGTGCTGTTCGGTAAGGACTTCTGTTCAGTGGGCAGCAGGTATATACATCATCCATCTATTCCACAGGGGCCAAAGGCTCTAACATGGCAAACAAGCTACTGTAGCTGACATCATCAAATTCAAACCTCGAACACATAGACCCTTTCACAACCGAATTGCTTTTCCTCTGTTGACCATGACTTACTACAGACAGCACTCTTTCAGGGTGAGATTCCAGCTTCACTGACATCAGAGGTGAATGGAGCAGAGATTTCACCTTCAATGCTCAAAATCACATAATAACACAACACTCAGGTTTGGGGGGACCTCCCAAGCCCAGGCCCCTGCTCAGAGAAGGGCCAGCTTCGAAGTCAGAGCTTGGTCAGCATAAAATCTTAGCTGTACTAGAAGAAGAAAAATGGATTGCTTTGTCTTCCTGGAAGAGGCTTCCAAAATAAGGCAATCTTTTATTTATTTATTCGTTTATTTATTCACTGTTACCTACTCTTTGGTATGAAGAACCTTTCACTCCAAAATCACTCATCCTCTCACTGCCACCTCCTGAAACAAAAGTTCCACAGCCTGTTTTTTGCACACCCTCCTGCCCCCAGCACTCCTTTCAGAAGCTGCTTTTTGCCTCCAGCCCTCAGCAACCCAGGTCCTGCCTCTCCGCCTGCCCACAGCTGATTTCCTTTTCTGTCCCTCAGGCCCAACGCCCAGCTTCTGCCCTTCCTCCTCCCGGGTGCAGCAACACCACCACAGAGCCTGAACTAACAGCAGATTTGTCAGGCTGGCCTCTGCTCCGTTCCAAATTCTACTTCTAATATTAGTGTGTCTCATTCGTGTGCACACGTGGCCAGCTGAAAACCAAAGGAAACACAGAAATCACTCAGCATTCCCATTAACAGACATTTCAAAATTTTGCTTTAAGTATAGACACGAAGGGGAGACTAAGGCATTTTATCTGTATCTAAAGAAACCAGTGGCAAAATTTGCCAGCTCTAATCTATGCAGCATACAGGTCTGTTATCTACTGCAAAATGCAAGATAAAACAAACAGCCCCCAGCAGAAATGCTGTGAAGAAACCCTCCAGTCAATGTGTCATGAGAAATACAGCAAGAAAAGGTTTTCCCCAGATGAGGGGAAGGACAGAAGTATAGAAAACAGAGGTTACGCTTCCTTTTTTGGGAATGGTTCACTGTGGTTTTAAAGAGCAAAAAATGTGGTGTGTCAGCCACTGGCAGGGGAAAACGGTAAGTTATACTATTTTCAGCTATAGATCTAAACTTTTGTTTAGTTTGGCTTCTTCCCCAATCAGGTTACTCCTTAACCTCCTGTCCTCAGCAACGCTACTCCCTCCTCCTTTACTGCTAGACAGCAAGGCACTTAAAAGCAGAAGACATCCTTGGGGGGGTCAGGCATTATGGCTCAGAATCAGCAGTTCATTTAAAAGATACCCGAAGCCCAGGTTGAGTCCTCCCTACTGCGTGCGCTTGAGGAATCTCTTCTGATAGCGTTAGGCTGCCTGTACGTCTAACATGAAATACTGAGGGAAAGGGCCGAAGGGTGATGCTGTATTTACTCTAACTGAATTTTGAATACTGATTCCACTTAACACTATCACTACACGTCCCAGAAATTAGCACCTCTGAATTCTTGTATTCACAAGCCCAGCAAGCATATTTTTGGGAAAATATTACTGCTCATACCACATATGCAGAATTTGCTGTCCGCGGAAATTACAGCCAATTTCAGCCTCAATTTAAACAAACCGACCTCTTTGTAGGAAAATAAAAGGGAAAAACTCAACACAGGAAATATTACAGAAAATCACCATTCTCTTGTTCAAGGTCAGGTTGGACGGGGCTCTGAGCAGCCTGATCTAGTCGAAGATGTCCCTGCTCACGGCAGGGGGGTTGGACTAGATGGCCTTTAAATGTCCCTTCCAACCCAAACTATTCTATGAGTCTGTGATTCTTGTGCTCTTCCCTGTCACACACACTCTCCTCTGGCTTTAACCATGTGCTTAGATTTTGATGACACAGAAGGGAAGAATTCCTGCCACTGCTTCTTGCATGTCAGTAGCATTAGTAACATCACTGTCTCATCACTGTCTGTAATCTCGTCTCACTGATGACACCAGATGACAGTTTTATACAAGCATTCAGTTAACATTTTATATACCACAAGGCCCTTAGGCTATTTTTTAATGTAATATACATATGCATTCTCTAGAAATTATTTTATCTGCTTTTATGTCTGTTTTGGAGCTATCTGTATCTCACAAGCAAAAAAACAGTGCTATAAATTAGCCAAGTGTAAACACAGTGAAACCCACAAAAAGACTTTAACATTAAAAATGCTTCTATTACCACATTTCACTCCTGGTGTTCAGCTTTCCTATGGAGCCCTTCTCCTCTCCAAGTTACATGACCTGCTTCAGGCTTTGGCTTTGAAGACAAGCCTCCAACCCTCTAGGAGTAAACCTAAAACTCTCAGTGTGATGGGTACCTGGGGATGACTACACCTCCACTGTTCCTACAGGAACCTGCTTGGAGAGTTTCAGTGATATCAGAGAGACAGTTCAGTTCTGCACAGCAGGTTTAGCTCTTCCAGTAACAGACCACCACCTAAAGCAGGGGTCCCACTTCCCCCGCCTAATACTCCAAGCTCCTGCTCCTGGGGCTAAGCAAACTTCTGAAGAGACATAGACCTTCAAACGTTGAGTTCTTTCCTGCTAGTGTAACTCCCTGCACTGGCTCACTGTGGAAGCAAAGGAATGTAGCAAGGTTATAGCCTCTTTGAAGGCACTAAGCCTTTAGACTGGTTTAATGTTATCCATTAAGTGCACCCTTGACCCTTTGAGGACTTACTCCTTTTCCCCCAGTCAAGGTCTCTGGCCCAGGAGCTTTCTACCCAGCCCAGCCCTGCACTGCAAAGTTATCTCATTGGAGGTGGGCAGTGCTAGCACAGGAGGGGTTTTATGCCTGCTTTTCCCTGCAGTGTAATTCTACGTTTTAAAACGGAGAATACATTTATTCTTCATATTGAGGCAGAAGTAAAGACAATAAAAGGAAGGGTAGACCTTTTTTCCTTTTTTTTGTTATTTTTTTTTTAATAACCAATGGACAACAGACCAATTTAGACAGACGCTTGCCACTTTCAGTACCTGTGACCCTGCCCTCTTTGCTTATTTACTTCATCGGCTCAGTTCAGTATCTAGATCTCAATTTGGAGGCTTTGCACATTGACCATTTGCTCCAATCTCTTTTTAATCTGTTGCTTGCTCCTTTTCTTTAACCTAAACTTCTCCTGTGTCAATCTTCTTGCTAGGACTGGTTTCCTCAGCTGCTTGTGCAGAGTGCTCTAGTGGCATCCAGGAGACACAATGCCATCCACCCACAGTGACAAAGACATGAAGGGGCCTCCACTGCTCCATCAACAGATTAAACCTCAGGAGCATCCTGTCCCCCGTGGGACCTCCACAAAGGCTCCACATAACTGGCATTCCAGACAACTCGCATTTGAGACTGCCTCCCACAGAGCCTGCTGTGAGTCAGCTTTGTGTGGTGAATGCTGGAAACGGGGCAAGGCCTGCATTAACACAGCCAGGCAGTGAGCACAGGACTACAGCCTCAGATAGGCAACTTACAATGGCCACATCTATGTATCTGTCTGAAAAATTCCCAACTGGTTCTAGTTTTGTGGTATTCTTCAGGCAGAAACAGGATCTCTTTGGGAGGGAAAAGCTGTCAAAAGAATACATACAGGCTGGATTCCAACGATGGGCAAAAAAAGATAGCTTTCACAAGACCAGGAATGGTAATTCTCCAAGCTGGAGGTGATCCTGCCTTCAGAACAAGATGTCTTATGTTGTCTTTGGGAAGAAAGCCGTGATGCTGATGGACGTGCATCAAGCTATCATTGAAAAGCAGAGGGGGCCCTCATCACCAGATGGAGGAGGAGGAGGATGTCTTGAACATCAGAAAGGATGGGGTGAAAAACACCATTAATACCACTACCACCACCATGGGCAACAACCTTGAGCCACCAAAGTTGAGCCTGGCACATTCTTTACCTTCTTTACCTGTCCTTTACCACAAACACATCTTGAATAAACTAAGGACATAGTTGAACTTTCTGAAGTCACTAGACTATGGCTGCGTCCACAGTGGGGGGAACAGGGGATACACCTGTTGATCGGACAGATCGCTGCACCTGTGATGTAGCAGGGGGAAAAGGATGCCAGCCAGAAAGGTAGACACAGGAAGGCTGATGACACAGAGCTGTTGCGATCAGCACTAGGGTGTATAAATAATCCATGATGATCGGAGACACTTCAGAGTCTGACAGAAAAAAAAATCCTAATAGTTATTAATAATTGAGGCCATTCTCAAAGTGCCCTGGAGCACTACGTGTGTTCCCTCAAGGACCGTGACAAAGTGTGGCAGTGATCCTGTCCTGCACATCTAAGGCAGTGACTACCCGATAATCTGCAAGAGACTGGCGCTGGCGCCGGGGTTATCAAGTCAAGTCCCACAGATAAGGCGGCCAACTGGCCCTGCGGCAACCACTGAGAGGCCGCTGCTCGCTGGGCTGTGTTTGCCTTTCTGCCCGTCTCCTGCCTCTCCCCTTCGCCTGGAGCCGGCTCAGCCGGCTGGCAGGGCAGAAGGGTGGCCGGCGGGATGTGGGGGCTGCAGCGTGCACGTGGCGCGGGCGAGGTACCAGGCGGCACCAGCCCCGCTGCTTAGTGGCCGGGGCACCCCACGCAGCGGGCAGTGTGGGCGGCCCCGGCTGCTGCCGGGGGACGGTAGCAGCTCCTCAAATGGACATATGTGGGGCAGCAAGCAGGGGGGAAGCGGCCCTGTGCGACCTAAAGGGTCAGCGTGGCCACGTAGGCACTCTTCCCGTAGCCGCGTGTCTTGGCTTGGCTCAGTTCAGGAAGACACCCGGGTCCCGTCACTCGCTCAGCCGGGCTCCCCGCTCAGCCCGGCTCCCTACACACGCTTGCTCATATGCGCGCCCCGGCGCGCTGCAGCGGGAAGGGCACAGCCCAGCCTGTCACAGCTAACGGGCAGCACACTACACGAAATAAGGTCTGAAGTCCAGGCTCAGTTGAAATCTGCAGGGCAACTCACATCTTCATATTACACCCAAACTAAGTTCTCCTCTTTTCTGCCACTCTTTATTCATTTTTCTCTGTTTTTGCTGCTTTATGTTGTATTTTAAGGTACGCTTTTTCAGGAGAGAGACAGTGTTTTTTCACCAGAAAGGGACATTGTTATGTCAACAATCAGTTTTCCCCATGTGTCCTAACAGCACTGTCATTATCACAACTGCAACAGCATCTCAGGACCCATGTACAGACAATGTATACTAACAGATTTAATGGTCTTAACCACCAAAAAGACAAAGATTTCTCCACCTACCCGCCTTTTTTTACTGTTTGTTCCATTTGCTATCTAAATGTCGGTGTTCATTGTCTGCAAAATGACTGTTGAACCAACGATTATGGTGTGTCGTATTTCCTTTGAGTGACAGTGCCTGCACAATGACTTTTCTCCAACACGCTCGGCAGTCAGCATTAAATATTCTTGGCATGTAGCCTGAATAGCAACACACATACTGAGACCTGCCAGCATTGGAAAGTCCCTAAGTCCCAGGAGCTAAGATTAATTGCCAGCTATTCTTAAAATTTTCTCACCACTCCACCCAGTTTCTTGGGTCTTCCCACCCACTACAATCTTACAACTGCCTTTGTGGAGTTTCATAAAACTTCCCGAGACAGTTTCGGATGAGTGGAGAGCACTTAAACTCCCCCATGAATTGACTGACTTCACCTGCCAACAGTGATTTCCTTGACTTTACAGAGAGAGGCTCGACCAGGTACAGATTTGCCTCTATTACCACTCAGGACTCTCCCCAAATTAGTTTGTCTCTGAGGCAGGAGGATGGAAAACATGATGTTTAAGAAAAAGACAGCAGGAAGGACTGCTGTAACCTTCTTAACTCCTCTTTTAAACCAGGGTAGGAAGGCAAGTCCTGTGAGATGCTGAGCATCATTAACTTCCATTAAGCATAGATGAGATGAGGGCGCTTGCACTAAAGGCTACACTGCTAAGCCCAAGTTTATGCCAGTGGTGGAAAAACACAGAAGGAATATTAACATTAACATTAATATGAATATTAACAACAACCACCACTACCACCACCTATTTCTTAGCACAGATCACCCTTTTGCTCATGTAACATTGCTCTCTGAACAACAAAGAGGTTTCACAATCAGGAACCACAATCCCCGTTTCACCAAGGACTCTAAGTACAGTGAGAAACAGGGGAAGCAACCACACGGGAAATGAGAAAGCCCCTCTTCTGGCATTTCCAACTAAAAGGAAAGCAGGAGGTATGAAAAACCTGCACATACTTTTTACTTTGGCTTTCCACCCACAGTGGTTAGGATCAGCTTTGAAGAACCACCAAAGTTTTTGATCAAAGTTTTCTGGATAAAACAACTTGGCCCATTAATGTAGAATGGCTTTTTTTTTTTTAATGAAAGGTGTGGGTTTTCCTTAAACAGATGCCTGTAAAGGCATCTAACTCCTGAAGGCCTGAGCATCCTGGTTTAACCAGTTTTAGTCAGTGAGTCGGTTCTCTGATAGCACTTACTAAGAAAAATGCAGCTCATGTGCTGTTTCTCTCACAAGTTTCTCTCCACTGTTTCCTAGCTCACCCGCTATTATATTTAGGACTGATCTGAGTTAGGAACTCTAACAGAGGCTTTATATTAATCACCAAAAAAGACCGTTAATGTTGCCCATTTCTATTTTAGACCTTTGGCTCCAACCCCAGGCTTTCAGCTCCTACAGTGAGCAATGCCAGACTTTTGTTTTTCTGTTAGCTTTTTTTTCCATAGGTGCCTAAGAAGCACTTGCAAAACATTTCAAGTAGCTGCCCATGCAAAACATATTCCCTAGCTACTCTGAGCGTATAATTTCATCTGCCAGACTACAATGCTTGTAATTGCATTTGTATCTGTACGTAACTTGAGAATTTGCACCTGAAAAAAACCTGTATCAAAATCAAACAAGCAACCAGACATCACCAGGCTAACCTCCAAGCAACTTTCCAGCACAGTTTCCATAATGGCCTACGTACGCAAGCAGATGTAGATCTTTATTGTTTTACTATCTGATTGAAATACAATGCTTTTTAAAAATGACTGCTCACAGGTAAAGAGACACAGTCCCCTAAACTCTCCTTCACTCTTGGTTTATACTAGGTGGTGTTCTGAGTACACTGTCAAAAGTACCAGATCTACTTTCATCCTCCAACACTTTAAGTTAATGAGTTATTAATCACACTTATCTAAAAGGAGTTTCAGTCACAAGATATTATTTCAGCATAAATATTGAAGCACCTGGGTGTTGATTAACATATTTCTTTTAAGGTTCAGTCATTAAGGTTAAGTTAAGGAAACAGATTTTTTGCGATCTTCGTGAATGTGATGGAAAACTACTTACGGAGATTCTCTGTAAAGTAGTAGTAAAAATCATTGACAAAACACTCAGGGATTGGAAGGGAACCAGCAGTTAAAAAAATATTGCCAAAAGCCAACAATGTAAATTTTAGAAACGAAACACCTCAAATATTAGTGAACTGATGAAGAAGTCATGGTACCATACTGATTCAAACTACTGGGCACATTTTGGAAGTGGAACACATTTTTGTAGCAAACTGATCAAACTGATGTTGTATTACCAGGACTAAAAACTAGCATTTTGTGGAGAGCAATCCCATTTGCTACATGCTGGCTGGCATGAGGTGTGTTTCAACAGCTTCTGATATTTTGGAAGTGCCTCCATTTCTCACTGCAGCGATTTTAGTCGTAAGAGGCCTATTCCCTCTTCTCTCCTACCCATTTCAAGATTTCAAGGAAGCAGCAGCACCTCTTTCCATTGCAGGCACCCACTGGCAGGGGTTAAAAAGTGGGACATGGGAAGCTTCCAGTACACCCCTTCCCCCTTTCCCCATACAGCCCCCCCCAACAGCCAGTAACAGCCCCACAGATTTAAAGTTGCACTTTGCACTTCCCAGAGGTAGAAATTCCCTCGTTGCTGCCTCGCTCTTCCTCAGCTGGTGGCGAGAACAGCCGAGCCCAGCGGCTCGCCTGGGAGGGCAGTGGCTGCGGGCGCTGACTTGCGGGCCGCTGGCAAGCAGTGGTCCAAGGGGCAGTGGGCATCTCGGCTTCTGCTCCAAAGCACCTGCCCGTCGCTTACGTTGCAGCACTGCGCTTGCAGCATCTCCACAGCTCTCTGACATCTTGCCAACTGAGGCAAGGTTGTCCACAGCTATTAACCCCACCCCTCCCAAAACCACACCTAAAAGCTCTCACAAATAGATTTCCATATTAGTACGAGCAATCGATTTTTAAATGTAGTATTTTTAAATTAAGCCAATTAACATATCACTTATTCTACAGTGGCATTTTCCTGGGAGAGGCCTCTCTCTGGGGAAAACCTGAGCAGGTTTGATCGAGCAGACTTGCTTTCGAGGAAGGACTCTTCCCAATGTCTGGCCCTGCAAAAGCAGGGAAGGCTTGCTCGGAGCCAGGGCATTATAGACTCGTATACCACTGACATGAGAAAAGGGACCTCATGGCAGTTCAATGCTAGAGAAATGGCTCTTCTATGCATTGATGCATTTCAATTTAGTCTTTGAAAAATAAAAGGGCAAAAATGTTCTTTTTTGCTGTTTTCGATTTAGTGGCCATTACTGTCGTTAATACTCACACCACGGATGTTTTCAGACCCACAGAGTACATAAACAGTGGCGGGAAGCGCGCACCACTAACTTCTCTTGAAATAGTGCTATTGCTGTAATGAGACATGAGTTCAGGAAACTTGATGACCATTTCTGCAATGGAAGATGGACACAGTCTAAAGCCACTGACTACTCAGAACTCCAAGAGTATGTGAATGTAAAAGACAAAAGATATTTTCTCATATTAAATAAAAAATAAGGAATGTTACAATTACGAGCAAGGTCACCAGCTCCCTGCTCAAGTCCTGTGTAAGTAATACAATGAGACCTTAGAGTCACCTATCCTCTGGCTCTGTTTTTCACTAATTAGTTAAATGGCGGAAAAGCAGGAGCTCAGGGCCCGTAGATCAGCGTCAGCGCAATGCATTTCATAACTGCTCTGTGAGGACAACTCCAAAAGCCAATCACAGGATAGTTATTAAAGAGCCTTTCCGATGTAGCCCCTTATAGCAAAAACCTTCTGGATGCCCCAAATTACTCAGTTACACCTCATTAAATTATATCAGTTGTTTGTTGCCTGCATATTCTCCATGCAGCCCAATAGCTTTATAACCAAAGCTGCTGGAAACCTGTTTAATTGCTCAACTGTGGTTTTTTTTTAACTTCTTAGGCAATGGGTGGAATATTGTAATTTGTTAGTAAAGGCACAGAGGATACATTAGAACAGAAGAAGAGGGAAAAAAACAACAGAAAAACACAAATCAGAAAATCAATGCTGTTACATTAAGGTTTTTACTAGGTTTCTTTCAGCTAAGTTTGCTTTCATGTTCTTGACCAAAGAGGTCTCGGGTAAGGAAACGTTCAGAAGTTGCTTCCTGAACAAGTCTCCTGAATTACTTTGCTGCCTCTGCAATTCAAACACTTACAGAATTCTTTCTAAGGGCAGCAGCAGCAGCATTAGGAGAGCAACTGGGGTGGTCTTGTTACTTTAAACCTCTTTGAAAATTCACAGCCTGCAATCATCTCACATGCCAGTGTCCACTCTGGCTTGGAGGCAGAGGAAGAAAAAACTTTGGAGAGGCCTATTAAATAATCCCTGTTTTCACAACAGTAAAATCCCTAATAGTTTTGATTCACTGAAGCAGTGCTCCCAAACAACCCCCTTTGTTTTCAATCACTTTTATAACAGTCTCAAACTAAAAAGCCAGAGCAGAATACCTGTCTGCGTGTGTACACACATATAAATTACCTCAACAGACTGATTTTTTAAGACTTCATGTCAGTATGGAGTAATTTTTTATTTTTTATGAAGAAAATTTATTTGACTCCAAAAATAGATTTGAATCTACTTGCTCCTCCACACTTAACAGCACTCCTTTGTTAGCATTTCTGTATTACTGTGAAGACATACATCACTTAATGAAAAACACAGACAATAAGGGCCTTGGAGTTGTGTTACTGCAGATCCATTATCAGCCAGACACTCCTTCTGTATTTATTCCAGTTGACAGGGGGAAAAATAAGCCCTAGTTCCTCTTCACTGGAAACTCCAAAGGTATTTTTTATATTAAAAAAAGGAAGTTTAGGGCCAAAAGGAAAATTATTTAAAATAGATGGGCACTGAACACAATGCATTCCATTCAGCTTCTGTTCTCATGCTTACCAATCTCCAGCTGAAACATTAAACACTTAACCCACAAGATGCAAAGGGATTTTGAAAGACCCCTCTTCAGGGATGGAAATAATTATCTCCCAGGCTTTAGGTTCCAAGGGCTTAGAATTGGGACTGTACAAAGAGCTAATTAAATTAGAAATGGCACCAGAGCATGGTCTCCTGAAAAGGTGAATTTGTGGGCTATAGCGCATTGCTAGGAAAGAACATGCACTGCTTGTGCAAAAATAAAAAAGCGTGCAGGGAAGTGATAGATTTGTGTTCTCAAAACCACCAGTCTCGGAAACATGCTTGCTGGAGACATGGAAGAAAAATGCTAGTATGAGAAAGTCTAATTTTATGGGGTCAGGTATTCCTGAAGGGATACAGAGGAAACCCCAGCAGACAGCCGTCCTCAAAAGGTTACACAAAGCAGCTGGACGGCAGGGGATCCAGAAAACCTTGCTTTGCTGGGTTACAGCTAGCTCTTCTGAATCTCTCCCACTCTCCAGGGTCCCATCTGGTAGATTAGCACTAATGAGACATTCAGATAGCTGGGAAAACATTGTTACAAAATTAAAAAGTACATTTTAAACATAGGGAAAGGAAAAAAAAAAAGGAAAAATACAGATGTTCAAGGGAATGCTTTTTACTCTTTCTTTCAACACCAGATAGCACTCAGTAAAAATTACCACGTAAAAGATCAGTAACAGCTTCCTTTATATCCTTACACGTATGTATGCATGCAGTGTATGTGCTTTACTGCGGCACCTATGTAATGAAATAATAAGTGCATAAATTTAATTCTATTTCACAAAATGGGACAGATCCTTAGTTGAGACAGCACAGGATCATTTCCACAGGGTTCAATCTCAGTTCTCTCTCTCTGCCATGTTCCTCAGATTCACTACTCTTGTTAAACTTGACAGGCAGGAGGAAAGAAGCTTCCACTTCTCTTATCAGCACAATTAATCACTGTGATGCTTAAGTCAATGAAAGCTAACTCAGGAACTGTTGGCCATAAACTCACTAAAGATCAGCCAGCTATCCTTAGTAAATATCTAGTAGGAGGAAGCAGGGAAGGAAACGGAAATTGGAAAGGGACTTGAGACTCCTGTTGACTTCTGTGATAAATTACAGAGGTTCATTGCTTAACCAATTTTTCATAGAAAGTGTTCTGACATTTGTATAAAATTAGACTTTTAACTATAAGCCAGGTCAATATTTACAGCATATAAGTAGGAAGCAATATCGAATTTGTTTGAAAATTGTGGGGGCGAACACATTGCAGATTGTTACACATCTATGCAGTGAATTAACATGTTCATGAGACGTTTATGCAAGATTTCTAGTTAAAAATAAAGAAAGAAAAATAGAAGGATCATGTTTGTGCTGGAGACCAAACCGTTTCAAGTGTGAATCTGCATGGAGCTAGAGGTTAGAAGAAAAGGAGTGTCAGCATTAATCAATTTACTTGCCAGTTAGATGAAGTCTCAAAGTCAAATTTAACTAGAAGTCAATAAATTTCACTTCCATCGAAACAGTATGGGCCACAGCAGTTGTGTAAAATCACACACTGGGCACACAACCATAACAGATGCAAATAGCAATTTGCTGTCAGCTGGAGGGTAGCCATGACTTACAGCCCAAGACATGCAAAACAATTTTATCTTCAAGGTTTCACAGAAAGGCATAGTGCAGCAGGAAAAGCAACTAATAAGAACAGGGAGCTAAAGTTATGCAGTGTTTTATATCCTTCTGCAGTGTGGCTCCATTTTTTTTCTCTACAGCAAAGCTTTGTCATGGATCAAATGGGAACAACACTATTGAAATAAATGGTGCTCATCACAGGAACTCAGTTTATTCTCCATACTGTACCAAAAAAGACCACAGTCTGAAGACTAACTGGTGTCTGTCTGTATGCACCTGCTTTCTGACGAATTTACAGTAAATGACGTTTATACAGTTATTTACCTTATTATCAAACAGACTTCCAGAATCTCGAAGGTCATCAAAAGTTTGCAGGAAGTGACTAAGTAAAATTGTTTGACTGAACCAGACTGCCAGTTCTCCACCCAGTCAAGGTCAAACAGCTGGGGAGGTGTGTGTGGCGCGGTGGTTGTGTCTTCTTTTTCTCCATGCTTTGGTGAAAACGCTTTTTCTTTGCTGGGAAGAAGTCCACAAACAATGTATCCTGTCCCTATTACCTGACCTGACGTTAAAAATTTAAGTAAATACAGGTATGTACAAAGGATCGGCACAAGATCCTGGACATGGAACAAGGTTTTGACAAGGTATCACTACTAGTTCATGACGAGACAAAATTATAACTCTGACCTTTTAGCTGAAACAAAAGGCGAAGGAATCTTTAGGGCAGCGCGACCACTGACTCCTTTGAAAATGAGAAGCACTGATTATTATCCTAGCCTAGGGGGAAAACTGCAATTCAAAAATTGCTTTTTCTTGTCACAGTAAATCTTGAATGTGTTTAATGAAAGTTTCTCTCCTTCATGAAGTATTTCTTGCTAAAAAACAGGGCAGCACGTTAATACAGGGCTTTAGCTATCCTTAAAGTCAGGTTTAATTGGGGCAATTCCCTCCAGTGAATTGAAAGATGACATTCATCTTCACTGCCTGGTTGGAATGCTAAACTGAAAGCAGGGCTGAAATGTCAAGGTAAAATAATGCTAATAATTATTCTGAATGTTACATTCCTCTTGACCTCGGAATTTAAGAAGCTGAGATGAAGGCCTTTTGTCGAAAGTCAGGAAGTCATCTGGAGACTTCATTGACATTTATGATTAACACAATCTGACAACATTAGGGGAGGAGACACAAAATATGCTATTAGTTTCCAGCACAAGGGTAATTTCATCTTGTGTTGTTGCGGGATCTACAGATAAAGAGTACAAAACAACACATCACCTGTAATATTACTGCTAATGTTTTTTAGGTAAGAACATGAACAAGCTTAATGCAATAACCATAATCTCTATAAAATAAAATTCATACCACCGCCACGAAAGAGAAGAAAATGTTCTCCATTTCATACAAGTAATGATTTCTCGCAAGAGACAAAAAATAGGGCACGCAGCCCCCAATCCCAATTGCTTCACGATTATGTCTTGTTATCACAGAAGATTTTCCACTTCATTTGCAACTTAACACTAGAACGATAACTCTGTGGGGTGAAGTTTTTATATATTAGTGTCCTGAAGCGACTCTTACAGCCTTTATTTGCACCTCACAAGTGACAGAAAATGCTCCCCCACTGATGGCAAACGCAAGGCAGGGAAAGCGTTAAATCTTTTACGGTCAGTGTCAGAGGAGACTCGGTACACTCAGCTTCCCCAAAAACAGTGGAAGGGCACAGCGCTTTTTTGCACTCCTCTTTTGATCAGATCATACTCCAGGCAAATGAAATGCTGCAGTTGTGGGCAAAAGGACGAATGAAGGCAACCATTTGTTAACATCTGGCATTTGCAGAGTTAACCCTTGCACAAGCCCAGTTCCCTAAGGATTCAAGAAGGAGATAATTTAGTGACACCCCAGGCTTGACAAGTTACTCCTTTAAAAATCTCTCATGAAATTTGGCCACACGGGTACATTTGAAGATGTAGCCCTATTGAAGATGCTGGCAAAAAAAGGCCTCAGAACATGCCCTAGCAATGACAAGCAATAGCGAGTGCACGTCTCATCCTCTGTCCTGACTCAAAGGTAGACCTTAACTGTTAGGCTTGGAAATAATATAAAAAAGGAAATTAGGGCAACACAGGTATGCATAGTGAAAATGTAACTTTCTTGAGTTAGTTTGGTACTAAAACAATTTGAAGCAGTGGAGATACTTTACTTTGGAACCTGCCTACTGGGCATGTAAAAACCATCACATTTTCTCCAGCTATGTTTTTAATTGTGGTCCATACAAATCTTGAATAGGTATTTGCCTAATGACCTCCTGCAGCTCATATAGCCCATATAGGCAAAACTTTTAAAGATGGTCTAGATAATGATTCCAGTCCCTAGGTGGAGCTTTTATAGACTTTAGCTTATTAAATGCCCCATGTGAGCATCCTAAGCCACATCTGAAAAATCCCATTAATAAATTTTATTAAAAGGAGTTTTTAATTATTCCATCATATTGAGGACTTTCCCATCTCATGTATCCTCTCTGTGTTAGAGATCTTTATGAACTTCTTTTGCAAAATGTTTTTCTCTTTCAAAATTTATTATTCAAGTCGTGAATTTTCTATTAAATACAAACAAGATGAGACCACAGAAATGGTAAGTGTGCTTCAATTTGTGAAAACTGAATTCATATTTTGACTTACGAATTCAGTAAATATTGTACAGACGTTCCAAAAATAATAGGAATACATTGCCTAAATAAAGCAGGCCTGATTTTTTAAAGTTAGGGAAAACATAGAGAATACATGACTGTTCAATTTTGATATTCAGTTACTGTTACACGTACGTACATGAAACAGCTATCTGCGTATGCCAATACAGCAGCAGACACTAAACCAGCCATCTGTATATTTTATATCCTATTTACATAAGAAATATAGCAATTGCCCATTTATTTTCTAGGAATAGCTGCACGGTTTTCCACATCCTTTTCTTAAAAAAATCCTGCATAAATTCAGCATGTAACTGGGTGAGCATTTATAGTATATACAGGCCATGGTTTACTTTTAAAATTTGCATTGAAGTATCAGTGCTATCAGGATTTCTCCAATGGAGAACCGATCTCTCTGAGGACAGGTACTTCTCCACTCAAGAATTGGGCATAAGCCGTAGCGCTACCATGTGCTCTCCTTCCCAGCACTGGCAGCCTGAGGGTTTGGAGTACTGAAGAGGCCAACTGCACCTTCACACTTCATTTTCCAGGAAACTCAGCGAGATCACAGGAGGATGAAAGGATGAGATTAACTGCAGCTGCCCAGAATGTGCTGCAAAAGTCATTAAGCATAGAAGAGAAGTTGGCTGGCAAAACACGTGAACCCCCGAGTGAAACGGTCCACCTGGCCCAGTCTGTCGGACATGAAAGACTCGTGCAAGCTGCTGCCAGACTGTTTTCTAACCTCTCCCCCTTGGACAATGGCCAAAGCAAGGCTTTACAAGAGGTGATTCTGCCCAGAAGAGACTAAAAGCCACAGACCCATGCATTTTTTCCGTATGACAGTTCCTGCAGCAGCAGGGACCACCACTGGGAAGGGACCATCGATCTCTTCTCCAGCCAGGTAGCATTTTGAACACTCTTGTGTACCATCAGCAGCCAGCGTACCACAGCTTGGAAACACTTGGAGATTCAACCAAGAGTAAAAGGCAGACATTTGAGTCAATAACTGGTGCACTAACTCAATCGTTGCCCAGGTCAGAACCGCTCTCAGGAGCTGAGCAGGCAGCCAGGTGAGGAAAGAAGTGCAGGTTTAGTGACAAGTGCTCAGCCAAGGCTCCCGAGCCTTGAGCCTTCCTCAATTTCTGCCAGACGCAGTGTCTAACAATCCCCATCATCTCTAGTTCAAACGTTTTGCAATACTCACACACGGGCATCTTACATGTAAATAGTGGCAGTACAGAGAGAACAGTATCACAGCTACAGCCTTTTATTGAGCATCTGCAAGTATATTTTGACACAAAATGAACATAGGCTTAATCTGTGTTTTTGTACAAAAAACGTTAGCGAAAGGATGTGACTGTGACGGTTTACAGGGATGGGAGAGGTAGATGGGAGTATGAGGTTAAGGTCCCCTTATTCGTGTGGGGCAAATACATGGGCTGGCATCCAATTTTGAGGGGGTGAGGCTATGGAACCGAGGAGGGTGAGGGACACCTCTTCATGAACATGCAATAAAGGCAGAAGTCCCTGGACCAGTCACCCCATGTGGTATCTGTGGCTGCTGCCATCTATGGATGCTATGAGTATATTTGGCCACTGTTGATTGCAGTAATTGAAGAAATTAAGATTGAGGACTCCAGGCTTGAATTTCCAAAGGCAGATGTTTCAACAAATCCCTAAGTAATTTCTTCACAGGGCTTAAAGCAAAGGCAGGGGGAAGAGGAACAAAAAGCACTGGTACTTCAGAGAAGAGCAAAAGCTAGGCATCACCTCCTCCACAGATGGTGATGACTACTCCCCAGCAGTAATATTTTGCTGCATGTGGAGAAATAGTTCATGGATTTAGCTGAGCTCCTTTGGTTGAGGGACAATCTAGATAAAATGAGAACCATAACAACATTCGGTATAGTCACTATTGAGAAATTTTTAAGCACCAACTTTACAACTGAAGGTGTAATTCAGAAATTTATTTCACTGATGAATCTTACTGAGTTTCAAAATAGCACACTGGGCCGCACTTTGTAAGGAACTAATGTACTTGTTTCGTGGAGGCTAAAAATAACTCATATCCTCAGCAAAAGGGCACTAAGCAAGTCAGTGAGACACTCTGGAAGTGGAAGTTGAATTTTCTGCTCACAATCCTGTGGTTTAGTAGGTACAGGACATATCTACAGCCAGGAACACAACCTTTGGGACCCATGGTTAAACATCTGCAAATTCGATGCTGAGACCAGTCTGAAGATTAGTTAGGAGACACTAGTGTTGAAAAGTACCTGCAGCTAGCCAGCCACATCTTGCTTAACACCTCTGATTAAATAAGAAAAGAGCATTTATAGACAAAAAGTCAGGAATACAGAAAAGAAAGTTTCTTCACCACAATCAGTGCCAGAACATGCAGACAAGTAAAAACCCCAAAATATAATTTAATAAAATATCAATGCCAGCAAAGGTATGAAACTCTAAAGAAATGTAGGCTGGGGTTTCTGAAAGATGCTGCATGCTTCTACGAGTTCCCTAAACCATATCTATCCTGGAGGCAAAAACCTGAAACCATTAAAAATATATGAAAACAAAAACAATGCCTGGAGGGCTTCCCAAACACCCGTGCCCTGCACAGTGTCCTCATTGCATCTCCTCAACTGACTAAACCTGAATCTCCACCAGTTGTCCTGGGAACTTCCATGTTCCTCTCTGCTTAGGCTTTGGCATGGGTTACAATGCCCTGGATGTCAACAGGGCTTACCCATGGGGGTCTGACAGGGTTCAGCACTTCTGTTTCTTCCCTCTGTTCTTCTAACAAAGAGCAAGTACCACAGTATTGTCTGTCTGAATTGTAAGAACAGGACAAAACTTCAAAGAAAAAGAGTTTTAGAGCTATAAATAGTCTCTCTACACAGCTCTCCTACATATTCCCTATGAAAAGAGCTCGGGAGGTTCAGGCTCCTCAGACCTATCAGTAAGGTTTTTACATGAGGAAATAGCTTCTTAGCAACTCCTTTGCCCTGATCTAAAAGACATTTTGAATTTTTTATAGTCCTTCTGCTTTCCAGTAAAAACAAAACAAGCTGTTTAACTTCATTGCAGCCTGACAGTTAATAGCTCCTGTATTGTCTCTTAATCACACTGAAATGTCTGTTGAAGGATGTATCATTGTTTTAACTTCCTGCAAGTTTTTTCTTACGCAGCCTGCCATTAAACTGAATTAACTCTATTCATATTGTAACCATAATTTACAACTTTTTAAAGAGACATGACACAGTTCTTTAAAATCATAAGTGTCCCACAAAGAAAGTGAATGAAAGAAGGGTTATTCTATGTCTTTAAAAAAAAAAACTAACTAGGGGAGCATCAATGGAAAAGGGAGACCAGAGTTTCAAAGCCAAGAGAACGGGATGCTTTTTCACACAGTGTGTCAAGATGGATGCTGCACCCTCCTTGCTGCAGAATGTTAACATTTACCTGGCTCAGAAAAATAAGGAAAAAATTAACAGAAAAGAATTTACACAAAGTCCTTCTTTGGCTCAGAAAGTCCTTGAACCACAAGTCACTGTAGGCTGGGAAAATATTGTTATGAAATATTGCCGCATACGCGCCTCACTAATACACTTTTCTCTCAGCACTCACTAGAGCCCACCCCTCCCACCACCCAGTCCTGTTCCCTGGAGCACTGCACTGGTGGGTCAAGGCGCAGAGCAAGCTCCGGGTCCACCCCCCACTTCCCACACCCATTTAACCTCATGTCTTCATACTGAAGATATGCGTGGCATAAAATTGACAAGAATGGATGCTACACTTGATTTTAGCTAGAAGGCCGAGAAGGGATGCGGAGACAAGACAGCAAGTTAGTGTAAGCCAGCATGGCAGTTCCTACGGCTTATTGTGGTGCTATTCCACGCCCTGTTTGTGTCTCCGTGGAGAAAAGTAAGGACTTCACAACACAAACAAGCCGCCATTCTACACTAACATCATTACCGGTGTTACATATGGATGAGTGGAAGAAATACGTGCCTTCATTTTTCCCCCACATTTAAAAGTGTGTAAGATTGTATTTTATCTTTTGATAATTGCTCTCTTGATTTGCTAAATTTTGTTTCCGTCCTAACTACTAATCTATTTTCTTCTTTTCCTTATTCTTTCTTCATTCTGCAACATCGCAACACACCCTCCTGGTCCCTCAATGAATCTCTTCTGTTTGTTATATAAACACAGCTCTTCCAGAGCTCTTTCAATCTTAGACTATCCTCAGATCACAATATTAATATACTGGGCCTTTTGACATCTGCATGAGATTTGTATTGTAGCAATCTGATTTTATAACTAAGAATTTTTAACCAGAGAAAAACAAGTGCCTCCTCCAAAGTCTGTGATATTTGTGGAGGAAAAGCAAGCCTTAAACTGCTTGTCCTACGGTCTATATATAACATATTGCTGCATACTTCAAACTGCAACCCACAGAAAAATCCTTCTGTTATTTTTAGTTTCAAGGCAGTTTCCTTCATCCCCTTTCCTTACTGAGTGATGGGAAATCCAGTCATTCTAGGTTTCTGAACAAAATGATGAGGCTCAACCAACACATCAAGTCCTTCTTGGAAAAACGATTTAAAAAAAACCCTATAATTTTGAGTAACTGCTTGGTGAAATATTATACATGCCCTAACACCATGGGTCAAAGCAATAAAATGCAGGAAGCCTTTCATTCATATACTCAAAACTGCTCCTATATTCTAGGCTGAAACAAATGGTCAGCAAACATGGGATGCAGGAGAGATCTGAGGTGTCTTTACTATACACCAGTGATGTTGTGAGCCACAGTTGGCTGAACCTGCAACCTCCATACACTGTAATCCATCTTTTGGAAATGATATCATTCAGCTCCATGCCCTGTGAAAGCTGTGATGCAAAAAAGTGCAAATAATATTAATTCACTTAATCTTTTTTGTATCAGACAGTACACATGGCACCAACTTTGTACCAGATTTGCCAGTAAATAAGTATCCCCTTGACATTCCTTTTTTGTGATTCTTCTCTACCAGACTGTGTAGGAACCATCTGTAGGTGGTGGTTACCTTTAGATAAATCCTGATAGGTACCAGGTATCTCCAGTCACTGTGCCATTTTCATTAAATGAGAAAAGACAAACATCCCATTTAAAAGAAAACTAATAACTTTTGAGAAAAAGGGAAGGGCTTGATGAGATGATACCATACTATAAGCTTTTGTTGTGGGCAAACAGAATCCTATAGTTCAAAGTAACTATCTCATCAAGTTCCACCCCATTAGGATTGAAACTAGACATCATAATGAACAGTGGACTAATAATTCACCAATGAGAACTTGGTTTCAGTCCAGCTTGCTATCTTTTTTGTAATATATTTATTGGTTTCAACTCATCACCCCCAACTTCACCGGACAAGATGACACACCTCTTCATTTTCTATTCATCATAAGCCTATGGGTGAATTAGTAAATTAGATTAAATTTCCTTTCCCAGTGCCAGAGGGGCACTGGGAAATTTGCATGAACTCCCTTCCCAGGACATGGCGTGTGGAGAAAAGGGAGAAGCAGGAATTGTCAGAGCAAGTTCAGTTTTGCCCCCTGGACCTTCTGCATTTTTGTGGAGGAGGGCAGAATGTATCAACACACCCTCTCTTCCACTCCAAAAAGATAGCGCTATGATGATAAGTGGGAGATCACTTCATAAACTAAAGGTGGCTACGAAATATTTGGGGGACAGTAAGTACTACTCGCAGCAGAACAACTCTGTCGTAGATGGGAAATAGCAGAGTACAGATTATGAAGTCATTAGTCATGCTACCACTCAGAGGATTAAATTTTAATACTTTCTTTTCCTTATTATCCTTCTCCCCACTGTGATTTTTTTTTTTTACCCCTGCACCTGCCCTTTAGATATTAGATAACCTGAACATGAAAGAGTAGAACCTTTTTGACAATAAAGATGAAATCCTCCTGTTTTGTCATGCATTCAAATGGGAATCAGACCAACTGAATCCTGACCTACTTATCAGACTGAAACTCCTGCTGGGAAGTATCAATAAAAAGGCCCACTGAGAGGTCATTCAGACTGGTCATGGTTATTATGGGAATGGTGAAAGAGAGGGCAGCTGTTCTAACAAAAATTCATTTTCATATAGTCTTACTTCTGAAGTATTTACCTCTCCAAAGTGTGATAACTTTTCATTGCAGTTTTCCTTTAAAATAAGTTTCCAGGTCAACTTCCAGTGACAATAAATAGGTCTGCTTCATTAATCAGACTTGAGCACTTAATGGACCACTTAACAGAACTTGTTTCTCTGAGGGTGGCCACGGGTCTTCGCCGGCAGTAAACACAAAATGGTTGAAGGTCTGCAAGGTATCCTAGCATGTTTACTCCTTAGAGTGAGTCAAGCGATTACAGGATTTCTTAAAAATTATTTTTAGCCCACGTAAAGCAAAAAAATCTCAATGGAGCTTTCACTTGCTCCTCAGCAGGCACGTTTCTACCCAGCCTTTTCCCACAGTAGGCACAGGGAAGGAGTTTTCAACTTCCCTGCAAAGGGCTGGGCGCCTGGCCTCTTTCTGCCTTTTTCGAATGAGCCCCAACTGAGAAGTCTCTGTTCTACATTACATTTTTGGCAATTTCTTCAGGGTGAGGCAAGTTGTTTCTCTCTGCAGGCCTCTAATCCCTCCCTGTGCTGACTTAATGTGAAGTATAAACACTTCACCAGAGGCCCATGATGAGTTGCACGTGAAGGTCATGCTACCTTCTGCCATCCTTTCCCTCTCCCAATTTTCCTATGAGTCTATGTATCTTTTAAATCTGAGGTCATATCTGCGGTGGTGCCAACGATTATTACAAATGCAAACCATTTAAAATGTGTGTCTGCACACACACCTATGTGTGTGTGTGTGTGTGTGTATGTATACATATTCTGAAAATAAAACATAAATTAAAATTACAGTCTCTTCATTTTAACGAAGAGCCAGATTTCAGGCAGTTGAACACACTGAGGGATCAAAAGAAAAAAAGAAAGGAATAAATCTCTCTCCACTTTTGAAATCTAGCCCAAGGGCAGCAATCACTGAGTTTAATTCTCTGGTCTGTCTTATGTAGAAGGTCGAACTACATGGTTGTAATGGTCCCTCTTGGCCTTAAATACCTATGAAAAAATATGGCACAGCTTTGCCGTTGCAGCGGATAGTATGACATTGCTTTACCCCTCGTGTTGGGAACCTGTGCCTGAAATCTGCCAGAGCAAGAGATACTTTTGTTAGTAATTTCAGATTAAAAATATTAAGCACAGCAGGCAAGAAATTCACAGAACCATTCAGTGTTGTTTTTAAAGCCCTCTCCTATGATCTCACTGCTGCTACTAAAGCTGATGTTGTTTCCATGGCATTTTTGATTAATCAGTGACCCAGCTTCTAAACCGTTTAATTTTTTATTAATATAAATTGAAATATATATGTGATTTACACCCTTTTCACCCATTTGCGCTAACCAGAGGCTATTTAGAAGCAGCATCCTTCAGTTTATCAGCTGAGGGCACTGCACATGCCTCTAAGGCACAATACAGCTAGGACAGCAGGAAGCCCGTTCCTCGTACAACACAGGTAATGTCCTACGAATCCCAGTTTCTCTGTGTCTCATGATACACGGCTCGTGCCAGCCAAAAAGGCTTAGTTGAAAATGGCCCAGTAGCATCTAATTATATTTATTTTACCTTATAGTTAAAATGGTTATTTTATGTTCCTTTCACAGGGCTGTGGGATCTAGAAAGAAGGAAGGTTTTGATAGAAAACCCAAATCCAGTGTCTTTTCTTCCAACAGGGTTCTGGTGGCCTGCAACAGCACTGCTGGCTTGTGATTTGACAACACGATTTCTTGATTTTGACTGATTTTAAATACACGTTACATAATGATTTATCATCATTTTATCAAAGATTTATAATTTTGCACCTAATTTTAAACATCCTCCTCCACTGTGCTCTGCGCCAGAGGCATAACACATTAAGATAGAAGTAGTCAAATAGCAAGAGAAAATACCACAAGACCATACATAAACCACAAATATAAAAGAAGTGGAAGAGATAAGACCTGCACAGGGGCCAATATTTAGTCTAAAACATTTCTGCCTTTCCTTTGGACTTTTAGAAGTGGGGAACAATATCCAAAGCAGGTGGGCATGGGCCATGTTATTTGAGCAACGCTATTGAAACGCTATCACTCTTTCAAGTAATATGTTGCAGCATAAGGTAATGGAAGACATTCCAGTAGTATAGTATCATCTTGAAAGAGATGCTCGAGCATATTTTTTGCCTGTATCTTGGAAGGTAACATATGAGTGGCTATTAACATACTCACTCTCGGGTCAAAATTCTTTCGGGGAGAGGATACACCACTTTGAGCATCTAATAATGACAGCTTTGCATGAGCTTTATTTTTTGGTTATATGTATATTGCCTCTTCACTGTTCTTTGTGAAATAAAGCTGATGATCAGCGCAGATCTTCAAGTGATTTAACACTTCATCTAGCAGTATTGCCAACTCCTGGCATTCAAATATCATGAGTCAGTCTCTCTAAAATATTAAGATTTTATTAAATGTAAAAGGTAATTACCTTGTGGTTTCGTATTTTTTTTGTTAATTCACTTTAAAAGAAAGGAAAGAACTCTTATGTAGACACTTCAGCAGCGTTTCCAACTATTTCTTGGCAACCATACAGCAAAGAAATGTGCTTCAAGAAAATGCAAGCTAAGATCCTCATACATTTAGGTGATAGGTACTGGGACTTTGTGAAAAAGATTCTGAAGTCATCCAAGCTTGCAAGGAAATATGATGCAGTTACGGAAGGGAATAACTATAAAACTCGGCTCCTCTAACAGCCCTCATCTAGTAAAGAATCCAATTTCTTCTGCTCTTATCCTGGCTAAGCAAACCCCCAAGCTCATCCCACCGCTTATGGCACTTCTGTCCCCATACAAACACCCACAGTACTGAGATTCAAGTAAATAGAGATGTTCCTGATTTGCTGTTCAGAAAGTTCAGTCACCTTGTTAAAACAAATTCTGTAAAATTTTCTGGGAATTAGGGATAAAATCACAAGTGCCCAAAACCTAAACCCAACAGAGCTGCAGTGGCAATGCCAGCCTGACCACCACGAAGTAAAGCCTCAGCTGGCACCGACAAGAAAAGAAACATACATCAAATCTAGTGCCAGAAATGAGGAGAAAGAAATTTGAAGCACAAATCTTAAATACTACAAACCCTAATGACGACAAATCAAAAGGAAAACTGTTTACTTTTAATGCTATTTTCTTGTGATTATATTAAGAAAGATACCATTGTATCCAAGCAAGTTATTTTTGAACATAGAGCGTTGGCCACAACGTTGATTTAAAAAATAAAGAGAAAGGAACAAAGGTAAGTTTTTCAAAAGATGGTGCGTTGTGTTTCTCCTATATTCAAGACTGCATCTGTTTCCCAGATCAAAATGGGCATTTGGTCGCCCCACCAGCTGAATCCCTGATTCGTAAAGTGTGAAAGAAACCTTGGTGAGGGCCAAGCGGATTCCTGCTGGCATCTACCCGAACGCCGCCCCGAAGCCTCCGCTGCTGAATCCTCGTGTCCCCGTCTGAGCACGGCCGGTACGCACCGCTTGCCAGGGACGGGCTCTACAGTCACTTTAACGTGGTGGGCCATCAAGTGTTCCTCTTAGACATCAGTACTTAATGTCCTTCTATTTGTTAATTTGATTTCGCCTTGCTTTCTGAGGGCAAACGAAGGGCTTTGGCTGCTTAAGGCCAGCTTTTGTGCCAGGCCTGCTCCTGTTCCCCACGGCCCCTTCCCCCCTGTTTTTTGGTATTTATAACTGCAACACTCATTCGCAGTTGCACAAGCGTAAAGCAGGGTGTCTTTCTGGGTCTTCACGCATCTGCCCACGTGAAATTACCACATTAGCAATTACCTCACTGTTTAAGTCAAAATGCAGCGAACAGAGATTGCTTTTGCAACCTTGTTGCTTCAGAATGCCTTAAGACGGTATAAAAGGATGCGTACCAGTAAAACGTGTTTTCCCAAAAAGGAAACTCTTTTCCTTGCGTATTCCTTGCAAGAGCTTTATCTCCTCCCCCATTTAGCAAAACTTAATATAGGATAAGCATTTTGTCACTTACTGTTTTAACTTACCTTGATATATCGCATGGCTCTCACCTTGAGAATAAAAAAACATGATTTTTGTCAGATAAAAAAAAAGTTTATCTGTTTTATTTCTCAGAGGCTTTTTAAGATACTAAGAAACCTAACCTCTTGCTATCACATTTCTGCCCAGTATGGCTGCAAAGACCATACAGGCTCTGATTCCTAACTTGTTTATACATATTTAAGAGAGAAGAAAACGGAGGGTGCAGAAGTAAAAAAATGATTTTCCATGGTCACAAAAGCTGGTCATAGAAGCACAGCTGGGTGTCGGATCAGGATCTCTCGGCAGCCAGCCACAAAAGATGCACAACAGAGAAAAAACATTTCCTGTAAGGAAGCATTCGATTTTCAAAGCTGCATAAAATGTTCACAAGAAAACCATGTAAATGCCCACTGGAGTGTGTGGGGGGGTGGATTTCATTAGAAACTGAAAGCCCTCTCTTGTTTCACCAAAAGATTTGCTCGTCACAAGCACTGCCAGCTAGCCTGAGGCGATTTTCATGTTTTGTATCAAAACCAAGCAAAAATTAAGTCTCTAGCAGTTTCGACGTGAATTTGCTTTGAAGTTCATTTCAGTGCGACACAAGTCGAACTCCACGGATAACGAAGGGGCTTAGTTCACACAGAAAGAAGGCAATATTTCCCCGAGCCTCTGCAAAAGGAAACGACCGCTTTTTCCGAAGCGCGAGCGAGTACGGGGGTGCTGTGGATACACGCGCTTACGCTGCAGACAGCTGCGAGGTCTGAAGACATTGCAGCCGCTCCTCCCCTCCCGCCCCACGGCTGTTTGCCACCACCCCATTGCCAGGATTCACGGCCCCAACGGCACCCCAGCGGGTCTGCATGTGCCCCCCAGTCTGCAACAGTGCACGCCCAGCCCAGCCAGTTTAAGCCACCAGTAAAGGTGTTTGAGATAACCTGATGAATCTGCGCCGGAAGAGATGAAGGAGTGCTCACACCATCCTTTCCACCAGCACAGTGGTGGGGCCAGCTGCCGAGCCCTTAACGGCGCTGCCTGTCTTTGGAAGCGCAGTGTGGTCACAGGTATCTCTCCCACCACACAGCCTAGCCGGAGGTGTCCTTCAGGTGATGCTACTCAAACGCGCATCCTCAGGTTTCAGCATCAGCTGCGTCAGGCCAGAGCAGAGCAGGAGGTGAAGATACCAGCCACTCGGCTTTTCTTCTGGATTGCTTATTTCACCAGGAGGAGGGTGACAATTTTACTGTGTTATTACCATGTAACTTTACTTTTACAGGTGCACTCCTGCTCCTATTTATTACTGAAGTGTGTAGGAGCCCTTTTCACAGACCGCATTCCCCTTATGCCATGTGCTGTACCTGGGCAGAACAACGAGACAATCGCAGTCCCAAAGCATTCATGACCTGAGCGTAAAACATTGGGGCAGTATGGCCAGGGAAGGGAGTAAAATAAGACAACGTCAGCCAGCACGTTAGCCATACACAAAGTCTTTTAAGAGGCAATGTGGAAAGGAAGAGTCTTATGAGTGGATGCTAAGGGCCAAAAGAAGCTGCTTTGCAGAGCTTCACAGGACGCTCCTTCCAAGTATGAAAAATGTTTAAAAATGGAATGATTGCTCAGAGGAGGCCATGACTGTGTGTTATTAGAGGTGGAAGATAACTCTTCAGTACTGAGGAGGTGATGATAGGTAGGGAGAAGACAGGCCATGATAAGCCTTGAAGTAAAAACAAGTAGCTTAAGTTTCTAGAGCAAGGCAATGGGAAAGCACAGAGAACAGACAACATGGTCAAACCTAGGCTTTGGGAAAGTTATCTTTGCAGGAGCACTGGGAATGGGCAGGGTACATCTGTCAGATTTATGACAGGATGAGTACAGTGATTGATCCATAACATAACAAGAGCTGAAGTTATGACAGCAAAGTTGTAGTTGTCTGGGTAGAGAGAAAAGGATGTATTACATAGATGGCGTGCAGAATGAACTTACGAGACAGGGTTATAAATGGAAGGGGATGTCAAAAAGAGTGAGGCTAGAAGAGGAGGAGGTAATTCAGACTCACATCTTTCCTAATGAGGAAGGTGCATGGTAGTCTTCGTGTAAAAATGATAACGTCCCTTGGTCGTGCAGGAGTTGGTGTGGCTGGCCACTGGAACACAAAAAAGCCAGTGCCAAAGGAGCTCTGTGGCTCTTGGGCTGAACAGCATCATCTGGCTTCAGTGCCAACAGGGATGAAAGAAGGATAAAGGCAGGGGAATATCATGAAATACAAGAGCAGGGACAGTGGCCACGGAGGGGCCATGAAGGAAAGAAGGTGAACAACCCTGTTATGGACAACAACCCTGATGTGAGCACAGAGTTGCAGAGGAGAGGTGCTGAGGATAAGCAAAGGACAGGAGGAAGATGGCACATCTGCTCACTTGCCCCTATGAGAAATTTGCAGAATCACATGTAAACAAAGGACCTGGTCAAAGGGGCCAGGGTCTAAAAGACTGTCAATAGCAATAAAAATGCCTTGCCTGTATAATGTGGTTGTAGTCCTACACCTGTAAAATGTTGATAATGTAAAGCTTACCTTAACCTCTCTCTTTACATCCATCCCAGCACATCTTTCCTGATACAGAAAGAGCAACACACAGCACAGTGTACTGTAGGATGAATGCTGCAATAAAGGCAAATCTCCATCTCTTACCAACCCAGGACTGCCCCTTCCCACGCCAGTCCTCCTGACACACAGCCAACACACAGACTGGCAAAAGGCTCTGCAAAGTTAATTCCACGGGTATTAGTGATTCATCAGCATCAGCCAGAAGTGGTACCGTCACAGCCCTGTTCACATCGGACTTCTAACATCGCTCTCACAGGTTTCGCCCCGGCTTACCTCAGTTGCGCTTGATGCCTTTGCCTTCCCACACCTCCTCTCCCACAGCGGCGTGGCCAGGCTATGCACTGAGAGGGAAATCGCAGGCCCTGCCACGTCTCGGTGCCTTCACAGACATCCCTGGTTCTGGATGTGTTTATCGCCAGCTCCATCATACATGTTCGAGCCAAGTGGCTCTATGCCTGGAGACCTGGCTTCTAGGCCCCTGCGGGCACTATATACCTCGGGAGTTCATTAGTGCCGTGATTAATGGGGATGCTATGCACACGGTAGTCAGTCACATCAATATTAAGCTGAATTCCAGGGACTTGGTTCGCTGCTTTAAGAAACAGGGCTTCCAGCAATTTCTCCTCCTCTGCTCCACTGCTGTTCCTGTTTTCCAAAGCTCCCCGCCCCATGCTTACTTCAGCATGATCCCAGCTAGAGAAAACAGAAAAGGGAAAACAACAACTTCAATGACTAAATAGTTTGGATGCAAAATAAAGAGGTCGTACAAGATTTTCTTTACCTCTTGGTTAAAAAAAAAAAAAAGGACCGGGGGGAAAAAAAGTCTGAAAATGGAAAGTTTTCACCTCTTCGAAGAGTTACCTCAATAAACCTGAATCCTCACCACTCTGGGATAGAGCACAGGCATACCCGAGTTATCTGCACCTTGGCTCATGTTTCCCCAGCAGCCAGAACCCCGTTGCCCCAAGTTCTCCCGCTACCTCCTGCAGCAAAATGGCACCAGATGACACCTGGTTATGCCCAAACTCCAACTTCTGCCGTGAGGATGAGGAACCCAGTACAGTGCCAGAGGCATTGTGCTTATGTAGGACAAGAGATCTTTCTTTTGATTGCCTTGTCTTTTTGCTGGGGTGTGAAACAGAAATCTGCTCATGCCTGTTCTGCTTCCTGCTGTTAGGAGGCTGCTCAATAATTCAGTTATCCCTCCCTGAAGGAAGCTCCGCTGGCCTGCTGCTTGCTCAAGCCAGCTACTGCTGCTCAGCAATGAAGTCAGCAATGAAGCAATGAAGTGCCACCGACTTCCAGGGGCCCCTTTGGCACCAGCCCTTTTGTATTCCAGTGGCCAGCAGCAGCTCCTTAACTCTTCGGCAGCCAAAGCTCATTATCATTTTTATATAATTAAACAGTGCTGCTCGTTCTCCTCATTAGATTATCACAGCAAATTGATGGTTATTTGAAGGAACTGCCACAATAGGAGACAAAACACTGGCAACAGATAAAACAAAAGGATGCACACAAAGCTCTTTAATTAAACTCAGTGAAGGGATATGAATTCTAGCAGAGATTTTAGCTACCCTGCTGGGCCTCTTTCTGATTAGCTACAATGCATCTGCTGGCTTTCCTAGTATCCATCTGTACTGCTAAAGAGAAATTTATTCTGGCTACAGAAGATGACCTCAAAGACATCAGTTGTGGATAGTCTAATAGTTTATGTATGTTGACAAAGTAGTTCTGAGTTCTTCTTGATGTGTTGACACAAAGAATCATCCTCTTTACGTATAAAAATGTGCTTAATATGCACACACACATATATGCATGTATGCACACACAAATAACAATAAGGGGCTAACATGAAAGCCAGAAGAGGCTGGAAAATTGTGAGGGGAAGAATTCTTTCTCCAAGTTGCTAGAACTCCTTATCACCACAAGTACTTTTTCTTTTGGCATGCACCATCTGTTCCCCACATCCCTCTCCATCCCTTCAGCATCCAGCGAAGGATAATGGATGGGACAAGAAAAAAAAGCCATAGGATGTATACTGTAAGGTATATTAATCAGAAGTCAGGCTCTTATTTGGAAGCTTGATTTTCATATTAAAAAAAAAAGAAAAAAGAAAAAAGAGAGAAAGAATAAGAATTGAAAACAGCTCTGTCATGGAGCGTTGGTAAGAGGCAGTGCCACAAAACCCTCTGGGGCTTTCCATTCAGGTCATAAGGGAGCTGGTGAAAACTGCACTGGTCCTTAATCCGCAGGTAACTGACAGCACAGCTCTCAGTGACTCACTGTGGTATACTGCCGCAGCACTCATTACTACTGCAGAACTTCGATCAGTATATTTTTAGTCACGTGCACCCTGTTGGCTCTACGCAGCCTATTGAGGCAATATACAATTTGCACGTTTATCATAATTAATTACCTGCTGACATACTAAAAGCCGTTACCATCTAGCATCCAATTCAGAGGAATGTATTTGATGGAACGAGGCCAGGCTATAGGATGCACACATACAGCCTCAAAACACTCATGAGAAACAGTTGTTCCCTGTGCGAAATGCTGCGTGGTGCAGCTTTTTTTCCTCAGAGCCTCAGGAACTTGGGTGGATGAAAGACCTCTTCCTCATCCCTTACGGAGCTCTGAAAATATCCCAAGTTCTGCCTAATTTATACAACCCAGTCCTCAGGGTCCTCCTCAGCTGCCAATGTCCTACTGTGAAGGCTCCATTAAATCTTTTATTTATTTGTCCATAGAGGCTGCTGAAGAATGTCACAAGGTATTTCCTTTTCCAAAGTAGATTAAGCTAAACATGAATGAGGCCCTAACATTACTTGGGATAAGCGTGTGCACTCATATTTTGCCAGACTACTGACAGTCTGCGGGGACCAAGGCCTGATTTTCGACCACTTTATGTGCAAGTAGGTGCAGATTTGTTACATTCATGACTTGGCAGTGTTTTACATTCATGCTTTGTAATGAGAAGATGCAAACGAACACAAAGTTCAAAACACTGGGGGAAAATGTATCATACGGATTGTCCCTGCATATACCTCACCCTCTGCTGTAAACTGAAGTCTAAAGCCAGATTTTTTTTTTTTAAATTGTAATTGAATAGTAGTTAAAAATTGAGAGTTCCAGCACAGTGCTGGCAGTGTGATTTCATTTTAGCATTAAGCAGTAGGTTTGCTGGTAACTCAGACAATTGTCCACCTACAGAAACTCTCTTTAGCTCAATCATCCCCAAGGATGTCTGTCCTGAACAATGCCCCAAAACAGCTGAACAAGAGATTCTGTCCAGTAACAAGTACCACCAGAAAGGACTGAAATTTTCCCATTATGAAAATACGAGTCAAGAGGATCTCTATTTTTAACAATCACATGCAATTCTTATTACAAAACTAATGCATTTGACTCAGTCTGGGTAGAAAACGGAGTCCTCAGCTGTAAAGCTGGTAACACTCTGCTGACTCAAAAACTAGCAATTCAGTTCAGGTATTCTGCACAGCCAACAACTCCACCTCACCCCCAATGCCCTAAGAGCATTCAGGGTATGTTTTTAAAGCCTGTCTCCCTTGCAGTTTCTGTCTCCAACTTCTTATCCTTTAAGTTACTTAATTCTTGGCACCTCCTGCCTCGTTGGGTACAAAAGTCTAACGTCTGAAGGAGGGATCTAGGCACTATTCCTGTAAATACCTTCAAGCCAGTATATGATGACCGGTTACTGGTATCTACTTAAGAGAGTTACTGTGTAGCATCCAAAGTCTGTTGACATGGATCAGCATTGCATTTGGCAAAATGCTGTAAAAGCAAGCAGAAAGTAAGTTTCTGTTACTGACAGCTAATTCTTTTAAACTTGGAAAGCGATAAGCTAAGTGGTACATCTCCAGGTCACAGCAACCTTCTATAACAGCACGAACTATAAGGATAATTTTCTCACACCAAGCAGTTTGAGGAAAATGAATCTGCTTCTTATCTGTTTTCAGCATTATGAAACCATCGTATAGAAATAAGCCAATAAATGTACGTAGCCCACAAGCATGCTTGTAATCTGGAACAGCTGAAGTACTTGATAAAAGCATCTGAGGACTTATGCATAATGTAAGTAATACACTTTCCAGTATAAGCTTTAAAAATCAAGCCACACTGCTGAAACAGATAGTGGTGTAGGTGACGTACACGACTCGTGGCCAGGGCCTTCCTCTCAGACAAATCTCTTACTGCTGTTGAGTATTACAAAACCCCATGAGCTGTGAGGGACATGAATTGTCCCTGGGACCTGAGATTCTGTGGGATGCTGTGAACAAGCTAAATACATTAGGTTTTGCAAACTCTGAAAAGTGGGATTGCAATGTATTAGCCCGAGAGGATTTTCCAGAAAGAGGTTTGGGTGTTGCACTGCAACAGAGTCTGAAGAAAGGGTCAACCCTGCTGTCCTGTTAGGTTACGTATCTCTCCAAGAGTGAAAGGAAGGGAAAAATGAGTTCAGAAATTACATTATATGGTTAGTTTCTTCCACCTATAGCACTTCAGGTCTGAGTACTTTAGCTAGGTGAAAGACTGTCTGAAAAAGCACTTCTGGGAGGCTTGTTGAGTAAATTGTTTTTCCGTGTCTTTCTGAAGAAGAGTTCCTAGTACTTCTTAGAAGTTGGCATGAAGTCCCCAGGTACACTGATACATTCAGCATGTACAGCTACAAGAGCTATGGAAAGTTTTTTTCTGTAGAAATTTTGAGTACCTGAGGCAACAACCGCTCTCTTAGTTTGGAAACTAAGCAGACACTTTTGTCTGTGTTTACTCCTAAGGGAAAGTAATGTGACCATCATAAGGCTGTGAGTTACATCAATTCTAAAAGATATTGCTTTGAATTAACAGAAAAGTGAGTAGGAAAATTCTTCCTTCTGGAAATCTAGTTCTCAGCTGATTATTTATGTGTTGATATTCATTCTTTCCAAGTAAACAAAGCAATAAACTCTTCTTATGAGCCAAGTGAATCAACGTTAGTGGAATGAAAACCATTCTCTTACATAATTGTTTTTCCCCTACCTCCAAGCCCTGAAAAAAAGGCCAGAAAGCCCACCTTAGAAAAAAATCTGGCTGCAGATTTAAAAAGTAAAGCAAAAGGAGTGATAAAATAATAGGGAGAGAAGAACTTAATCTTTCATTTTAAAAAAGTATGTACAAGGTTTTGAACATGCCTGAGAAAGACTCCTATACTCCAATGGATATTTGCAAAGAAAAATTATGAAAACATGCCCTGTCTGGTGGGCAAAAGAAATATGAAGTCAGCAGATGTATCAAAAAATATGGATAAATTAATATTTAAAAAAAATTAACTTTGCATGTTGTTCTGGTGCTGTCTCTTGTTGTGGTTTAATCCCAGCCAGCAACTGAGCCCCACACAGCTGCTTGCTTATTCCGCCACGGTGGGACAGGGGAGAGAATCAGAAGGGTAAAAGTGAGAAAACTTGTGGGTTGACATAAAGACAGTTTAATAGGCAAAGCAAAAGCCGCGCACGCAAGCAGAGCAAAACAAGGAATTAATCTGCTACTTCCCATGGGCAGGCAGGTGTTCAGCCATCTCCAGGAAGGTAGGGCTCCATCACACATAATAGTTACTGGGGAAGACAGATGCCATCACTCCGAATGTCCCTCCTTCCTCCTTCTCCCCCCAGCTTTACATGCTGAGTGTGACGCCATATGGTATGGGATATCCCTTTGGTCAGTTGGGGTCACCTGTCCCAGCTGTGCCCCCTCCCAACTTCTTGTGCACCCCCAGCCTGCTCGCTGGTGGGTGGTGTGAGAAGCAGAAAAGGCTGTGACTGTGTGTAAGCACTGCTCAGCAGTAACGAAAACATCCCTGTGTTATCAACACTGTTTTCAGCACAAATCCAAAACACAGCCCCATACTAGCTGCTATGAAGAAAACTAACTCTATCCCAGCCAAAACCAGCACACCTCTGTAGTCCAGGAATGTAGTCAATGTAGGAATCCTTGAGTCAGATAAATCCAACTTCAAAATAAGAGGGAAGCAGGCTCTTAAAATCACTTTGCTACATTGGAATTAAATGAGCCCACTCAGTTCTGCCTTCAAGATTGTCTCATTCTAACAAAGATCTCCAGCACCAACTACTGTCTACAGAGCCTCACACCAAGTGTAGACAGCGACAAGTCACTAAAACTCCTCCAACTGTATTTTAAGTAGACGCCAAACAACCACCACCACAACAAAGTCTGTTTGTGAGTGATTTTTCACTGTTTGTAACATAAAAGTCAATAATGGCCCCAGATATTGGTAAAGTGCCATTTATAGTAGACACTGCCCAAGATGCAGGACAACAGAGAGTAGTGTTCATCCTAAGACTAAGGGGGGAGTATTGTCCTTCCAAAACTTTATGAGAGTAGATGGCATCTTAAGATGCCAAACTTTTTAGCATGGTTCTGCTCCACTTCTATGACAGCTAATGATGAAGGACACCACACAGCGGAAGCCATCTGTGTAATTCAAGAACAGCACAAGGCTTTTTATTTCCTGTACGTGGTTGGAGCAATAGGCAGTGGTATAATATACATCAGGAAGAATTTTTCTGTTTCTTTTTTATTAGGAACATGAGTAACTTAGGAGTTTGCCAAAACTCCATGATCACTGATCTTCTGTGAAGAACTGTTTCAGCCTAATGCATTAACCACGCCAACGGCAGCCAATGTGAAGATCACCAGCTCACCAGCACTGCTGTACTCTTCTGTAATATCTGATAAGCCTTCTGGCTACTATATTAGTCCTTATGTCTATGGCAACTCCTGTTTTTAAAATGGAAATAAAAATCATCACCTTTCTAGCATTAAAAATTAAAAATCTATGTACCACTCTACAGCTTATCTTCAGCCCCACCCTAGGCCCAGACTCCTGAAGAGTTGTGAAGTCCCCTGGAAAGCCTTCACAGCCCAGCTTCACCCAGTCCCACCCCAGCCTCAGCCGTCTGCAGTCCCCCAGCTCACTATTTCCACACCCACGCGATACCAGGTCACCTACAACACTCATGCATTGTGTCAGGCATACGCACATGACTGCATTTCTGAAAAATTTGCTCAAGTAAACAACAGAAAGCTTATGGCAGCATAAGGTTTTTAGGCTGGCTGTGGAGGAAGAAGTGATACCTTGCCTGGCATAAAGCCTACTGGTAGGAAGTTAACTCCTCGACATATTTCGAACTAGCAGAGTGAGTAAGTTTACACAAGCTCAGTGCTTTGTGTTTTTACTGTACCACCAAAACATGGTCAGAGAGCACACAGCTCTTATCATCGCTGACTCCTTATCTTCAAAATCTTCTGCATGTATTTGATCCAAGCTCTGTAAGTAGCCACTCAGTGTGTGCAATCCTGACCTCCCAGGACCGGTGATATTTACACACCACAGAAACAATGGAGCCATTTGTCTTGCAAGCAGGCCTGGGCGCGGGGGAGACAGCTCTCTCCCTCGCCAGCCCCAGCTGGGGCATTTGTTTCCAGAAATTAAAACGACTGAATTTCAGAGCCTTAGAACGACGACACAGTATCACTTCTTTAACCTTATTTTCCTCTCCCTAAACTCACGCAAGCCTTGTCGAGCCACTGACTACAGAATAAACAGGAGAAAGACATAAATATACCAGAATACATGTACAAACAGTGTATATACTCTTAAATGACTGCAAGCTAACCCATGGGAAAGACTTACAGAAACTGTAGTGTTAGAAGGAGCAGGGTGCCCATAATAGTCCATTAAGGATACTGATGATAAACTGCTTCTTTTCCTGGTGTTTCACAATTTCAATGTCTAGTCACTTGCTTTCTACACACTTTGCATGCAGTGGACAGAAGGCCAAGCAAAGACTATTTCTATTCTCACACATTTCCATTAAGCTCTCACTAAAAGTCACTGTTTCCTAAACTGCTCCCAGAAATCAAATTCACATTTGATATCAATCTGGTGCAAGTATAGTGTTTCCTCCTTTACACTAATTGTGTTTTTAAAGATGTTTTCATCAAATGCATGATAGAAACTTTTGGAATGTACCCCTTGAAATGTCCTGCTGAGTTTTTGCTAACATTTGGTAACAAATCTCATGAGAGCCTTTAATGGAAGTTAACATTTTTTGCATGTGTCATACTGCAAGTCTTCAAAGCAGAAGTTTATAACAAAGTCTTAATGTGACTTTAAAGCTCCAAGTTCTTTTCTAGATATCTGCTTTATGTTTGCTGACATTGCTGACTGCCCAGAATTTGGCCGGCTCTGACCAGATCTAAGCACAAAGGCAAACTGAAATGACGCAGAACTTACTTGTTCCTCCTTTGTACTTCCTTAACAAATAGAAATTTAGCAGCATGTGCATAAGGAAAGTAATGCAACAAAAGAAAAGAATCCCCCAAACCACAACCAACCAAAACCACCCACTCACATGCCAGTTGGTTTTTAAAGTGATTTCTACAGCTAACAAAAGGGACATATTGGGAGTCCTGAAACATGAAGTCTGTTCTACCCACATTAAAAAAAAAAGGAAAGGAAAAAAAAGTCATGTTATGTACATGCCTCTAGAGATCAAAAGGAAAGTTACTAGCCTAAGGGAAAGGACAGGTTGACAGTAACTTTGTATGTCCTTTATGATCCACTAAACCTGAGCTGATCAGAACAGATGATCACTCAAGTGCTGTGAAACCGTGTAGTTCAGCAGCATCCTGCCTGCCCTGTGGGCCATGACCTTAGCTCTGCAGTTCCTGAGCATACCTGACCTCTGAAGCTGTGTCGAGGTCTTCAAACAACAACTTTTATGGCTCTGCTCAACAGAGCTTGCACAACAGTACTCTGTTTTCAGTCACATATTTGTGACTGAACAGATTGGCCACTGGCCACAACATGCTACTGCAACTCTGTGATTGAAACGAAGTGCCATAGTAAGGACCTTTCCAAAGCTGTACCAGCAAGAAGCAGCTCACACAATCCTTGTCTTTGGCCCAAAGTGTGGCTCTCTGGCAGCTCAAATCAACATAAATCAGCCCTTCCCTTGCAACGATGCTCATGCAACAGCACAGGGAGTCAGTTCAGCAACGTGAGCCAGCTCCAAATGAACCCTGTCAAAAAACTGTTTCAGTTAGATGAGCTACCTGCACTTCTCCTCAGGCAGTCTCACAGCACTACTGATGGTGCAAGCAAGAGCTGTCGATAGAAGGAGGTAGGACAGAAAGGCAGCAGCCTCAGTTTAAATTCATTTGGGCCACTGTAGCAACTCCCTAAGGCTGCCACATTGATTCTAATTTCTGGGGAATTAGCTTCAGCCTATAGAAACTACTATAGGAGGGCCATATGAGCTGCAGCTATTGTATTTTGAAATGAAAATGTTTAATTTGCCAAGAATTCCTCCAAGAGAGGAAACATAAGACTGTAAAAAGAAAAAAAAATACTATAACTGGCCTTTTCATGAATATAACTCTTAGAATGTAGCTTACTTTAAAATCATAGTACACAACAGAATATGGTTCTTTATTTAAAATTTTTCCTCTGCTTAGGTCCTTGTATTATTTAAAGCTTGTCCCATATTGACAATTACAAGGTATGGAAAGAACCATCTATAGCATTCCTTCTCCATAAGTCCAAAACTTTTGCTTTCCAACTACCTCTGAAGTGCCTAAGAAAAGAGAAGAAAAGTTTTATGCTTGTCTTTGGCCATCACACCAGCTTGCTTGTGCTACCTGAAACATGAATAGCATGTCTAGATAACTGAACTCTGACAACTGGAAAATCAGACTAGTTAGTACACTGTCATTTTTTTTAAGCAGGGAGACCTTATCATTTCTACCTGACAAGTGAGTTTGGGCCAGATTGTTAAACATTTCAGGAAAACAGAATAAAACATGTTCCCTCCATGGAGCAGACTTTCATTTACTTTCCTTGCTCACAGGCATACCATTAGAGACCACAGCACAAGACTATCCACACGACTAGACTTCATTACTGAAAACATTCCAGGTCTTTTGCTCAAGCTGCTGCTGTGAATGGGAATCACTAGAATTTCAGTGTCATGGATTTCCTGGCAGACAAGATAGTACTCATGAGTTGCTTCTGCTTTCCTACATTTGCACCAATATGAAGTATGACTGGCAGCAACCCAATTTCATTATTCTTAGTTAGATGAGTCAATAAGTGTGGAAAGAGAAATGAAATGGGCAGCTAATCAACACAAAAAATCAGTTATTCTGAGGCCAAGGAAGTATTTATATGCTGATGACTCAACTTTTGCTGCAGTGTATGCAGCAAGAACAGGAAATATACTATTGAACCCTCTTACGACAACTTTGATGTGAAAGGCCAAAACAGTTTATTCTCCCCGTTCCGATTCAGAAAGCTGGAACTGTAATCCTGGATTTCTGCAGAATACACTCACAAGAGCTTCTGAGCTTACTAAAGGACATTGGAGAACACAAGGCTTCTGCAGGATACACGGCAAGTAAACACCTTTCAAAGATGATGGAGAGAAACTCAGGTTTCCCAAAGGCTGGCCTTGGGAGCTCTGCTGCTGTTTGACACACAACGCAGCTACAGCTCATCCACCTCAAGAGTGGTGGACTGCTGCTGCTACGAGGCAGGGAAAGAGAAGAGTTCCTCCACCCTTCTATAACGGCATAAAAACTTGTTATGTTTGATAGTGATTCTACTCCGTTTTAAACCTGTTAACCCAAATGCAGAGTTTATGTTGGAATACGGCTGATAGCTATTCTAGAACAAACTTTCTGAACTCAGAAACTATGATTTACTACATCTTTTCATGAATATTTGTATAGAGGTATGAGACAGCCACTTCTGTACAAAGTTCAGGAACTTCCTATTGTCTGCTGCTTATTGTTTTTCTTGCACAGCAGACATTCCATGGAGGAGGTGGTGAGAGCAATGTATAATACCACTGTCCTGCAGCAGATATATGTGGGGGCAAGGCTACCAAATTATCTGTGTGTCTGATTTTAATGACACTATAAATTGATAGAAACTGAAAATTTATCAGTGGATTTAGACTAGTTAGCTTCAACAATTTTTAGTACGCACTCCTGGTAAATGTGTAGATAGAGACAGTAAATAGAGCAAACTGACTGCCAGCTAGGCTTGATTTTCCTGATCCCCCTGGTAGTGCTCCACAGGCCAACTGAAAACTTCCAGTTTGGGTTCAAATCAATATAAAAATTAATTCCATCCCCCCTAAGTAAGGTGCTGGTTGATTCAGACTCACAAAGCATGCAACAAAACACAAACAAGCTTGACCTTAAAAACAAAAGTGTAAAAGTGAATGATTTTGTTCAGTACTATTGCAGAGTCAGATAAAATAAAAAGGGTACGGGAACATGAATAAGTGTTTGCAGAAAAAAATGCCACAGAAAACCTAATCAAAACAAGGAGGTGTCCCTTTTTAGAGCTGCATGGGAAGGAGATACGGAGTGCAGGAGGTTCAAATTTGTACCAAGTAATTTATTTCTCGCAGAGCCAAAGCTGTTAACTGCAGTTAGGCTCTGTTTTATCCTTCTGCTGGAGACTGTCATTCAGATTGCCCTTTCTGCTTACTAAACAATCCAAGCAAATTAAAGCTGCTGCAGCATACCCAAGCTTCTATCTGCCTTCTTTTATTTCCTTAATATTACCATAATACTTGGAGATTAAGCTGTCCCTTGAGTGGGAACACCCTTCTCTCTGTTATTGGTTGTCTGTGTGGTTGACTCTGTAACTTGCTCACTTGTTTCCTTCTGCTGTCTCATACTAACACTCTGCAGACCATGTCACACGTGGCCCTTTATAATCTCTCGTATAGAGATCTTGTAGTTAATAATTGCTAGGTGTTGACTTTTACGGCTCATAAAGCCACTAGTGGATATCAAATTTAATACGTTCAACTGACACCAATGATGTATTTTATCTCCTGCTTCGAATTACTACATTTCTGGGGTTTGCAGGATTAATAATAATATAGCACAACAGAAGAGGCCTTTTAATACTGCTAACTAGCGAATGGGAGTTTCTGATACAACCCAAAGGCTACGGCAACCAGACACTACACAGTTGAAGGAGAGACAGTGCAATACAATAGCTTCCAAGCACTGATACCTCTGGCAAATCGGGTCCACAGGAGAAGCAGTGTTCTTGTTTTCAGCGAAGCAGCCACTGTGCTCAGACTAATACTTATCCTTCTGAAGACACATCATCTTCCATAAAACAAAATGAGGTGCTGATAGCTTGGGCGAAGCAGCTGGAAGAAAGGATATGAGAGAATGTAGGCTCACAGGGAAGGAATGGAATGGAGGCAATTAAAAAACAAATAGTTGAAGCTTGCAATCATTAAAGAGCACGCATTATTTACTGAATGCCATCGGACTGAGCAAGTTTCTCTGCTGGTCACAGTCTACCCACTTCCCCTACCCTGCAATAAGAAATGTAATGCTTTGACAAAACAGGGCGATACGTGACAACTAGTTGGAGTGCCCTCCTCCACAAAACTGTATGTGCCCAGCTCGCAATCGGAGGCCAGGTGAGCCGGACTGCTTTTCTCCGACTGTGATACGAGTATGCTGTAGCCAGCATGGTGAAACAGGCTGCTCTAACACACCACAGAAACCCCAGGAGTTACCAGCAGTTGGGAAGGGTGTCTGTGCAGCAAAGCCTTCCAAACGCCATAAAAGTTTTACTCTTCAAATTATACTGCAATAAGATCCTACCTATGCAAAGTCAAATCTCCCATGATGTCATGACTTCATCATAGTAATTTCTCTCAGACCCCCAACTCACACCATGTGCCAAACAATCACGGCCCTGTTTTTGGTGTGTTTCACCATCTCCAAGCTTCTCCTGTAATCTGTAACCCATTGCCAACTAACCATTTGTACACCAGTCCCTGCAAACACCACCCAGGAAGGGAGTAGACACAGTATTTTGTGCTCAACTGAGCACAACTGGCCTGTTCTCACACTCAATGACAGACGGGACATTTAAAGCATGCAAGTTGTAGGCACAAATCTGTACCACACTCTGGTCATCAGCATGGAATTTCACTCCATTACCTACAACAAGCATTCAGCAAACCATCCAAGGCAGATTGTGCTTTATAAAACATCAACACCACTTTTCAAGAACAGCTATCATTGCTAAATAGTTTCCAATAACATAAAGACCACCATAATCAAAAAGGAGACTTTCCCTCTCTTGATCTGATTAGGTTTTGCCAGGGGAATCTCCATCCCTCCAGAATGTCGATTAAGTATTTAGGAAAAAGAAGCAAAAGGTACAAAGGAGAGATCTGGGGCATGTCACTGTGTGGTATTTAGCTTCCTTCTGAACTGCTAGTGCATTTCTCTGGTGATGCAGCTACTAAATAACCCTCTCTTTGTACTTAAACATAACTAGTCAAGGTTAAAAAAACTAGTGGGTTTTTTCCCTTTCCCTTTCCCCTCCTCTCCTCTTCAATGGTAGCTCTCTACACCAGATCATAAGAACATTTATGTCCCATTTCATTTTAAATGGGGGGATTCCGATACCTGGAATTTGCATGTTAATAACTAGCATGCCACAAAAAAATTCAGCTGTGAATACCAGAGGTGTACGATGTTGCACTGGCTGCCGGGTCTCTTAGGACTGCATATACCTGCACATCTCAGTCTATACATTACTGCTGTACTTCAATCTGCCCAGTACATGTAATTTAGTCATTCTGGATTTTTCCAGCAGTACATATGACATGCAGTTTACTCTGAGTGCTTAATATAAGAGGGAGCCACTGATGATTACAGGTAGAGAAAGACAAGGATGCACAAGACATCTTATGATCTATTTTAGGTGATGATGTATCTCTCATATTGTTGCACGAGAGTTTCTTATGCTCTTTGATCATCACACCACCTTCATCAATAGACCACATATACTTATCTTCCTTATTCTTACTGTCCTTTCCTAAGAGGATCACATAGAAACTTAAACACGTTATCTAACTCTTCTTTATACTCCTGACTGATAAAGGAGATTTGCATGAGAATACAGAATGGAGAGAAGTCTCTGCACAGACAGTGAAAAGGCGTGAGAGAGAGGTGTGGAACAGGGAAACAAAGAGATCTGAAGATCTTTTCTGCCATCAGCTTGACTAGCTTTTTGACTGGAATGCTGGCACTTCCATGACTTTTCACACACCCAACTTGTCACAACATAGCACAAGGAGATCTGCAGCATAAATGATCCAAATCCATAACCACAGATTCCCAAGTGGGAGTTAAAGACCTTGGGGTACTAGCAGGTGCAGGGACATGGCTATTTGTTAATTTTTTTTTAATATTGGGCCTCTTTAAAATTAAAATATGATTATTCATAATTATTCTCCCCTCCACCAGCTACTGAAGCATCTTTATTTAAAAAAAAAAAAAGCATTCACTTCAATGTTAAGTGCATGCATGAATGAAATATGCAAATAAAAGACATTTAATGATATTTGCACAAATACTTTCCAGCAATCATTCTAATTATCTACTGGATGAACCTTGCCTCTGATCAAGTCAAACGGTGTTCTGCAGCCAGTCCCTAACTCTGTGGGCTATGTCTCCTAGTCCAAACCTGCTTTGCAGCTTTCACACTAGCATTTTTCATTTTGCACCCTAGCTTTACAGCCTCTCAGTTTTTTCCTGTTTTTAGTTTCTAAATGTTCTTTGTCTCTATACAATCAAACATAGTGCACTCAAAATACAATGTGGGATATAAATATGTAAAAATCAAATTCGTGAAAGTTGCAAGCAATTTTTCCAGAAAAAAAATGCTACATGTTCAAAAATAAAGATATTAATAAGCTTCACACAAACAGGCACAAACTCACTCCTCCAAATCCTCAGAGCTCTTGCACAAGGCTTCTTCTATATTTGTCTTAGGCCCTGAAGTTACACACAACTTAAAGTTAAAAAAGATAGACTTGTTAATAACACACAAATGTTCATAGACATAACATCTTTACAGATATCCTCTGTGAGCAGATCAAGCCGCTCTCCATGTGTATTTAAACGTAGTGGAAGGCTGGAGTCTTAAGTTGTCAGATCTGTGCCTGGGTAAGAGGGGCTCTATTTTCACTCTTCGAGCAGCGCGAGACTAGCAGCTTGAAATCACTTTGACAGTTTCAGTTACTCTATTGCATACCGCAGGGAATTTTAATTCCAACCTGTGAAATTGTAATTGCCTCTCAAGAAGAGCGGAAGGATTCTGGGTAATGGCCACAGCCAAGCTCAATGTCAGAGTTGCCAGTTGCTGCCACTTCAGATATTACTTGCTGTTATTCAAAAATCACTCCAGCTTTCCATATGGGAAGTTGAACTGGGGAGTGAAACTAAATTAACAGAAGCTGTCAGATGTTCAGAGAGGTGCAGGCAATGATGTGACAGAGGTGGATGAACTCTCCTCAAGAGATATCTGCTCCTTCTTTCTCTCTCTTGCTTTATAGAACAAGATTTACATAAACCACTTTTTTATTTTGTATTATTTTTCTAAACAAGTACACCATTAATAGAAATCTACAATGAAAAGATTAAATGACAAAGTCCTCCAGCATCCAAAACCATGCACAAGTGGGACATAAAAAGCGTGTACTTACAAGTTGTTCAGAAGAGATTTAATAAGTCTTTGCTATTCAAGTCTTGCGGTTTGCAAGGTTCCTCACTGAAAACAGCCAAAGAGAGCTCAGAACAACCACAGATGTTTAAGAAAAATAGTTGAAGCTTCTTGGTACCAAAAGGAAATCAGATTTTTTGTTTGTTTGTTTGTTTGTTTTAAATGGCATTGCATGTAGATTGCTTATTAGCAGACACGGTAAGTGTGTTCACGCATGTGTGACAGCGAGATCAACTGACTGTGGGTAAACTTCTCCTGCAATGACCTCATTAACTTCAAGTCCAGTAGATTTCTCACCCATCCTGATGCCTTGAACTGAGAGAATACTTGGTGGAAGTAGACCCCAAACATAATGCCAATGCAAAAATTAAAAATGCCACTGGGCATGGCAGTTAGAAGTATTCAGGGAGCCAAATGGAAGCAAAAATCACAGATCAAATGTGTTCAGGTCAACCCGTTCCATGAAGTAGATACACTTCTACAGTTCACTTTACGCTCACTGAGGTTTCCCAGCAGCCTTCAACAGCAGCCTCAAGCAGCACGCAGTTTGGGATTTGGCTGAAGGTCCAGGTGAGCTATTTGACCAGAACCGACTTGTTCAGCTCAGTTGTAAAGAAACAGAAGCCAATGACAAATCTAAAGGAATATAATAAAATACTTGATAAACAACACTTCCTACTTAAGAGTTTAAAGCTCAGTTTAAACATTACTGCATTTGTGGGCAGTGTCATTTACAAAGTCTTCTTTGGCCTCTTTTTGTATATTGCATTATTTCTAAGAAAATAAGCTGGTCCCATCAAAGCCAACAATGCACAGAATCTAAATCACAAGCTTCATAAATCTCTGTAACAGCTGATGCAATGAGTCTGTAATTGCTATGATTAGATAAGCTAGAGTGGCTGACAGAGAGAGTGCTAGAGGCATAGAACATATCTGCATAGTTTATTCTCATCAAATTCAAAAATTTGGCTCAGATATAATGATTTTGCCAACTCACAGTTTTCCTGAGAATTTTGTGACATGTGGTGTTTTCTTTAAAAATTCAGCTCCCAGACTCAAGTAGGCTTTTTTTGAGAATTTCAGATTTCTTAAAAATGTAAATTACTGATTGTTACATATTTCTGGCTGTAAAGAAAAGCCTGAAAAAAACCCAAACAGAAGCAAATCAAGAGCACAGTTGGTTGTTTTTTTTTAAATCTCATGAATTTTAAGTCTTGGCTCATGACCTTCAGTGGCCGTATAAGAAATATACTATTCAAGTCATTACACACCTAATTTCCTGACAACAGTTACATTTGTTGTTATAATTTACAGGCTGTACTGAAAGCATCATGGTGGAACTTCCTGATTAATTGTCTGTAACTATCATGAATCCTCAGTTTATAAAGTACAAAGCGTTCTTCCTAGGGGATTATTTGTCTGCACTGCAGAGCCACTGTACTGGTTTTGGCTGGGATAGAGATAATTTTCTTCATTGTAGCTGGTACAGGGCTGTGTTTTGGATTTGTGTTGAATACACAGGGATGTTTTTGTTACTGCTGAGCAGTGCTTACACGCAGTCAAGGCCTTTTCTGCTCCTCCCACCGCTCCACCAGCGAGCAGGCTGGGGGTGCACATGAAGTTGGGAGGGGGCACAGCTGGGACAGGTGACCCCAACTGACCAAAGGGATATCCCATACCATATGGTGTCATGCTCAGCATATAAAGCTGGGGGGAGAAGGAGGAAGGGGGGACATTCGGAGTGATGGCACATCTGTCTTCCCAAGTCACCATTATGCGTGATGGAGCCCTATCTTCCTGGAGATGGCTGAACACCTGCCTGCCCATGGGAAGTAGCAAATGAATTCCTTGTTTTGCTTTGCCTGTGTGCACGGCTTTTTTCCCTATTAAACTGTCTTTATCTCAACCCATGAGTTTTCTCACTTTTACCTTGCTGATTCTTGCCCCCACCCCACCAGGGTGTAGTGAGCAAGTGGCTCTGTGTTAGCTGCCCACTGAGGTTAAGCCACAACAGCCACGTAGGCAGCTCCATCTGTGCTGGGTATGACACAAACACACTAAAAAAAAAAAAAATACAGTTCCCGCTCTTAAGATTTTAAACAGACTTTGCAAATGGGAGTTTGGATGAAGATGCAGAAAGGTGACAAGGCATGAACAAATGAAGAATATCATACAGCCAGCTGCTGGCAGAACTGGGGACAGAGTCCAGCGCCTGACTGACCAGCACAATCTCAAGATGTGTGGAGATCCTGTCACGACAAAAATGGCTTGAAGAAAGTAATTAGAAATTTGCAGTGTGCAAAATGTAACCTCCCCAATAACAGAGCAATATTGTCTTATACACAGAGTGATCCAATGCACAGCTAATACATTTAGTTCTCTGAGCATTATACTAAATCTGTAGAGACTGTATTAAATCCATTTTTAACAGAACTATACCACCAGAACTCCATCTTCCCATTTAATCATAAAAAAACAATACCTTTAGAACTACCTCTATATACAAAATAATTCTAATAATTGCGTTAACAAAGCCTAGTAACTCATTGTGAAGTTGAGAGAGGCAAGATGGCAGGCCAAAAATTCTTTCAGACATGACAGCAAAATCAATAGCAACAAAGGACAAACTTTAATGGCCCAGCAGTGTTTGATTCTAATGTAAAAAGATAGATATCAAACCATCACACTGGATTAAGCAAAATCTTCAAGAAAGCTTTAAATGTTCTGCCCATGAAAGATTACCAGCATCACTCAATGGAAAGACTTCTTATAAACTTCATGAGTTTCCTGCATGCAATTTTACCTGCTACAGCAGTTATGAAAGAGTAAGCAATGCAAACATTGCATCATTTTAGAAAAAGAGAAGAGGAAAGATGCAACAAACTGTTCTGCTGACCAAGGATCTCAAATTTTGGCAAGACTGGTCTCCCTAAGAGCTTATTAACATTCTCTCCTATGAATGACAGGAAAGGCATAGGGTGAGTACAAATTATTGCCCAATTTATAATAGCTTTTTTTTTTAAAAAAGAATTTTTGGTAAAAGTGTTTCCTTTGAAGATTTTAAACAGCAGTTTTATTGTTTTCATAAAAGCCTCATTCAGTTCACAGTTCTGTTTTCATTCCTCCGTAGTAAAGCATAACAAGAACTGCCAGTAGAGCCAGGCTGACAGACAGTATCTTCAGTCCACCTCCTTGTTGCCATGGGAGCTGCAAAGCCATCCACGAGCTGAGTGGTGTTTTCACTGGGATCTCAGCAGAAGGGTGTGCTTTCCAGTTTGTGCCATTCTGTGGTGCATGTCTGAACTCCTGTGAAGAAATTGAAGACTGAAATGGTGTTATGTGTTTCTGATTGTACATACCAAATACAAATAAAATCTCCTCTTTATATTGAGGTTCAAATTAATATCTCTTTTCAAGGCAAACAAGAATTCAACCTGCACTGCATCACCACCAGGTTGTTTTTCATACAGAAATCTTACCAATGCCATACAAACTCAATCCTCCTAATGAAATTAACTGCCAAATCAATGAAGCTGTCAGCAACAGAAACAAATCTCCAGACCTCAATGTCATGAAAGAGAGTTGTTTGATGATTTTTTTTTGTTTGTTTTGCTGCTATCTCACTGCTCTCCCATTTTTGGCTTCTTCAAAAGAAATGTCTAACCAGTGATAAAGGGGACCCCAACACAACAATCCTTTGCACAGCAGGTCTCTTCTAAAGTCAATCATTGTCTCCTGGTGTGCCAGCTCAGTGGTGCTTGAAAATCCTCCCACAGGGCTTTTCCTTTCCCCTGACCCTCAGGAGGAAGCTATGCTAAAACACTCACCTCGTTCAGCATATTGAATCCCAGTTCCCTGCTGTGCTTGCCATTACCATTCTCAATGCGACTGCAAGCACCAAGATCCCCCAGAATATGAGGACTTTTAACTGCAGCATAAGTTACTGATGTTGAGTCACTACGTCAGCTGAAAATCCATGTGGAAAGAATAAGAAACTCTTCTCTCTTGCAACTTTGTTTAGTTCAGTACGCTAGCAGTGTAGATACTTAGAAGTAACAACATCTATTAAAACTGTAACCTGATGACAATTGCAAGAGGCGTAAGCGGTAAAGGTGTGATTAAACAAAGGTGTGATGATATTGCATCATAAGATTCAATATTTCTATTCATCATTTCTTTTTCCTCCCTCTATTTCAATAATCTCTTAGGAACTCAACTGAGCTCAGCTGGATTTTTAATTGATTTGAAATTTTCCAGTTAAAAAAGGTTTCCGATTAATCCATTTAATTTTTTTTCCCTTCACATTTCGTATAAAACAAGTCAGGGACCCAGAAAGTACCTATCTGGATAATCTTGTATTTCCAAGCAGCTGAAGCAGGGTCACATGAAAATACAGACCAGATGCCTGACTCCCTCTTTTACCAAATGTATTTCTGGGCAAAGGCAAAGAAATATCAAAGCTCCAAGAAAGGTGCCTGCCCATGAAAGTGTGACAGCACAATTCAAACTGTCTGTAACTGCCTCCTGTTTTCCATTTCAGGAATCAGCTCCATTATAGTAATTGTAGAAGGAAAATAATGATTACTACTGGTTAGGTAAGTAAGCACCAAAGGGGCGAATGACAGCCTGGCGTAAGTGCTATTCTAACACCTGAGGTGTGATTCAGATCACAGTTCACACAGGCATAGGGTTACTGAACAAGTGACCTATGAAATGAGGATGACTTCTTACACATACTGCACCCAGAAGACCATCAAGCAGGTAAACAAAGCAAAAGGAAACAGGGAAGCAGGTAGGGCTGTAGTTCTCCGCAGTGTAAGGCACAATGACAACACTTCTACAGGACTTCAGTTTACATTGTGCAGAATTTGTTAGCTTCATCAAAAACCATGAAACTGCTTCATATTGTTAATTTATTAATTACAATCAGTTCGTAAGACACCTGAAATTTTAGTAACTGGCCACAGCTATTTTATCCCCCAAAATCAAAGCTATTAACCTCTGTCTGCAGAATAAACTGGAAACCATGCAGTATTAAGGGTTTTTTATACAAGAATGAAAACTCATTTGCAATTTATTTATTCTAGACATTCATAAAACCTTTCTTTTCTTTGCAGGTCTCATAAATCTCTAGTCTAAGGTGCATAATTTATGGTCATGACCCATTTTACATGTATCATTGGTACATTAACACTAAGGCTAAGGTGATTTAAAAGAATGGATAAGGCTGTAAAAATATCAATACAACTGAAGACTGATTTCTTCTGATGTTTAATTTTCACCAATGCATGACTTAAAATTTGGCTTGACGACAGTCAGACTCTCAACTCCTTATTAAATTTTTCTACACAGCTTGATAATCAGTGAAGTCCTGAATATTTCATTGTACAAAACCAGATGCTATCCCTTAGAAAACAGATAAAAAGAGACAGTACCTTATAAATGACTTTGCAACTTTCTCCTCAATGCTCCTTCTTCACGCTCAGCCTCAGCTACTATCTACCTGTCTCTGCGACACTGGGCTAGCCAGCAAAACACCCCAAACACAAGTTACAACTTCTAAAAAGCTGTGAGAGACTTCCCCCTCCCCCTTTACTAACAGGTAAACACAGTAGTGTTTCATGCGTTCATTCATGTTCCTGTGCAGTAGTTTTCAATAGTGCCTTCACTGGCACTTCGTTTGTTTGACAGTTTTTGTGTTTTCCAACATAAAAGCAGATAGTCTCATCTTGTTGGTATAATTTTGACCATGAATAGCCTAGACTGTTTTTTTTTGTTACCATATTGTTTTCTTAAACCTCTACTGCAACATGCAATGCATATGCATTAGGTAGTGCTACATACTGCTAGTAGGACAGAACGGCAAGAGATTTTAGCAAGGTTTACAAAGTTCTGGTGGTGGGGAATGCCACTGGCCCCACGGCCAGCTGTCCCAGTGGTACTTCAACTGAGTCAGTCAGCCTGTAAAGTTGTGAACACCATTTTTTTTCCTTACTTCATCATATTTCCCTTAATTTACATGATCATACTGATACACTAAACCGATTTTTAGTTTTATTTCTGTAGATGAGATTTTCTCTTTACAGTATTCTACTAATATTGAAACTTAACCGGGTTGGAGGTACAATTCTTACAATTTTGCTATGCTTTTGTTTTCCTTCTGTATTATATTTTGAACTCTGATGCATTTGTTTCTACTGGTAGTCACATTTTCTAAACTGCTCAAAACTTTCAGATTTTTGCAGTATCTCAGATTGTAGAAAAGACTGTCAAAAAATTTAATCAGAAGTTTTCCTTTCAACAGATGCATACATGAAATACTACTCCTATTACCCTGCTAAATTGAATTCTTTACAAATTTTCTCAGGTATTAAACTGTTCTTATATGGACAAAAAGATCACAATTTGCAAACTAAAGTGATCCTTTTCTTTAAGATGTGCTTCACAGCCTATCACTTAAAACACTACTGCATTTCTGTTTGATAATGTGTGTACCTTCAGATGATCCTGCTGAGTATTTTCTTTCCAAAAAAGTACTGAGTATGTTCATCTGATCCATGTTTTCTAAGAACTATTCTCTAGTTTGCCTCAAAATTCTGCCTTGCAACACTGACACATGGGTAATACCACTGGCTTCCTTGAAAATTTCCATCATTATTGTCACAGAAGATGCCTTTGTAAAAAAGGGTACATCTGGCTCCCTGCAACTGAAAGGCTCCTTTAGAAAATGGCAGATTTTTCTCCCCCCTGCAATTCGTACAACAGTTTTTAAAACCAGGATAATCTCTCAGAGACACCTGCAGGTAGATGCCTCTTCCTAAGAGTCTGTCGTGCAGCTCTGCAAGACGGCACAAAACTCTCAGTGGGAAGAAGAAGAGCTCTGCTGAGCTGACCACGTTCTTGTGCTCTTTTAAGCCTGAGCTAAGGGATGAGTCAGTCTGGACAAGAGTGAAGCGCCTGTCTAGAATATAATCAGTTCTTACTAACATGAAAGTATCATAGTACCAGCTCTGCTCGTGAAAAACACTATACATATATTTTTGGGCAAAAAGTCCTTTTGTAGGTTCTGTTTGAGCAACTAGTTTTCAGGTAAAGTATACAGTATATATTGTAGTGTATATTGCACGCACCGAGAAGGAGGGGAGAGGATGAAGTTACGGAAACTAAAACTAAAATTAAGCCTTCTAGCGTAGATGAGGCAAATTACAAGAGCTTCTTGGGCTGTCGTATGAGCTTCAGAGTTTGCAATACTGTAGTACTATATTCTGAGATCCTCTCATATATGTTCTTTTCCCTAAAGCTTTCCATATACTGTGCCTTGAAGGGCTATCCAAGACACCTGCCGAAAAGATCTTTCATGTTTCATGGGGAGGGGAGTTCTCCACAAGAAAACTAAGTTTTTTAGAGCTCTTTCATGCACCTTTGGGGTAAAAAACCTGGGTGGAGGCAAAGATCTCATTTGCTGAGCTAGCAGTTACACTGGTCCTCTCCCTGTGTTCTCACATTATAGAAGTATTAATTCAGAAAGGCCCTTGTTTGCAACTCTAGATAAAATATTTGCAGTGCATTAGCTTTTCAAGGAAATATTCAAGGCATTTCCGTAATATTCTGAACTGATATAACTGGTGATATTGACTATACACAGTTTCTTAAGCTGAGCTCATAAATAACACTTTGGTAGCCTCAAGACTCAGGAAGATTGGCATAATGATTCAGTTCAGCGGAATTTAGAACTGAATCCAAGGCTGCTTCTATGCAAAAAATACTTGGACGAAGTCCTAAGGTAAAGAAGTTTCCAGAAATAGGTGTTTATACCAATTTAAGTCTTGATAGGCCATTAACTCTTTGGTAGACTTGTTAATAAGGAGCATTGCTCTCACTAAAAAGGACTGCAATGCAGGTAAAGGTCCTCTAAGATTTAAACCTATATACTATTAATTAAAATGAGAGGAGGAAGGGAAATTATCAAACTGAAATGCAAACACAGACACTTTTGAACTAAGCATCTTGTATTTCCATGGAGGCAGCCTTTCATCTTGTTTTGGCAGCCACAAAGTAAACACAAGACGTTGCTAATAAGGTATAATATAAATTATTAAATAATCTAGTGTATGATCAAATGCATTTCAGATTATTTTTTGAATAATTCTGCCTTGACGACTGCCAGGAGAAATATATTTTGTGTACTTTTGCACAGACGCATTGATCACTGTCTTTCTAAAGCTCCAGCCCCAGACTTAAACTGTCGTGCATGAAAGAAATATATAATCACATCAAAACCTAAGCTTTGGCATCTGTCGATCACAGCCTAGCTTTTTGTAAGATCTCACTTCATGTTAGTCAACAAAGACATGAGAGCAACTCTTTAGCTCTGAGCTGAGGTTTTAATAGATTCAAAACATTTCTTACATGCAAATTTCTTTTATGGCTCAGGGGCACTGTTAGAGCTTGAAGTGTTAGCTAACTGCTGTGAAAAACTACTTGACTGAGCATATCTCAGGATAAATTAGGCTTCTGAATTTTTTAGCCCAACCAAGTACATCTTACACATTTATACTAAGGGTTTATGGACTTTCATATAATCATGCACAACAAGTCTGTGTGACAAATTAAAAGAAAACATGTTAAAATATGCATTACATATCCTACTGCGCCATTTCAAACTCTGGGCTATTACACTTTGGAGGCATTTTTCAGATTTAAAAAACAAACAGTTACTGAAGGTCACATAGATTACACATCCAAAAATATGTAAATTAAATTTTATTGAATAGTTCCAGAAGACACATTTAGTTCTGTAGGTATTAAAAGAGCTCCTTTGATTTATTAGTTACAAAATTCTACTAGCCTTCTGCAAATGTGGAATGCTGATCTTAAAGTAGAAAATAAATGGCATACAAAATATTTTTTTCTAATAGAATTAACACAGTAATTCCCATAAGAAGCATCCCTGCCACCATGTGTTCCAATGAATGCACAGTGCTACGTTGTTAAGAGAAAGTATTGTCTAAAAGCATGCTTGTGTCAGATGTTATCAGCTGTACACCATTCAGAGGAATTCACTGATTCCAAATACACATAGAGTTTACTTACCCATTTTAAGAAATGGGAGACCTTGAAAACACAAATAAAGCAGCCAGGCACTTTTTAAAAGGAATTTCATATTGTTTGTTCTTTTTGTGTACATATATACATATGCGTTTGTGTAGAGGTGTGATGTATGACTGTGTAATTTAATATATAAGTGAGGGGACAGAACTGAGCTGAAGGGTAAATATAGATTGATTCTTAATTTCTCTGTAAATGGTCAGAGTCTTAGCAATAATTAGGATTCTTAATCTGTTAATTCCCAATCATTATCACTGAAGTTATAGCAAGAAAATAAATTAATCCAAGCTTCTTGCAAATAGCTGCAGTCACTAAAACTGTCTTACTGTCTGTCACAGGAACCTAGCTGCCTGCATCTGGTCCACCCTCCTGCTCAAAGAAGGGCCAGCTATATCCTAGTTTGCTCAGGGACGTAATTAGTTGGGCTTTGAAAACCTCCTGCACAGCCTCTCTGTGCCTTTGTTCCACTGCTTGACCATCTTCATGGAGAAAACGTTTCTCTTCAGATCCAGTCTGATCCTCTTGTTTCAATTTATGCTTACCGATTCACGTCCTCCCGCATGTAGCCCCGTGAAGCACTTGGCTCTGTCTTCTCAATAACCTTTCCATAGACACTGGGGGGCTTCTGTTAGGGTCTGCTGAAGCCACTCCTTCTCCAGGCTTGAACAAGCCTGGTCCCTCAGCCTCTCCTCACAGGACAAGTGCTCCAGCCCCTGACCATCTCTGTGATCCTACACTGAGCTCATACCAGTTACCAGCTCCTAATTTACATCAAGATCACTACACATGACCCAGCCAAGTCAGGTCAGCAATACTCCTAGCAGCGGGACCATGGTCAAATACAAACGTAAAATACATTTAATGGTGGGAGGATATAGAGATTATTTGACCTTAAGCTCAGATGCATCAAATCTGACAGTTTCTTCCAGGTTTGTCATCCCTTATGGAGACCATCTTTAACGAGGGCCTACCCCTGACCTGCATAGCAAGTCAGCAAAATCTTTTTACTTTCCCAGTAACACTTGCATGATCTGTCTGATTCCTTTGGTCAGCGTAGAAAAAACACCCTTCCCCTTACTCAGCAACCTCTCACCTTGATTACTACCACAATCTCCTTCTGTCTGTCCCGTTTTCCTCCTATTCTCCCTATTTCTCTCCTGCATCATCTGACCATATGGACTCTCCTAGTAAACAAAAGCAGAGATGCCAATAGGAACATGAATTTGGAATGACATGCCATATCGTGACTTTCTGTCCATGTCACACAGACCCACCTCTGGAACTTCCTCCTCCTACATTAACATTAAATCCAAACTTTAAAATTGCCATGTAAGAGTATAAAAGAAATCAATTCTCTCTCTGTAAGTTAGTGTACCTGAACTTCCCACCATTACTGTAAGGCTCCAGTGGTATTTTTCTTGGCAGACATCTCTCTGCTCTCTTCCATGTTCTTACCTAAGGCTAGGCCCTTGCCCACCTACTTGTTTTGCCTCCCCCAAATACTCTTTAAGGATTATTCCCTCAATGAGCTATCAAAATTCATAATCAGTTAAAAGCTAGACAGAAGGCTGAGTAACGGGGACTTATTAAATGACTTCCTTTTTGATGTACACTTTGGGGTGGAGCAAAACAACCACAAAGATCAACTAATAAAAGAAACAAAAAGAAGAGAAACAACCAACCAAGACGACACAAGCCAAAAACACCTCCAAAATGTTTAAAACACAGTGTTGTACTGCTTTCCATTGTACTCACTTGTTTTAGCTAGTTTCTTTATATTCACCTAGAAATGCTCCCAGCCAGGATTTGACTCTTTTTGTACATATTTGTATTTTGCGTTGCTATTAAACTTAGTAACTCAGTGTCCTCCCACTATACAAATAACGCATTGTCAAAATAACCTGTCATTCAAGGTCAGAAGCAACATTTTGAAGAATAGTCAGTGTGATGTCTGGATTCTGAACTTTTTTTTTAATAAGGAGTGGGGGGTGTCAATCACTATGCCGGAAACAACTGACATGCATGCCGGTACTCCAGTTAAGCACTTGCAACCACAAGAGAAATGAGAAATCTTTTAAGCAGAAAAAGTTGTGATTCAAAAACCACAGTCGTCTAAGTAATGAATTGAAATGAAGAATGAACCTAACAGCACAATGTGGACAAATTCAAGATGGGGATCTGTCACTATTTATTTCCCTGTGCATAGCACAGTTTTATGAAGGAGATGGCAGGTGCTTGCTCTGGGCACTTATCTGGTAATTAGTTGGCTAACAGACAAATCTGTTTCCTAGAGATCACCAGCACAGGCTTCATGACTTTGAAAATACATTACAGTGAATTACAGGATGCACACTTTCTTGTAATAACACTAGATACCATTTTTCAGTGTGCATACCATGGCCTTCCACAGGATTCCTTGCTTGCTCCTTCTTTAAAGGGTCATGGAGATTTTTTGTTGGTTTTTGTTTGTGTTTTTTTTTTTTAAATAAGTATTTTAAGATTGTGTTTACAATACAACAATGTTCCCAGTTTATTTTGTTGGATGATGAAAGAATGACAAAGAGCTAGCACTATGTGAATGTTCAAAGACTGTTCTACAAATGAGATTATTAAATGAAATATGATACACTTTTTTATAGCACAAGCCTTCAGAGACCATCACCTTTTTGCTTTCCTTTTAAATCTTGAAATAACAATGACAATTATATGGAGGTCAACGGTAGCTACAGGCAAAGACACAAAAGGTTTCCATCAGAAAGAGTACCCCTGTAAAATGAATACCTAGATCTGAAAATATACATTCATGCTGCAAGAACCAGCAATGTAACTGAATGATACTCACCTATCAACAGTGAAATGAGTAATACTGCTTTTACTTGGAAGTGAACTCTCTGAGTATAAATTAAAACACTATCTTTTAGTGGAATTTTATACTCCCAAATGGTAGAAAGCATAAAATACCAAAAGCCTTTCTAAACATTGCTATTTGCAAAAAAACAGTGATAAATATCCAAGAAATATCTCAAAGGACATTCTCTCTCAAAATCAGGAAAAGCTTTTAAAGATCTTTCACATGGAGCAAAGTAGAATAAACTGATATATGTACATATTCTTGGCTAAAGCCTTCCCCTTAATCCTAGAATATGTCATAATCGTGGATTTATGGTGTTTTCATTTATTCCTACAAAACTGACCATTACAAATGGAATGTTCCAGGGAGACTTCACTGTATTATAAGACAATCACAGAGACAAAGGATACGGCCCTTATTACACTCCAACCTCATGGATAATAAACACGGTATAAAATGAGCATTATTAATATTTAAGAATGATACTAGTTTTCAGAGTTTCAAACCAGTAGGTAGCTGTGGGATTTATATGCCTCCCTCATCTTACAAGTAGAGAAACAGAGAAAGAAGATAAAAATGTCTCCAGTGCCATAATGCAAACCAGCAATCAGGTCTCTACAATTCCTGTCTTAGATTCCAGCTGTCACCAGAAGCCAACATAGCCTCTAAAACCTTTTATCTCTGTCAAATTTAAGTTTTACATAAATTTTTTTAAAGCTAGGGAATGCCCTAATAGGTAGTGTCCTGACAGTTTCTCTTACTCTTTTCAGAGTTTTCTGCTGGGTATTAAACACTTCCAGTTCCTGGGACTGTAGGTGCTCAGCAAGCACAGCTGGAACCAGACGTTGGCAAAAAGGAGCATTTCATGCAAGCCTGACATTTAACAGTTAATAAAGTGTGACTGATCTTGACCAACTTCATGGGTTCACTGATAATACAAAGGTTTTCTTTTCATATTGTCATGGCCTCTTTCTTTTAAGTACGCTTAGCTGTTTTAGGAGGTCTCCCACAGTGCCAGTTAGCATACTTCTGAGCACCTGAGGGAGTGTCTTGAAATCTGAGTCTCCTTTTTAATTTCACACTCAGTCAAGTTCAACTGCAGTTAATGGAGGACTCTCTCATGGAGACATCAAACAATGGTTACTTTCTGTGATTAGCAAGCCTAACTGCTCTAACACAATCTCTGTATTCCCAGTCTCTACAAATGATTTGTCAGCCCTTCTCCACAATAAAGATTACATGAGAAAACCCTTTCTTGGCTTAGTGTGTATTTTATGCTAGATAATCATGATAGCACCTTGGCGCTCTAAGACATCAAAGAACAGTAAATATCCAATCTACAGGCTGTAACTAATATCTACCCTCAGGAGAGCATTTGTATCATTCAGAGGGTGGTCTGACCAGACAACCAACTTCTGTATCTGTAAACACTGAAGTGCATAAGCACGAACTTGTGCACTATCATGCTCGAATACTGGCAACTGGTACCTCAGCTGAGAGCCTCCAGTGAATCCACTGGACCTCAGTCTTCTCCTACACAGGTTTTACATGGTGTGCTCCATCAGGTTATATCTGATAATTCCTAGGATTAGCTCATGAGGAGAAAATCAGTTCCTCTGGAATTAACCATGAAGTAACAAGTACTAATTTCCTCTTTTCTTTGAGCCTTCATACCCTGGAGTTAGTTTCTCTCAAATGCTGAACAGTCACTGCTGCAATTCACTTGAGCACATGCTACAAAATTTTAGTACTTTGTAAACATCTAGTTCCAAGCATTTTAAACTGACCATCATCAAATTTGTTCACTACACTAACCTTCTAGCAGACGCTTTGAACACCTGCCTCATCTTCATCTGTGAAATAGGAAGAGGAAAGATGCAATTCAGGAGGATAATGTAAAAACAAACTTATTACAGTTTCTGAAGCACTCAGAAGTGTAGTTATGGAGGTCATAGGAAAGGTTAGAAAGAAATTAATAACTCCCTTAATACTGAGGTTTTAACAGCATGTAGCAAATAACACTGGTTAACACTGCTATTACACAACGAACAATGGAGAGAAAAAATATCTAACAATAGCTTATTAAATTAATAGTCTCAGCTCTCTGTGCACAGAAGGAAACAAATTTCTGTGTGCGTGTGTGTGTGACAATAGTGCATAAGCACATAATTAAAGGCTGAAACATAATATGGTTGGCATTTACATGGAAAAGAGGAACTGAAACTCTAGATTTTCCTTAGTTCAAAGTACTTGACTACACTCCAAATAATTTGTGAACATATGTACGTGAGAAATATTATTCTTAGTTTCTTCTTGTTATCTCATATTATAGGTCTTCAGTGTCATTGTAGTGTTACACTTTATTTAGAAAAGGACACTGGTCTGTGAAACACAACCCATAGTATTTTAATACCGCTTTCTTTGGTGTTTTGTTGTTGCTTTTGTCTCTAGATGAATACAAGTATTAACTGGAATTGACTCCTGAGCAAGCAGTGCCCTTGATTCCATTTCGTCATCTTTGCCCATCCTAGTAGCCTTTGAGCCTACTCACTCACTTCAACAAAGGAACAGCAATCCCATAAGTTTCATAAATGTCAAAGGCTGGTAGAAACAAAAAAAAGAGATCTAAATCAGTGCTCCCACTGAAGGGAAGGCCAAAGCCCAGACTCAACAGTCCATTTTTTGCCATCACCCTGCTGACCAATCCATACTCCTAAAACACCAAATCACATGCAATAGTTACACAAACCACCTATAACACATTTTTGTCCACAGGACAGTCAGAAAAGATAGGGAAGATTTGGAGAGGAAGCTGTGGTTTTTGCTGTACAAACATGGAAGGAACCAGAGGACCAAAAGCATGGGAAACTAGGCTTTGTTCAACTACGCACTTGCTCAGTCTCTAACTCTGTGAATGCAGCTTTCTTGTACAAAGACTGTCTCTGCCTCATAGTGCTTCAAAACTAAATGCAAGACCAGATAAAAATTGGATAAAAAATAAATATGAAAGGGAGGGAGGTGGTACTGCTTAGCCTGGGGAATGGTGTTTCAACAAACTAGCTTGCTCGTAAGTACGAAGAGTCTAGAGTTCCCACTTCTTCCCACATTTTCATAGACAAGGGACCCATGTAATTGGATGCTACCATTGTATAGTAATGGAGGGTATGAGAATGATCATACACAGTAAACTACTGCAAAGGTATTTCTTCTACTTTTCAGATTTGCCATGTTAGGCCTAAATTAAAATGGTAATGAGTTTCTATCAAACACAATATAAGCAGTTGTAGGCCGTTTCCTTGTAAGTGAGGAAAAAGTGAGGTTCTTACGACAGATTCATGATCTTTGAAAGGAATTTCACTCACCTCTACTTCTCTGAAACCCATAAAATCTTTCCTAAAATTAGGTAATACTAGAATACAATGCTTTCAGGAGAAGAATTTAAGATAATCTGAGACACAAATAAAACAGAAGACAACCTGAAAATGGCAAACATATACAAGTTGCTTACAGGGGTGAGATATGCAGGCCCCCAGGATGATAACTGCGGGACTTAACCTAGTCTTTAACAAATTGATGGGTTTGGATTTTAAAATGCTTTATATCTTCATACTAAAGCTTAACAGCACTACAACGATACTCTCCCAAGCATAACTCTAATTCATTCCTTTCCAGCTATTAAGAGCTACGCATCTGGCTTTCCCCTGTGGTTCTGTGACAAAATCTGACTATGCTACAGAACCTTAAGCACTCCTCACTGAAAAAATAATGAACCAATGTTTCTTTAGACAGATACATGTTGAATAGCTGAAAGAGAAAAAGAATTCCTGTCATTCTAAGCACTATTTCCATTACTTTACATAATTAAAGTTCTTGTATTTAGAAAAAACTATCTGTGTCAGAAATGGATATTCAGAGCCATCCTTTTTGTATGATAATTATGTTATCTGCACTTATCAGAGATTTTGTATGTGAGAATTGCAAAATAGTTTCCATATGGATAAGATAAAGCACAGTCAGACTGACTGAAATGACTTACAATCACATATGAAGTCATGTCAAAACAAGGACAAGATTTAAAAAAACTCCCTCTAATCCTGATAACAAGACCCTTTCTTGAGGACCAGAAATCCATCTGGTCGATATTATGCATAGGTAGTTTTTGTAGCTATGTGATGTTTTGACAAAAAGAGCTCAAACGTACTGCCTACAAATCTTTGTTCCATCAAAAGTATTTTCACAAAAATTTCCAAGCTACCTCAATCCAAAATGGAGAATTTGTTCAAGTTCTGCCTCAGTGTGTACATATATATATATGTGAAGAAGAATCAATCAATTTGAAAGCTAAGACATTTAGTGAATAATTTTCTCATATAATATTGTTTCAAGGTCCCCATGGTTTTACCAAGAATAAATAGAGAATATTAACTTCCATGGGCCTTTTGCTTTTTATTGTCCATTTGACATGTGGCTCTCCAGTCAGTCACATTTCATCCCTTTCACTATTTATCAATCACACATCCATCTCGTGCTGTAGTACATGGGTGGTCAATCCTTTTGGATAGGCCACATGAGTCTACCATAAGCCTTACACTACTATGCCTTGCCAATCACACAACCAGACATAAATTCATCCACGTGACTAATAGCCACTAGCTCTCCTTCTCTGGACATTACCTATGCTCCAACATCACAGAATCACAGAATCACTAAGGTTGGAAAGGATCTTCAAGATCATCAAGTCCAAACACTAATCCAGCACCACCGTGTCCCCTAAACCATGTCCTGAAGCACCACACCCACACATTTTTTGAACACTTCCAGGGATGGTGACTCCACCACCTCCCTGGGCAGCCTGTTCCAATGCTTGACCACCCTCTTGGTGAAGAAATTTTTCCTAATATCCAATCTAAACCTCCCCTGGAGCAACTTGAGGCCATTTCCTCTCATCCTATCACTAGTTAGTTGGGAGAAGAGACCAACACCCTCATCGCCACAACCCCCCTTCAGGTAGTTGTAGAGAGCGATAAGGTCTCCCCTCAGCCCCCTCTTCTCCAGGCTGAACAACCCCAGTTCCCCCAGCCGCTCCTCATAAGACTTGTGCTCCAGACCCCTCACTAGCTTTATTGCCCTTCTTTGGACATGCTCCAGCACCTCAGCATCCTTCTTGTAGTGAGGGGCCCAAAACTGAACACAGGATTCAAGCTGCGGCCTCACAGTGCCAAGTACAGGGGCATCATCACTTCCCTACTCCTGCTGGCCACACTGTTGCTGATACAGGCAAGGACGCTGTTGGTCGCCTTGACCACCTGGGCACACTGCCGGCTCATATTCAGCCGGCTGTCAACCAGCACCCCCAGGTCCCTTTCTGCCAGGCAGCTCTCCAGCCACTCCTCCCCAAGCCTGTAGCATTGCATGGGGTTGTTGTGGCAAAAGTGCAGGACCTGGCACTTGGCCATATTAAACCTCATACAGTTGACCTCAGCCCATCGATCCAGCTTGTCCAGATCCCTCTGCAGAGCCCTCCTACACTCCAGCAGATCAACACTCCCATCCAGCTTGGTGTCATCTGCAACTTACTGAGGGAGCACTCGATCCCCTCATCCAGATCATCAATAAAGACATTGAACAAGACCGGCCCCAGAACCGAGCCCTGAGGAACGTCACTTGTGACCGGCCGCCAGCCGGATTTAACGCCATTCAGCACAACTCTCTGGGCTTGGCCATCCAGCCAGTTCTTTACCCAGCGAAGAGTGCACCTGTCTAAGCCACGAGCTGCCAGTTTCTCCAGGAGAATGCTGTGGGAAATGGTGTCAAAGGCTTTACTAAAGTCCAGGAAGACAACATCCACAGCCCTTCCCTCACCCACCAGGCAGGTCACCTGGTCATAGAAGGAAATCAGGTTGGTCAAGCAGGACCTGCCTTTCATGAACCCATGCTGGCTGGGCCTGATCCCTTGGTTGTCCTGCACATGCCCTGTGAGCACTCTCAAGACCAACCACTCTATGATCTTCCCCTGTATGGAGGTCAGGCTGACAGGCCTGTAGTTCCCAGGATCCTCCTTCCGGACTTTCTTGTAGGTGGGTGTCACACTGGCAAGCCTCCAGTCTTCTGGGACCTCCCCTGTTAACCAGGACTGCTGATAAATGATGGAGAGTGGCTTGGCAAGCTCCTCCGCTAGCTCTCAGTACTCTCGGGTGGATCCCATCAGCTCCCATAGACTTGTGGGTGTCCAGGTGGCTTAACAGGTCCTTAACTGCTTCCTCCTGGATTATGGGCGGGTTATTGTGCTCTCCATCCCCATCTTCCAGCTCAGGGGGCTGAATACCCTGCGGATACCTGGACTGGCTATTAAAGACTGAGGCAAAGAAGGTATTAAGTACCTCAACCTTGTCCTCGTCCTTGGAGACAATGTTCCCCGCCACATCCAGTAAGGGATGGAGATTCTCCTTGCCTCTTTTTGTTGTTAATATACTTGTAGAAGCATTTTTTATTATCCTTTACACCTGTGGCCAGACTGAGCTCTAGCTGGGCTTTTGCCTTTCTAATTTTGTCCTTGCTTGACCTAACACGATCCTTGTACTTTTCATGAGCTGCCTGCCCCTTCTTCCAGAGGTGATAAACTCTCCTCTTTTCCCTGAGTCCCAGCAAAATCTCCCTGTTCAGCCAGGCCGGTCGCCTTCCCCGCCAGCTCTTCTTATGGCACATGGGGACCGTCTGCTCCTGCGCCTTTAAGATTTCCTTCTAGAAGCCTGTCCAGCCTTCCTGGACCCCTTTGTCCTTCAGGACTGTCTCCCAAGGAACTCTCTCAACCAGTGACCTGAACAGGCCAAAGTCTGCCCTCCGGAAGTCCATGATAGCAGTTTTGCTGACCCCTCTCCTTACTTCGCTCACAACTGAGAATTCTATCATGTCATGGTCGCTAAACCCAAGACGGCCTCCAACCACCACATCTCTCACCAGTCCTTCTCTGTATGACCCTGAACTGGTAACCACTGGAAAATAGGGTCTTGGATAGTACCTAGTGAGGCAGGTGAATTCTTCTGGTGGCTGCAGGTTGTCCCACACCAGAGGCTGGCCATTTCTGTACTAGTATGACAACATGCTCATGCATCTGTGGAGAGGACTTCTTTATAGGCCAAGTCCCACAAAACATTGTTTCTACGGCTAAGGTCAGGTAAAATGGTAAACTGAAAAGTGTCATAAAGACAACGTTGATAGCACAGCAACATCAACATTCATTATAGCATTTGTTGATTTACATTGAAGCAGAAGCTGGGAAATACTATATTCTTACAGAATGATTAACTATGTCGGTCAAACATGGTCTGCCTTCAGACCCTTAATTATTCTGTGTGATTGTCATCACCAAGAACAACTAAAAATGCACATTTCTTTTTAAGAAATGTTTATAACAGAGAAGTTTTTCAATTCATATTTTTATTTTACAAATGATTTGTCAGCACTTTTCTACAAAAAAGATTACATGAGAAAAATCCGTATTATTTCTTGCATAACTTAATGGCTTAGATAGCCAGGCAGTTCAACTTCGGTTTCAACTTTACACCAGCGTATCCTAACTAAAAATAACTTCATGCCAGCGCTTGTGACCACAAAAATTAAAAGCTGAAGGACCACTGAAGTACATATATCTTCCTCACCATAATTCCAAAGTCTCAGGTTTTTATAGTATCTAGGGTGGAAGGAGTGTGTCCTAGATTTCACAAGATCATAATTTTATTATTATGCTAAACCTGGCTTGTGGTCCTCGCTCCAGTAAAAGAAATGGAAGTAAATACACCGAAATTTTAACATCTGTGGGCTTGAGTTTCAAACACAGGAGAACTGTGCTTGAAGCCCTCTGACTCTTTTGGAACCTTGAAACATGAACTGTTTCTGATGCACACCTGTGAATCTGCTTAGAGCAAACTCCCAGTGAAAACGATGAACAAGCTTTGGAATCTGTTCTGATGAAACAGAAAGGCATAATACTGAAAGAACCATGCAAACAGATGGAGTGCTATTTTTACTTTAGTGGGAATGTATATGAGATTTGGGCTATCTACACTAACAATATCAATACCACCACCACAACCTCTCATGCTATACTGACTAGATCATTCAGTGCAATATGAATATTCTCAATGCTGGATCAGACAGTTACATCAAATCCAGTCAGAGTTTCTGGATTTTAGCTAGTATGAGTGATTTCACCTGGCACTTGAATAAGTCAGTAGAAAATCTTTCTTCGTCTTTAAGCAGCATCTAACATCTGAAATAATACATTAGAGGTGGGGGAATACTTCAAGTCATTTAAATACACAATGGGAAGTAGTCAGAGGGAGGTTATCAAGGTTGGCGTACTGTACACCAACCACAGGTAAAGCTGTCTTTGAACATCTTTAATGAAGTGCTTAAATAACTATTTACCTTTTCTAAATGTTTCTTTTACTTAAAGGTCTTTGATAAAGCCCACAGGAACAGCTTACTTTAGATCTTGCTACAAATAAGAAATGAACCTAAAGTTAAATAAATTTAAGAGTCAGGTCTCATGAAAACCTTCAGTGTAATAGGCAATAAGCCAAATTTCTTAGAGGTAGAAGGCCAACTTTTAAAGCAAATTATCCCCCTTTGAGTTTGAGAAGACTCCTTTAAAAAAGAATTGTAGATTGGGGAGAGGGTGTAGTAGGAGGGCAAGGGTTTATTTCTCTTGTAGCTTGGTCCAGTAAATCTGCAACAACATGCTTTAGCAGCTAATGGCATGATCAAGAGATACCCAATTACATGACAAAGGATGTAGAGTGAATGTTAAACTTGATATGGAATACAGCCTGTAGAACCACAAAGTTACTGTATGCAGCCTTTGAAGCTGGTTTACTAAGCACTAGTTTACTAAGCTTGCTTAAATACTATGACTTTCTGTTGACTGTCTTTAGGGCTACAGTCATTGTAATATATTCAACAGGGTCACAGTAAGTTCTTTGGATATTCTAGTGTAGTTAGGAGTATGACCTTGTTGGACTAAATGTAAGGCTCTGAATTTCACATCCACTTCACTGAAGTTTGGCGTTTTGATATTTTAAGACATGTTTTCTCCAACGTAGCCACCAAATAGAACCTCATCCTTATGACTCAACTGTAATTTAATTTCAGTTAAAGATATACACACTGTAAATTTGCCTTTGAATTTTTATATGCAGACATCCCCTACACAAAATATAATTTAATCTAATACTGATAAAAGCTTAAAAATTCAGTCCTTTCTACTGAAAAGCCTTTTCCCCTTTATCTTATTATCCTTAACACCACAAAAAATCTCTAATCTAATGTTACTAACAACTACATTAAAAACTCAAACATAGATCACTATATACAAATATTATCAAAGTCTGAGTGGGAAACTATGATTATGAATGGATCTCAGTATTCTACTACAACTCACAATTAATACTAATATTGCTGGATCAGTTCAACACTATTTTAACACATTTGTAGAATAAAAAAAATTACTTACAAAGTTTATATAGAATCATAGACTAGTTTGGGTTGGAAGGGACCTTTAAAGGTCATCTAGTCCAACCTCCCTGCAAGGAGCAGGGACACCTTCAACTAGATCAGGTTGCTCAGAGCCTCATCCAACCTGACCTTGAATGTTTCCAGGGATGGGAAACACCACCTTTCTGGGCAACCTGTGCCTGTGTTTCACCACCCTCATTGTGAAAAATTTCGTCCTTCTATCTAGTCGAAATCTGCTCTCTTTTGCTTTAAAATCATTAAGCCCTTGTCCTAGAGCTATAGGCCCTGCCAAAACGTCTGTCCCCATCTTTCTTATAAGCCCCCTCTAAGTACTTGACAGGCTGCAATGAGGTCTCCCCAGAGCCTTCACTTCTCCAGGCTGAACAACTCCAACTCTCCCAGCCTGTCCTCATAGGAGAGGTGTTCCATCCCTCTGATCATTTCTGTGGCCCTCCTCTGGACCACCTCCAACAGGTCCCTGTCTTTCCTGTGCTGAGGGCTCTGGAGCTAGACACAGTACTCCAAGTGGGGTCTCACCGGAGTGAGGTAGAGGGGCAGAATCACCTCCCTCGACCTGCTGGCCATGCTGCTTTGGATGCAGCCCAGGATGTGGGCTTCTGGTTGGCCCACGGTTGGCCTTCTGGGCTGCGAGTGCACCTTGCTGGCTCACGTCCAGCTTTTCATCCACCAGTACTCCCAAGTCCTTCTTGGCAGGGCTGCTCTCAATCCCTTCACCCTCCAGCCTGTATTGATACCAGGGGTTGCCCTGACCGAGGTGCAGGACCCTGCACTTGGCCTCATGTGACCTCATGAGGTTCACACAAGCCATTCCTTGAGCTTGTCTAGGTCCCTCTGGATGGTGTCCTGTCCCTCAGGTGTGTCAACTGCACCACACAACTTGGCGTCATCTGCAAACTTGCTGAGGGTGCACTCATCCCAGTGTCTATGTCACTGATGAAGATATTAAAGAGTACTGGTCCCAGTATGGACCCCTGAGGGACAACACTCATCACCAATCTCCATCTGGACATTGATCTGTTGACCACTACTGTCTAGATGTGACCGTCCAACCAATTCCTCATCCACCCAACAGTCCACCCATCAAATCCATGTCTCTCCAATTTATAGAGATGGATGTTGTGGAGGACTCTGTCAAAGGCCTTACAGAAGTCCAGACAGATGACATCCGTAGCATCACCCTTGTCCACTGATGTAGTCACTCCATCATAGAAGGCTACTAGGTTGGTCAGGCAGGACTTGCCCTTGGTGAAGCCATGCTGGCTGTCTCAAATCACCTCCCTGTCCTCCATGTGCCTTAGCATAGCTTCTAGGAGGATCTGTTCCATGATCTTCCCAGGCACAGAGGTGAGGCTGATGGGTCGGTAGTTCCCAGGCTCCTCCTTGCTACCTTTTTCAAAAATGGGTGCAATGTTTCCCTTTTTCCAGCCTCCAGGGACTTCACCTGAGTGCCAGGACTTTTCAGGTATCATGGAGAGTGGCTTGGTAACTACATCAACCAATTCCCTCAGGACTCCAGGATGCAACCTGCCAGGTCCCATAGACTCATGTACGTTCAGGTTCCTCAAGTGATCTCAAACCTGATCTTCTCTTACAGTGGGAGGCACTTTGCTCCTCCAGTCCCTATCTTGCAGTCCATCCACTCCAGAGGTGTGGGGAGACTGCCAGTGAAGACTGAGGCAAAGAAGCTGTTAAGTACCCCAGCCTTCTCCTCATCTGTTGTTACCAGTCTGCCAGTCTTGCTCATCAAGGGGGGTATGCTTCCTTTGACCTTCCTTTTCTGGCTGACACACCTGTAGAAGCCCTTCTTATTATTCTTTGCATCCTTTGTCAAGTTCAGCTCCAGCTGTGCCTTGGTGTTCCTGACCCCATTGCTACACAACCAGGCAGTGCCCCTATACTCTTCCCAGGATACCTGTCCCTGCTTCCACTGCCTGGGCATTTCCTTCTTGCCCTTTAGTTTGCCCATCATGTCTCCACACAGCCATGCTGGTCTCTTGCCTTCCTTTCCTGATTTCTGGCACCTGGGGAGGTGAGCTCTTGTACTCTGTGGGAAGTGTTCTTAAAGATCTGCCAGCTCTGTTCTGCTCCCTTGTCCCTGAGGGCAGTTTCCCAGAGGGTCCTATTAACTCCTTGAAGAGCTGGAAGTTTGCTTTCCTAAAATTCAGGGTCCTGACTTCACTCTTTGCCTGCCCCATATCCCTCAGGACTATGAACTCCACCAGGGCATGATCACTGCAGCCCAGGCTGTCTCCAGTCTTGACGTCACCAGTGTTGGTGACCAACAGGTCCAGTATGGCATCTCCTCTGGTAGGGCTGTCTATTACCTGGCACAGGAAGTTATCTTCCATGCACTCCAGGAGTCTCCTGGATTGCCTACAGCTCACCATGCTGCTTTTCCAGACGATGTCAAGGTGGTTGAAGTTCCCCAGCAGGACGAGAGCCTGCAAGCACGATGCCTCCTGTAGCTGGACTGAGAAGGCTTCATCAATAGACTTCCCTTGATCGGACGGCCTGTAGCAGACACCAACCACAATGTTCCCTTTGTTGCCTTGATCTCTGACTCCTACCCATAAGCTTTCGACCAGCTCGTGGCTATTCTTCAGAGGCAGCTTTTTGCACTCTGTCCATTTCTTGATGCAGAGGGCAACGCCACCGCCCTTCCTTCCTCACTTGTCCCTTCTGAACAGCCTGTAGTGATTGATAGCTGCACTCCAGTTGTGGCATTCGTCCCACCAAGTTTCAGTCACGGCAACTAGGTTGTAGCTTTCTAGCAGCACAGTGGCTTCCAACTCCTCATGTTTGTTGCCCATGCTGACTGTATTAGTGTAGAGGCACTTCAGCTGGGCTGTTGGCTGTGTCACTTTCTTAGAGGAACACCTCTTAATTCCTTTGAGGTATTTTACTGGTGTTTCACTGTTGGTTCCTATTACCTCAGGAGCCCTGGCTCATCTCTGTAAGACTTCAAGTGTGCTGCAGTGTAGCCAGCATGTCTCAAAGCAACAGGCTGAGGGGCCTCGCTAGCACCCCATCCCTCTAACCTTAGTGTGTCATCCCACAGCTTGTCATGGGCAAGCCTGGTATTATCCCCCTCCCGCTTCGGGTCTAGTTTAAAGCCCGGTCAATAAGCCCTGCTAGCTTGTGAGCAAAGACCCTGTTCCCGCTTTGAGAAAGGTGAATCTCATCTGACACCAGCAAGCCTCGTGCTGTGTAGACCATCCCATCATCAAAAAACCCAAAACTGTAGCAGCGACTCCAGCCACAGAGCCATGTGTTAATAGACAGGACCCATCTGGTTTTTTTCCAGAGTCACTGCCCGTAACTGGAAGGAAAGAGGAAAAAAGTAACCTGTGCTCCTGATTCCCTTACAAACCGTCCCAAGGCCCTGAAGTCTCTTTTGATCACCCTTGGACTATACATCGTGGCTTCATTGCCACCCACATGGAAAAGCAGTAATGGGTAATAGTCCGAGGGCTGTACCAGGCTAGGAAGTTTCCTAGTGATGTCCTTAACTTGGGCCCCAGGGAGGCAGCAGAATTCCCAAAGAGGAGGGTCTGTCCAGCACATTGGACCCTCTGTTCAGAATCAGAAGGGAGTTGCCTACAACTATAACCCTTCTTGTCTTCCCTGTGGAGGTGGTCGTGATACAGGGAGTAGGCCTTTCTGACCTTGGCAGCACCTCTGGTGTAGATGGACTGTCATCCATATCATCCAGGGACTGGCCTTCCACATCCAGAGGCTCATACCTGCTGTACAGAGGCACCTGGGAAGGCGAGGTGGGCAAGGAGGGGGTTCGCCTGCCACCCTGAGCGTGGATTTGCCTCCATTCACTCTTTTCCTTTAAGCTACTGCCTTCAGCCTGGTGGGGGGAGGACATAGGCTCTCCTTGATGATGTTTTTTTTCTAGTGGCTGTTCATGTTTCTGTCTCAGAGAGGGCAGAGCATGATTCCACCGGTATATATCTTAGTAAATGCTCACGATCACAAAAACAATCAACAAGAACTCAAAGCATGATTTTTAGACTATTACAAAACGACTAATCTACTGATAATCTAATAAAAAATTTTGAACATGTAATAATATTAATGGATAGAGAACACCCTAATTTGCCTTTAACGTGTTTTGCCAATTTCTTTGAAATGAGATACACTTTTAAAACAGTTTTAAGTTAAAAAATAGCTTAATATTATGCCTGTAATCTTTATTTGCCTTCAAAACAATCTCAAAGCTAATAAACTTACTTCAATGGTTTTGGCAGCAAATATATTTCTAAGAAGTTCATCATTCCAGTACTTTTTATGCGTAAAATCAAATCTCCTACTGACCTTTCATTTGGTCAAGGGGAAAGCTGCATCACCTTTCTAAATGTCTACTTCCTCTCATGAGCTCCATGTGCCTTTTTCATGCCATCCCATTTAAGTATTCATGTAGAAAGACTACTACAATTACAGCTTTGATACATGAAGAACGGGTAGAAAAATCTTCCATATCATAGTTCCCATTCTTAAGGCAATGAAGACATACAAGTATCTCATGCCTCTGACTGTGTATTTGCTTGCCAGAAAAGGAGAGAGAGGGAAGGAATGGAAAGAGCTATACTGTCTATGTGATCTTTCTGGTGTTCTAAAAGAGAGTAGTAATAAAAAGAAAAGGGATGACTAAATACTACAAGCAAAGATACAACATATACATGGGCTGAATATCCTTCACCTACCTTTGTATTAACTCTACTGGAAAGGTATAAAAGTCAAAACTATATGGACTTTTGCTGGCACAATTAGTTGGAAATAGATGACCTCCAAAACAACAGAAAAAATTAGAAAAGTTGTGTCTGCTGCATCTTTTTTTCCTGAAAGCCAATAAAATTTAGTGAATTTATAACCTGGTACATTAAATAATAAAGCATTACTAAAAACAAATGCTTTTTGATTCTTTCCAAAAGGTCTGTTTGTTGAAGCTCTGATTGAAAAGAAAAAATATTTTAAAAAGAACTCCTAAATATTACAGGGAGTAGTTAAAATTACCATAGCTACATACTTCCAATTTGTCCCTATTTGCCCTAAAGGAGGGCAGAACCCACCCACTTGTCCTGCAGTACAGCATGAGCAGGTCAAGTACTAGAAATAATACACAAAAATGGCAGAACTATTTTAGCACTTTGAGTTTGACTTCTGGAAGCAGGAGGGGTAGAACATTTCTGTTTAACCTTCTCTCATTCTCCAGAAAATGACTTAGAGTGGAATCATCCCAGTCATTACTATTTCCATTTATTGCATGCACTGCACAGGATTAACATAATTATGTAATTTAAAGTGATTAGACAGTGACATTCAGCCAAATAACACTGTCTGTTGAGGAAATGAAAAGTAAATATACTAAAGTTCAGATCTTTTCACCTGAAATCGACTTAAGTGAGCATTTGTTTGAAAAGGGGCTCTGTAATATGTGTTGTTTCAGCTGAGCTTTGATCACTGTAGTTGAAGTTCAGCCCTGCCGATGGATGGGCAGAAAGACAACATGCCCATTAAGTTAAAGACCTCAGGATAAAACTACTTGGTGAAGGTCTTACGCTGGCTCTTGGGTTTGCCACTTTAAATCATCTCTATGTATTTTAACCCTCTATGTAGTGCACAGAAATGTTTTGAATCAATGCATTACCGTCCATTTCAGCTTTCTAGTCACCAAATAACTGTTGGCTAAATTAAAATGTTCTTAAAATTACAGAAGATAAGGCTGGAAACACACTTACGAGGTCACCTACCCCATACCCATGACCCAAGGCAGCTGACCTCCATCTCAAGCATTTGTCACAGATATTTGCTAAGCATGTTCCTAAAGACCAGCATTGATTAAAATTTCCCAACCACTGCAAGTGATCCAATCCAGTGCTTATCTAAACCCAGCAAGAAAAATCTGTTCTGCCTGTAAGAAAGAATCCATCCCAAATTTCAGATTCTTAGCTGAGAAACATTGGGCTTTCAAGTAGAAGAAAAATTCAAATCAACTCAAATCCCCAAATAAACAAAGCCAAGATGGTGCACAGATAATGTGTAGATGATGAAAATCAGCATCTAAAGAACAGCACATCAGAATTTTTTGCCATTTTTTCAGGGAAAAATTAGACTTTTGAAGGTCGTCTGTAACAACATCCATAGATGGCACTGAGCTCCACTCTTAGAAAGGAAATTTGTCTTTTCTTACGTTAACTTTATAGTGGCCTTAGTAAAATAACTGAAGAAAACATAAGAAAAAAAGATAAATTAAGGATTTAACACCATCTTTTATGACCTCTATTTACAACCAGCAGGGAACACGATTAACACCTTAAATAAAACAGATTAATACATGCAGAAGCACTAACTATTTGTATGCCTCACACTACAGTCAGTTGTTTCAGAGAAAGAGGGAGAGCAACTGAGCCAACAAAAGGTATGTTCCTAAGAATGCAAGAGCACAGAATGTGAGAAATTTTAAGAAAGATTCCTTTCCTCACACCTTTATGCCATTTTTTGATACAAAATTTACTTCCTCATTCTCTTTTTTCCCCTCAATCTCTAATCTCTAGTTCTTGTTTGGGAACTAAGTTCTCCACCACTTTGAAACTCTGGTGTATGTAAAAACTGAGCTTAATAATTACTTCAGTAAAATATACTACTTGCACGTCTTCCATATTTCCTTACAAGTCCTTGAAGGAAGTTTCCAATACAGAGATCCCAATTCTGCCCTGATTTCTTTAATTTCTGTTCCAGCAGAAGATACTTTCTTCCCCCTTCTCCATTCTATTTTGCCGGCAAGTGAAGTACCCTTTCTACTTGAGATCAGAGAGTTCCCTTTAAGCTATGCTTTGTTGATTCTTCTTTCTGGCAGGCTATAAGAGGTGTTTGATATATGCATCTTTCCTGTTTCCTAACATCAGAAAAAAGGCTGGGTAATGTTCAGAGGTCATCTTTTGCTAATGTAATTAGAAAATACTTGTGGCTAACTGGGAGACCAGGAACATAAATCTGCTTCAGTAGTATCCAGAAGTACAATGCTAGAATAACCTGCTGCAAAAAATGAAGGCAGGATGGAGAGAAAAAGGAACACGCAGACTGACCAAGCTTGCTAACTGAAAATCAGTGGCTCAATCCTCATTTCATCTGAAGATCCCAATGACTTGAATAACTATTAGCTTAACGGGCCAACTGTGGGTATTACCATGACCTGGGAGCCACAGAGACGTGCACCAAGATCCGGGATTCACAAAAGGAGATACTGCAAATGGGCACTCCTAGCTGGAGTCATTGGCAGGGGAAGTGTTAGTCGTGGAGAAAGTTATCACATAAAACAAGGGAAACCAGAAAGCTGAGAGAAACATGTGCCTGTATTTCTTTGAAAAGAAAGTCAGTCATAGATGCATTACAGAAACAGGAATTACCATGACTATATAATTAAATAGCTCGTTAAAATTATTTTTTTTTTTGCCGTAATTCTCCGTCTGATTAAAATTTCCCACTAAAGGCCCTCAGACTTAGGGCTTTGATTTTGGCAATGCATTACAATTCTGGCAGGTAGCCAGCCTTTTATTTTTACCCTCGGTCCTTTGGTCTCTTCTTCATATATCCTGCAATTTTTTTTTTTCCTCTAGTCACAGAACATATGTAAACAACTAGAATTATTTTTGGAGTACAGAAGCATTACATAGTTTATTTCCATTTCTAACAAGAGATCACATTCTTGCAGATTTTTTTTTTTCAATGATTAGGTTTGGGCAAACATTTGTCTGTAAACAGAATATATTTATTAGGTATTTTACTTTATGATGCTGAGAAACTGTCAAGATCCCCAGGCATGGCCAAATTAAATTAATAAAAATACACACATTAAAATATTATTTTAAAATTAAATGACATTCAGACCATTAACACACACTGCTGACTTTTCAAAAACATTTATTACTCAGTCACAAGGTACTCAGTAGTATGTGCATTGCAAATTCACCTCCAAAATCTCAGAGTAGTTTACCAGAGTGCTTAAGAACATAGCAGACATGCTAAATTGCTTTACTGAGTCTCAAAATGTTGAAGTACACCCTTAATGCTTTGTCAACTCCAAGCCTACCTCAGTGAAAGGACATCACATCTGCAGCACTTACATTTTGTTTTTTTCCTGTGAAACTTAGCAGAACTAATCCTTGATCAAAGGTTTGAAATATTTATTCACTGTTATTTGTAATTGCAGTTAGTAACTCACGATATGCTTGTTTTGTCTGAATGATAATTTTTTTATGTTATTGTCAGTAGTTTTGAATGCCCAGTCCACATATATCTTATGTTAGATTCACTAGAACCAAATCCCCAAATGCCTTTATGCATGTGTTCATGCTTTATTGATTTCAGCTTTCACCTATATATCCTCTGCTATATATCTTCTAAACATTTTCTATTACTGGATCAGCAGCTGTGCATTTTAAACCCAAATAAATGTATAGTAGATTTAAATTTCTGAGTTAATTGAAATTTCCAAATATATTTGCCCCCAAAAATAGACCTCCTGTAAAATTGTTCAACTTGGAGACATCATTCACTTTTGAGTGGCTTTTTAAAAAATACATGCTGAAGTAAAAAAAAAAAAACCCTGGCAAACACCTGTGCATTTTAATACTTAATATGTCCACTACAATCAGTAAATCTGATCGCTTTGACAGCTTTTTAACCTGAGCTGATGACTCCAACGCTCCTATGTCCTTCCTGTCCCAACTTCTGTCACAGATCCTAATGTTATTGAATGTCAAGACCTTATTCTAGAGTTAGTCACAGTTTTTTCCTTAGAGAATATAATAACTGCTAGGAAATTCTACATCATTAATACAATAATGGATAGACATATTAGGTGTGTTTTTCATATATTGAAGAAGTATGAGAAAAAGATATGCTAGAAATATCCAGAACTAATTATATCAATATCTGTCTGCTGCTTATTTGGCACAGATATACAATGCATGAATATTTTATGGAGTCTGTAAAATAGTCCTTTGTGTGACATTTTGCATTTCCTCTTTCCCAGTCAAATCTGTTGATTCCAGTTGATGACCTAATTCATGCATTTCTTTGGACCAATGTGTCACCCCAGTCATGTGGTCAAAAGGCTTAAAAAAAAAAGCCTACCACTGTTCCTTCAGACACACCACGTTGCTTGTGGTGTTCCCTCTGAACTCATCAGAAAAAATTATCGAGGGATGCGTAGTAGATGACAGAGAGCACACAATTGCAGATAAGCTCTGATCTTTTGGAGATACTCCTCATCACAGCATTTACAGAAGTTTCTTCTTGCTTAGGATGGCTTTGTGGCTTGCTTTGACATCCCCACATTATGGTGCTCTCGTTTTTTACAACTTTAGTTTTTTTAGACATATGATTAATTCCCTTAAAAACTGTACAGTTTTGAAAGCTTTCACTCTTTCTGTGAACATTCCTCATTAGAGAGAAGTACAGCTGTGATGTTATTTTGAAACATCATTTATTGTGTCCTATGCAAGCTAACGAAAATTCTGTTAATAATAGCAAGCGATGCCTAGGATCTGCTACAGAAATAACATCTTTTTAACAACCACGTTACAGCCCTGACTCAGTACTCTATCCCTCTTCATCATAGTACTTGCGCAATGTGCTGAACTGTAAGGTGTGCACTGCAGCCCCAGTAATTTACATGGTCATTAGGAAAGAGCCAAGTGCTTTGTTGAATGGGAATGGACTGAAGCATATAAATATTTTACTGCAGTACAGCCCATTATCACATTCTTTTGATGTAGATTACCTTGATCTACATTTAAATTCACATGCTGCTCTGAACTAACTCTCATAGTGGACCAGCAAACATAAAGGAGTCAAGAGGAAGTCATACCCCTGACAGGGTGACACAGAGGTCCACTAGAAACTTCCTGGGCACTACAGATAGCAGCCAGCTACAGGATGCTGGTGGGTGCCTAAAAGAGCTTCTGCCCCGAGGACAGCTGTGCTGAGCAACAGAAAGGTGCCTGGTCTTAACCAAACTGGCTGCCAGCCGGCTATCCAACCTTTCAGGCCAGGGAATGTAAAGCAGGCCCTAATTCTTGCTCATTTGTCTGCAAAGTGGGAAGGAGCAAGTTAGAGGGCCACGTGTGTTTTCGTTTTTTGCTTTTATAACCTATTTTAGGTAACTCTTCCTTCTCTCCAGTATATAGTTCGATATTTGATAGCTTGACTTAACATAAAAGTTATCCAAGGTTTTAGTTCTGCATGCTACCCTTTTGAAAATCTGGTGGAGACCCTTGGGATCTTGTGGAAGATCCAAGATCTTTGGTTACTTTTGAGGGAGTATCTGAATACATACGTTCTGAGTTGTCTCCTTTCCTCAACCTGCCATCTGTACACATAAGAAGCTATACAAAGGGTCATATGACATATGTTGCCCCTTTTGCTCATAAGCATATTAGGTCAGAATTACATGTCTCGAGCACATCTAGCAGGAAACGCTTCTCAGCAGTCCAACCACACAAAACAAAGTAAAGAGCATCTTTCACCCAGCCAAAAACCAATGGTGACTTTTGTGACAAACTGATTTTTTTCTTGGGAACCTAAAGTTCCTGATTTGCCACTTACATATGATTTGTCAGGAGGAACTTCCCACTAACAGTTTCAGTTCACATTCTATATATTATACATTGGCCAAGCGTTATTAAAAGCTTTCAGCTGTAGCTTCCCTGTACAAAAGATGTCCCATTTACTGAAATACTGAGATTCTAGTTTTTTCCAGAAAGTGTAAGTTCCTAACATGTCCAGTGGATCAAACATAAATAAGATACACCCTTGAAGTAGCACTGGCAGCCAGAAAAGTCATGAAAAGCAATTTGCCTTATCATTTGCTTGCTGCAGCCTTGGGCATTCCAGGTATTTGTTCTTATCTACTCAAAGGGCAGGAGCAGAGCTATACATCTCAATGAGTTCTCATGGAAATTACCAGTATCCTCAATTCTAATAATTTTATCTCTCAGTTTTAACATTCAAAATTTCAGTCAACAGTCTGCTTGCTTGTTTCCATGCTACAAGCTTCTGGCAGCACGTACTCAGTTTAATGACAGGCTTGGTTCTGTTCCAGCAAATTATTAAAAAAAATGTTCTGATGAAAAAATCAGATGTGCTTAAATAGCTACATAGTCCAGTCAGACAATTTGAGGGTTTGGGCTGTTTTTTCCTCTCACAAACCCTTATCAGGCCAATACACACACACACACAGACAGTATTCAAAGAACAGTTTAGCAACGTGTTTGTGCTTAAGTTTCATGATCTGCCAATCACACTACAGTAGGTGCATTATTGTTGCTCTGTGTTTCCATAGCCAGGTTTATTCAAGAGACCAAGTAGCTTAGCCTAACGCTGGTCACATAAGGTATGCATTTATTATTACTTTTAAATATGAGTACTTAGAACTTTAACGAGGATGCATATATACTTTAATACTTGTCAACAATTTACCGTAAAAGCATCAAGGTGGCTGATAAACTGCCAATTATCCTTCTTCCATGTGCTAAGTTATTGCTACATATTTTTTGAGATCCTAACAACAGTGCTGGAGAAAGGACATCAAATGATGCTTAGAAATGTGATACACATTTTCATTTCACACTCCATCAGTTTTTACAACCAGAGCTGCATGAAATGTATGAGAATACTTGGCTAACAGCCATATCTACTGAGGTGTAAAATAAGAATCAGATCTCTTTTAAAATTTTTCATTTTCTTTACATGACTAAATCAGATGTTGACCTTTTTCCAAAACATATTGTAAATACTCCATACCTCTACCCATCAATTAATTTTGAATCTCTGAACCCAACTTTGACCTGTTTTAACAGACATGTAATCAATACACATTTTTTTAAAACAGCTTTATAAAGCAAAATAAACAGATTCATCCTTCCACTAAACTAGAACTAAAATACATTGAATTATATAATCACAGGTGTTAAATTTTTTTAATTCTCATAAGGTCTTTCCTCATCTTGTACCCTGGAACAAGAAACAAGTGTATTATTGCCTTTAACAGTCAGCAAAGTAAAGCTATGGGCATCAGCAAAAATATCTTTGAAATTCCGATTTCAATCTGTCAGGAAAGATTAAAGCTTCATGCATACATAAAAGGGGAACTATAAAATGATAACAGATACATAGCAGGGAATCATTATGCTTGAACAGCTGCTGTTTCACCAGTGTAGTAAAGCAGAAAACGTCTTTTACTCACCTCTGTTAAACCAGAAACTTCTCCTTTTGCTAACGGTCTGGTGATGGATGCAGTATAAACTCTGGCATCTGACACTGGTTGCCCCTTCATAAAATGTTTCCCAGCTTCATAAATGTTCACTTCGACCATCTTCCCCATTAACAGAGGATCCTTTGGCACAAGAACCTTTCAAATAAAGATAAAGACATGGTTGCTAAATACCAGAAAGGACATTCAGTGTCTCCAGCTTTCACTCAGAAAACAGATTTTTTATAAACATCAGGGCAAATCCTAAAACTTTAAAATTTTAGTCACCAGCATATGCTATAGCCCCTGACACACTTGACCAGTAGTATCTCCATCTTGCATTCTTCAAGAGCTTTGCAGTGTTAGCTCAACTGAATAGGTTCAACTCCAACAGATTCCGTGACTCGTGTTTTGATTGATAAGAAAGTTGTGCCTGAGTTGCAACATTTGAATCCAGACCCAAACAGTTCCCAAGGGCACTTGTACTACATAATTCTAACAGACAGCTGTAAAGCTTCCTATTTTCATATCTATCCCATGATAATTTTTTTTTTAATGTTTTTGAGTCTGTAAATGCTTCAGGACAGAAATCATGCCCTTGTTGCTGTTTGCACAAGTCCTTATTATGATTGTGCAGGTCCTTGGCAGCTGAGAGAGGTTGTCTCATTGTCATGACTGACAATGAATGACTGTAAAAATGGGTGAGTGTGTTTCTTGGGTCAGTAGCTAATGCCACCCTTTCCTGAATTTGCACAACCATGGTATCACAGTCCCATAAAAACTTCACAAAAAAGACACCACATAACAGATGTTCCTAGGTCATGCGTGTTACAGAAGAAAGAGCCCAACATACAGAAGCAACATTTTTGCTGAAAGAACAAATGGCATAAAAAGGCTCTAAAAATAGATAAGCAGTTAAAGAAAAGCGGAGTCATTTTTCTGATTAAACAATGAAAAACTGAATCACAGGGACTTATTTAATCACATTTACTTGAAGCTCATCCCCACACAAACGCAAGCTTTTCAAAGGAGATGAGCACATATGTATATCTTGATTTTTGGATGCTGACATTGAAACACCTTGAAATGGCTTGGTATTTAGACAACATGTGCAGAGGATTTTCAGGGGAAAACTCTTGTGCCAACTGCATTTGGAGAGTATTTTGCTGCCAAATAGTGCTTCTGCAGTTTCACCTATCACAAGTGTTGGTTGTCCCACTTGGAGGAAATCATCACCAGTAGTTTCCCTTTTTCCCTGAAGGCTCAAGGTGTTCATGACCATAGCAGTTTCCAGATCCTAGGATTCTGCTGAGATTCCTGAACACCTTCCAAGAAAAGCAGACACCTTTGCTTTTGAGAGAAAGGCAAGCTGAGACTAATTGGAACTAAGTGGCAAACACAAAGCCAGAATCCTAACGCTAAGACAGTATTACAATGCGGCTAGATTGCAGTTCTTCCCATATAAATGATCTCAAGAAAATTTAAATCAAAGAAAAATTAGGTAATGAAGTATCAATGGGCCTGAGACCTCTGTAAATCTTGGTATCCCCATATGTGAAATGGCAGTAACTGAAAATAGATCCTCAGGGATGGACATGGGTAAGTGACTACTACTTCAGAAAAAGAAAGAGGTTAAATGAAAAATGTAAACAACCGAGCAGCCAGGCTCGGCGTACGCTCATACATTTTTCTGATATAAGTATTTGTTAGGAAAAAAATCTCCAACCATACTTCTAAGAAACGAAGTTATACCAACAGAAACCCTCATCTTGACTGTTGTTCTGGCAAAGTACCCTTTGGTCAGTTTAGACTGCTCAATGACCTACCTTAAACTACATCATCAAAGCCTCCATAAATGTAAGCTGCAGTTCAGCCAGGAAGTCTGTCAGTGTGGCTCTATCAACATGGCTTTAACAGCAAACTCTTTTAATATAGACAAGCTTAGTGAAGAGAAAATAGGTTTGATAACTATTTGAGTTAACAGAACATTACACCAGGACTCTGAGCTTCAGCTTCCAAAGTAGAATACAATATTTAGTGACTCAAGAGTGGTTTTCAATTTACTATCATTAAATTTACTGCTATTAAAGATAGTCATTAGCACCAGGCCTTGTGCTTACCTGGGTGAACAGTAGGATACTACCCTTGTGAAACATGCCTCATGTAAGATTTTAGGGAGAGTATTTCTTCCATAATAAAATTTAAAATTATTCCCTATGTTATTATTTGTATTTCAAGTATTCTTACCAGTCCCAGTCAGGAGTTGTATTAGGTTCTGTACAAACACCCCATAAAACATCAATGCCTTTTTTTTTTCACATGCTGCTTTTCCCTTAATTAATGAAAGTTTCATAAAACAAGCATTGAACACTAAAAAGCCCCAAGCCATTTCTTCATAATCCCTGTATGGAAAACCACATTCCTCAAATCTGACTGATAAGCTACAAAATCAAGGAACGGTGATATACAAGAGGTTAGAGATGTAAGAAGAAATTTATTAAAAAACCCCCAAACAACAAAAAACCTGAGGAAAAAATAATTAGTGAACCAAATATGTAGTAGAAATAGATATTTCAAGAGGAGTAATGTCATTTAATATTAAGCAAAAATAAATAAATGCTGTAACATAACCCAGAATTAGAAGAAAGCACTATTGGTGACTATATAAGCACAGCCATCATCAATAGCCTCTCCAGGTTCAGTCAACTGAATAACTAAAGGTAGCAAAAGCAAACTGTAGACAGTTCATTGCAAGAAAATGGAGAACAAGCCAAAGGCAAAACCAGAAGGAAATAATGATGATACAGAAAAGCCAACTTTATTGGTTTTCAGCAAGTCATCTGCTTTTGAGCAGAAATTTTGTGAAACATATGCTGTACTTCCTTCCTAGCTCAAAGATAATGTTTCTGTATGGAAAGAATTCATTTATAGAAGGTACATAGAAGGAAATACAAAGTATCAGGCTGAAATGTTAATCTAAAGAAGTTTCTGACCCTTCATATTGTTTGATTTTTTTTTTTTTTTAACAAATTGTACTGCCCGAAAGGATTTTCTGAAAGATATATGGAAACTATCAAGATTCAATTGTTCAGAAAACAACGCTTCAGAGACAAGGAAATGAAAATTACTGCAACAATTAACAGCTTCTTAAACCATTCATATAATGTTATTTGGATATATAGCATGTATCCTCCTCGTGCTGCATACTCAAAGAGCTACTGTGTATTTCTTAACATAATTTCAGGTAAATAGTACTTACAATACAGAAACAAAATATCTCATAAACAAGTTTTGACAGTCACACCTTTCCTGAAAAATGTTTCTTATTTCTTTACTTGAGTTTTGCACTGAGGCACACTGTGTTGCTGAGATTATCAGGAAGCAAAGATAAAACAAAAAGATGTAATTTTGTTTATGAACTGTACCTGCTCATAGAAAGGATTGTGAGCAACATAGTAATTGGAATCAAAGGATTCTTCTGTTACCAGAACTCTCTGCCTCTCACCAACCTGGAAAATAAAAGACAAGAGAGATGATTCTGAAAACAAAAATAACGAATTACACTCAGAAGAAAGCTGCAACTACAAATAAACACTCAGCAGAAATAATAAAATTCTCTGACAAAACTCTGTGTTAACAAGAAAGCAGGGCAGAGAAACCCCTAGTTCAAACTGTCTAAAATTGACTGGATTAGAAGTCAGAACTGAGGGCTAGAACTGTGGTACTGTAACGGCTTAACATGAAAATCCAGTTCAGAAATATAAACTTATTTTTACTTATTAACACAAAACCAAATAATTATGTCAGATGTGCACAGAGTCTGTTACGGCTTCATCCAACTGATGAAAAATCTCCCCTGCAGCATAAAATTCTGCAATCACTCACAAAGAGGGTAACACCTTTCCCCCAGCCCCACAGAGCCCTATGGCAAATAAAACAATCAGCAGCATCTGAGAGAAGCAGGGAACTGTAGCACACTGCGCAACTTCTAGATGCCATCAGGCATTTTTTTTTAAGCCACACTTGTTATTTACAATGATAGGGCATCCCTTTATCCCTTCTTGGTGATTTCATTAAGCTGTACTCATGAGATCTCATTGATTTCCATGACAGTGGAGTCGATACTGCATATTACAAAGACTCAATGAAGAATAGTTTTTAACAACTCACAGACACAGCGATACTAAACGCCAAATAAACACCAGGCTAAAAAGCCCACTGTTTCATTTATACCTCCCAACTTCAATGCACTAACAGAGTTTAAAGGAAGCACCAGTTTTACAACTAGTAAAATGGAAGACCCCAAGACAAATCAGTTGCGTTTAGTTGCCGAGTAGATGTGAATCAAAATCTGACTTTCCCCAAAGCTCAAAACCTCCCACACAACACGTTTTGATTTTGTCCGTTACTGAGTTGAATAATGAAGTTTATAGGCTAATTTCTGCAAACCTTGGAGGACATTTAGCTCACATTTTTAGTCTCAGCCCATCTCTATTTTTTTCATCTAAATGTGCCCTGGATTCTTTCCAAACTATTTGACAAATGCATTCTGCAAACTACAACTATCTAGCAAGTTAAATTTACTCACTGCTTTTATTGCTGTCACTATTTTGAGAATAAAAAATGGTTTCACATTTTACTCCAAACTTTTAATATCTGTGAGCAAAGCTGCATTCAAGACCCTCCCCCCTCCTTGAAAGACTTCCACCATGTCCTAGTGGCAACTGTTACGTAGAGGTTTTAAGGCCTCCATCATAAGGTCCATTTGAATTAGTAAGAAGATACAGAACAGATAATAAAGTTTTGATTCTATAAGGTACAAGCAGTAAAAGGTAGATTAGGATTTTTTCTAACAGTCAATGGCAGAAAAAAAGAACATGAAGAAATAAGAAAAGCAATACCACATCTACATTACAGCATATATACTGTATATAGGCACATATATATACACACACAATATACATATAAAATTCTTCACACTCACCAAACAGAAACATGGAACAACTGTTGCCTCCCCTGCCCTGTGCACATGCCTGGAATATTCCCACAGTAAACCCTGGAGAGCAGGGTTGAGAGCGAGCACCCAGCTCATCTCCCCAAAGGCAGTTAAATTCCCCAGGACCACAAGTGTGGGGTACACAGCAGAAAGGGCACAAGCCCTGGGTTATAGACCCAGTAACAGAATCCTAGTAGTAGAAAAGATGTGTATTTTTGCACACTTTTAAGAGTTTATAGCGCATTTAACATTTCCATCCATGTTTCTCTGGGAAGTCTGCAATTACAAATAACAACAGATAGAATATACTCAAATTTTAGTAACCTAAGCCCAGTGTAACCGTTTACCATTCCCCTAAACAGTAAGAGAAAACAGTTATTCAACTGAAATCCTCAGAGGAGTTTTGCAAATACAGGTCAAGGCGGCACTGGAGATAACTATGCCAGTAGTAAGATTACAGGGAACACTTCCCCTGAACAGAAAGGTTTGGTTGTTTCTATAACATTTCAGACCATTGCTTTTAAAATCACAACCCAGTATGGTACTGTAGTGCTACAGCAGAGAGTCAGAGATGTCATGCAGTATTATAAAAAAGAGGACAAAATATTAGGTAAGCAACACTCACCCTTGGGGAACCATGGTACCACTGAAAAGCAGCAAGGCCAATCAGCAAGTCATGTCTTCACATTGTATTCATTATTTACCGATACCATAACTTAAGCAAAACCAGCTCAAAGCAATACGGGGTCTGTAACTCATTTCACAATTGTCTTATGGTTCCCTGGCTCTCTTTGGTCATAACATTCTGCCTTCGTCACCTCTGTGAATCCTGCCTGTGAGGTAGGCTACGCTACATGTGTTATCTTCGTACTCTCAGATGACAGAATGGCAAGCGTGATATGCAAAAAATAATAATAATTAAAAAAAATCAGAGGGAAGAAGAAAAGAACACCTGTGTTTGATCATTTGATATAAGCAGCGATTTCTTCAGAGACACATTGCCAGTTTTTCTTATCTTTGCTTCCATGAGCAAAAAGAGCTCAGGTCTCCATGTCTCAGTGGGCCAGACAGAGCTTCTGGGCTCAGAATTTCTCGGGAATGAGAGGAGAACAGGAAGACTAAATTCATCACATAGCATCAAAATGGTGGCATTAAAATTGAGCACCAGAAGTGCAGAGGAGCCGAACAGCCTATACGAATTTGCAATACATACGTGCATACACACTCTCACAAGACCAAGATGGCATACTGTAAGGAGTAAGGTAAACGCAGTAATTGTTCACTTGCTCAAGTTACTGGATTTGTAGCCTTGGCCAAGGCTGAGCTCAGAGAGAAAGATGATATTCAGCTATTTGCAGACTCTTTTGCCATAACAACAGAAAAGGAAAATTCCATTTAATGAGTTAGGCCATTGGGTATTCACAATCTACAAGACTACTTGGCTACCCGCATTTGTAAGACAGAAAATGACTGTCTATCCTGCATCCAAGTATAATTAAGAAGAAATATAAGTATGCAGAATGCAGCTTTGGTATTGAAATTTGTTCAAGATGTGGAATCTGTCATCATTTCTGCAATTATTCCCCTGGGATATCTAAGTGCCTAAGTTTCACCTCTCTCAGAAGGAATTTAAATATGCAGAAACCAGACATGATATCTAATAACAGCCATAATTATAATAACCTTTGATGATTTTTTCTAGGCATGTACCAGCAGAAGTAATTCAGTATCTTATTTTTATTCTTATTCTTTCATCTGCTTCCACAGGTATGCATGAGTTCCAGCTCTCAGGGAACTACAATTCCGACAAAGCATCTGGGACTGAGGAAACTCAGCCCTGGCATCTTAGTTTGGAAAGATTCCTACAGAACCACGATTTTTTTTCTTTACAGAGGATAGCAAGAAAATAATAATGAATGATAACGAAAAACTAGCTTGGCAACCTCCCCCACCCCAAGACAGACTGGTCACATCATTTACACAAGGAGAATTTGTTTTCACTGAAAATAATGCCACAAGCGCAGCTGGTCCTACCACTTCCTATACTACAACAGTTGCCAGGTAGTTTGTAAATCTCGGAATTAGTAATCAAATCACTTATGAACTTTTATTTAATTTTCATTTATCCTACAGGAAATTCTGACATGATAATTCTATAACTCAGTTTTTCCTTTACTGAATACCATAAAAAGCACTTTTTCCAGCTGGCTGACTTTCTAAAATGAATGAACAGTAAGAAATGTCAAACATTCTTCTTGGCTGCAGTCAAATTAGGGTTTTTTTTAAAGCCAAAATTGACTGAATCACATAACACACAAGACTGATTTTTAAATTCTACAGTAGTAGAGGTGTAAAAGATGGGCCCTGTTTACATGCTTTGATAGAAAATTGCTACGTAATGTCAACAATGGCCTGCTGTAATTATACTCAGATAAAGTATGCTCCTAATCTTTTTTTTTAGTTAATGAAAATTATAATTGTTCCAGTTTCGTTCATACTTATTACAGCCAGAGAATGCGGTACATGACCTTTCTCACTGTTTCCTTATTGTTCTTTTGTCTGAATTTTGCTGGTTTTGTTTTTAAGAGTCTCTGGTTAAAAAAAATAATTAATAATCACTGTATTTCTATACTTCTCCCATAGAAGGCGGCACACTGTACACACAGCCATCCGCCCTGGTTGACAGACAGCTGCCAAAGTCTCCTTTCAGGCTGAGTTCAATTCATAGTGGAACTGATGAGCGTCTCTTCCCATTCTAGTTGAAGGAGGCTGGCTTGAATTCTGACCCCAAACATTGTGGAGCATACTTAGTACAAGGCTTGGAAGCCACACAAAATGCTATTTTCCTTTGTTATTTAAAGACATCATAAAGGAGGCAATAAAAAATACACACTGTCACAACTTATGTGTTTATGTTTTAGCAGATTATTCTGATGTACAGAATATTACTGGTACACATGCATATTTTGACCTTTACTAAGTATAACAAAGTTTAAGCAAAAGTAATTTAGAAAGTGCTCATTCTACATCAATTTTGGTATGCTTCTCTCCCAATTTTTCAGTTGTGGTCTAATTATTTAAAATAAATTTTAATAATTATGCAGATGATGTGTCCTTCCCTGTAAGAGAGAGAACAACTGCTGGACCTACTTTTTATGAATCACATTAATCCTTCTGTAATTACAAGCCAAATTTCTCAAAAATTATAATTAAGCATTCTCTAAGCCTTCTATTTATACATTGTAGGCATTTCCTCCTCCTGACTGACAAGTCTAGGTGTGCCACAATCTCCCTGTAAAAAAGACAAGGTTTGTAGAAACTTATGACATGATCCCATTTTGATGATATAAGAACACACCTTTTTCCAAACTCTCCTTTGTACTGCTTTTTTCTGCTATTCAGCACTGCTCCTCCAACATTTAGGTCGTACACATATCTCCCTTCCTGAAGGTAGTACTGGAGACAAAGACTGGACTTAGAGTTTTTCTAGTTGTTAGGGGCTTAATGCGGAGACTGGAAAGCAGCAACAGTAAAACAGTTCAGGTCCTGAGCATGGCAATTTTTATGCCAGGATAAAAACACTTTTCTAGCATATAGCATAGACAGCTGCCACTTTACTAGAGCTTATGCTACACTGCTGTCCAATTCCAGATGGATAGGTGCCTCCTTTTTATTATGTTTAGTGCACAAACCTGTACAGAAATGCAACAACAGAATGACATTAATATTTAGAGTCCTGCATCTTTTACATTATACAACCATCAGTCAGATTAATCTTTACAACATGTGCCTGGCCCATTTTACACCTGAGGAAAGAAACAGAGAACCTAACCACTCCAGTGATGCAGAGTAAGCGGCAGAATTCACCGCATGGAGTTCATGTATTCCTACTTCCTCCTCCCAAACCTAGACGATGCTGCCTCAGTCCTACAGTGCCGCTAATTAGCAAGGAAAACACAATTCTCAATCTCTTGCATAGATAACAGAGCTATGGATGAACTACAAATAAACCTGTTGTAACACACGGGATATTAGCAGTCTCACTATCTGTATTAGACTGTTTTGTACTTAGGTCCAGTGTGGCTAAATGTTACCATTTCTCACTTGCTATGAGTCAGTGTTTTTCCCTTACTTATATTGCTCAGTGTTTTTTGTAGCCTTGGAAACAGCACTGGGTGGTCGTCTTCGCACATAGGAAAGTACTTAGCTCTTAACTAGAGAACTCCAGAATCCCAAGTGAAAAGCAGCCAATGTTCATCAAGGTGTCTCATTTCATTGTCAACCAATACAGCTGACATTGTCAAACCACCATTATTACACCGCCCATCTTTAAACAAAGCTGCAGGAATTTTATTTTAACAGGATTATGTAGAATGTATGATTTATAAAAGAATATCTAAGCAAACTGCCTTTTTTATGTTTTAAACATACATGCTTCAGACAGACTGCTCTTTCCACAGTATCATTCAGGAATTCAGAATGGATACAGGCAACAGATGCCCACAGGAGAAACTCTTTCAACCATTTTCCAGGCTGGCTTGAGGCTGTGCAAGCAGGAAGGAAGGGTTAGGTATAAATTAAAGACAACCAGCTCTAAGAGTACACAACGAGCATAACAAAAAACTGCCTCATACCTTCAGCAGCAAGCAATGCAGCTCATTAAAAGCAAGTGAACACCTTCTCTTTGGTCCCCTTATGAATTTGTTGGCACAGCTATTGTGAGGGAAAAGGTAGGGAGAGGAGGCAAGAGATGGACGTAGACTGCTTCTGCTTTCTTGGCCCACTGCTCACGCTTCAGGGTAAATAGATCCCTTCTATTACTGTGCACCTGCATCTGACTGCTTCATTTTGATTTGGTCTCATGCTGTGAAAATGTAGCTTCTTCCAGCACATACAAACCCTGCCATGCAGCTCAGATGAAAATTATATTCAGAGATGTGAGCAGTGACCTAAAAATGACAACTGGTCCTCAAAATATCTGATTCCTTTTAAATTCTGTAAATTTGTTTTTTGCTTGTCTCTCCTTTTCATTGCCTAGAAAAGGGGTAATAAAAGTGGCATGTTGAAAACTCAGTCGTATTACCTTTCTGAATGTTATGAACTGTGTACATTATTATAAAAGGAAAATAAGTTTTCTGAAATGGGAGATACATATTGCCTTTTAAAGCAGTCTCCCTCATTTGGATCTTTCTGTTGTAAACCTGGGTTTAAGCATTAAAAGGCCACGATGAGGTGGCAGAATTGGGTTTTATTCCAGATCCAGCACAATGTTGCTAAAGGACTCTGTTTCCTTGTGCTCTCTGAAACTCTGTTTCCACATGTGCAAAAACCAATTCTGATTGTTAGACAGCTCAGACAGTAGTGACCACAAAGCTGGGGAAGTTGCTATAGCAATATAAAATACTCTATGCAACTATACACAAGCAACTGCCTTAATGTAATACTGGCAAAAGCTTCTCCCTTCTTTTTTCAGATGATCTAACAAACCCCATAAAACTGTGGCAAATATCTACAGAAAAAGTCTAAATGAAAACATCAGTTCAAAATAGGACCAAGAAACATCTGAGCGGGTAAAGTATGTTTAAGGTCTTCCTTTCATACCCGTAACAGTTCACAAACAAAACAGAAAACTAGACAAACAGTCTGCCTTTAAGGAAGCATGACATTTAAAATATAAGTATAGGAAACTATACTGTTAATGCTGATCTTCTAGAATGGAAGATGGGTTTTACAGGTGTCTTTTAAAAATATTTGCGATTTCCAGCCAATTTGGCAATCACATGGGTTCTGGTGGCATGAGTAAACAAACATTTGGGTTTAAATTTTAGTTTAATTTTAGTTTGCCTTTTTTTAACAAGCGAAGCCTGTGGTGACGTGAGGCTACCAAGCTTGAAAATATGATGGTCTTTGTTAGGAAAGGCTTTCAGCTTCTCCAGTGAAATTATTTGAAATTATTTAAGATTGACTGTTTTTGTTGGAAGCAATGCCTTAAGATACACTGCATATTTCCGAGTGATTTAAGCACAATATGAAGTGGCAGTTGCTAAGGCAACAATATGCAATTCCTGTTTCAGTGATCTCTTAACAGCTGCATAAGCCCAGACAAGTATCAGTTATATGAGAATTTATAAATCATCTTGGTAAATACCCTATCAAATAACTTCTCCAGAAATTACTTTAGGAACTTGCAATACCAATCTGCTTCCTCAGACTAATGTCTTGTCTACGCTACGGAAAAAAACCGCTCACCAGTGGCTCCGTCTGAAGGGTGCTGATGTAGCACAGACTGATGTAATATTGTGTGCAGCACAGATTCAGCATCACCAGCCTTTGGAGAGAATTGCCAGTAATAATAAAAAACCCTAACATAAGCGTAACTTCAGTAAATTGCACGCAAAACTGCACATTGCTTCCTCATAGACAGGAGAAAGCAGGAAAAAGTTGGGAGTAGGTGAAGAGATGCAAGAATACAGGTGACAAAGTGAAGATAGCATCAACACAAATCAACGTTCAATACCGTCTTCCCTGACGTGATACTGGAATCCCTACAGTAAGACTGGATGCTCTTAGAATACATCTATAGCCTGAGATTTTTTTCACTAAATACACCAAAAAGACTGCTCCAAAAAGTTGGGCTTCTCTCCAAAATACCAATATAATTTTTCTGCTTGTCCTACAACTGAAGCCAATGTTCTCTGTTCATCTCATCTGACAACAAAGGAAGAGCAGATGGGGTGAAACAGAAAAAACAAAGGTCCAAAGTGACCCCGTACACAAACTCAAACCTAACTCTTCCCCAAAATACACTAAAAGCTGTATTAATACATTTAACAACACACAAAATACGTAACATAACATTGTTGCAAGTTAATTAACTTAGAATACAAAATAGTGGCACTGAGTTAAAAAAAGGGTATAAATATGTATCAGCTTTCTTTTCAAAAGAATAATAAAACTCCTTTTGCATACATGAATCACCGGCTACTAACAAAAGCATCTGAACATTGGCAGAAGCTGATAATGTTAATGAGGACAGGATAATGATATTATTTTCTTTTATTTTGAAGGTAGCCAATATATGATCAAAAATTACACACTTCAGGGGTTTTCTTCAATCTAAGGCAAAGTAAGAGCCTAGAACTGCTGACACTTCTAGAGGCATAGTACTGAATGACAAGTAACATCAAGGGCTTAAAGAGCAACCAAAGTGAATGATTCATTAAAGAGTGATAAATGTAGTGTGACTTCATGTTGTTTAGAATTTAATAGTCACTACTGTCAAACTAGTTGCGATGCATTTTATTATTTTTTAACAGTATGCCAACTATTTACATATGAAAAAGGTGACCAAAAGAAGCACCTCTTCATTAGCATACTAGAATAATAATTCTGAGCAATTCTTTATTATCCATTAAAGGAAGTTAACAGAGATCAGTTCAAGAAAAACGTAAGATAAACCACTTCTGTTGTAGAAGAAAAAAATGACTATGGACTACATTTTTCTTTCTAATGTCTTCTTTATAACCTACGCAAGGCTATGCATAAAGTTACCACAGAAGTCTCAGTTGTGCGCTGTTGTATATACCTCAGCACACTACCTTTTGCATGACATCAGAAACAAATATGGCAAATTACTTACTTTGTAAGTTCTCTTCCACACCTATACCACTGTGTGCAACCTTCTCCTCTTTAAAAAAGCCCTTACTTAGCCAAGACAATAAATACTTAAAAACTGGAAGACACTAGGCCTTTCTACAATCTTTCAAACCAAGCAGCAACATCCTATGCTTGAATTTGTTGAACTTCAACAAGATAAAAAGTGAAACAAGCTGTAAAATTTAATTGCAATTGGAATTAATTACTGAGATGGATCAACAAGAAACACGCAATAATCTCTAATGCAAGTGTTAAGACGATATTATAAACCTTTCTAAAAACCTAGTTTTTAATTAGAAACTACAGCTGATGCCAGTATTTTTGCTGCAGTTATGTGCATATCTCATCACTAATCAGGCTATTACGTTCTCACCTAGCAGGTTTCAAATTCCAAAACAAGTATATTGGTTATATGATCAATAAAACCAATACAATGGTTTGGAGATGTACACTAAACAATAGAGTAGCTAAACAGGCCTGAACCTTCTTACGGAACAAAGCCTTTGCTAATAGAAGAGTAACAGAAAAAAAAGATTCTTCAGCAATTGTGTGACAGCTCTTTTTAACCTTCTGTGTGGGTATGACAAGAGAAATGATTAGACATTAGACTTAAGTGTCTTCAGTGTACCTGAAAATGGGGATTCAGAGGCAGTTTACACATTGCTCAACAGTCTTGAATAGTAAAGAAAGAGGTGGCTCTGTCTATCTTTACAGTCTTTGCTGACCATCGTAAAGGAAGTTGATAGCTGTGAAACAGGGCCTCAAGAATAAAGCATCTTATGCCCCTGTGACAAAAGCCTGCACGTACAAACAGAATGTGCCATGTAGATACAAAAATCCTCCAAAGAAAAAATATTATTTCATATTTCTTTTTATGGTCATTCCCTTTTGTAAGTAATTGCAATTAATCACAGTCAAAATGCAACATAAAATCAGAGGCATAGGAAACACATCACCATTCGTTAAAACAAATGTATAAATGAATGGGGCATACTAGGCAGAAATCACTGCTGTACTGTATTACCATAACCACCGTCAATCATCTATTCTAATGTTCTCAAAGCCAGACATACGAATGTACCAAAATTATGTGGAAATACTTGTGACAAAAGTCCATACATTTGTTTTTGCCATTGCCTTCATTCAGTCTTGGATCATATCAGAAGGTCAGTAGTATGTAGCATTTTATTCTCCTACCCTGCTTTTTCTCCTCTTCTGCGTTTCCTCCTTTCAGAAGGCTATTTTCCCCATACCTGACTGGAATGAAAAAGCTGTGTAAGACTAAACAATAGTCCCACACTCCCGAGAAAAACTCTTCAGCAAGTTTAGACTAAAACCTTAAGAACAGCAAGATTTCTCCTAGCACCTCCCACAGCATTCTCCTGGAGAAACTGGCAGCTCGTGGCTTGGACGGGTTTACTCTTCACTGGGTGAGGAACTGGCTGGATGGCCGAACTCAGAGAGTCGTGGTGAATGGCGTTAAATCTGGCTGGTGGCCAGTCACAAGTGGTGTTCCCCAGGGCTCAGTTCTGGGGCTGGTCTTGTTCAATACCTTTATTGATGATCTGGATGAGGGTATCAAGTGCTCCCTCAGTAAGTTGCAGATGACACCAAGTTGGGTGGGAGTGTTGATCTGCTGGAGGGTAGGAGGGCTCTGCAGAGGGATCTGGACAGGCTAGACTGATGGGCTGAGGTCAACTGTATGAGGCTTAGTAAGGCCAAGTGCCAGGTCCTGCACTTGGGTCACAACAACCCCATGCAACACTACAGGCTTCGGGAGGAGTGGCTGGAGAGCAGCCTGGCAGAAAGGGACCTGGTTGACAGCCGGCTGAATATGAGCCGGCAGTGTGCCCAGGTGGCCAAGAAGGCCAACAGCGTCCTGGCCTGTATCAGGAATAGTGTGGCCAGCAGGAGTAGGGAAGTGATCGTGCCCCTGTACTCGGCACTGGTGAGGCTGCACCTTGAATCCTGTGTTCAGTTTTGGGCCCCTCACTACAAGAAGGATGTTGAGGTGCTGGAGCGTGTCCAGAGAAGGGCAACGAAGCTGGTGAGGGGTCTGGAGCACAAGTCTTATGGGGAGCAGCTGAGGGAACTGGGGTTGTTTAGTCTGGAGAAGAGGAGGCTGAGGGGAGACCTTATTGCTCTCTACAACTACCTGAAAGGGGGTTGTGGCGACGAGGGTGTTGGTCTCTTCTCCCAGCAATAGGATGAGAGGAAATGGCCTCAAGTTGCTCCAGGGGAGGTTTAGATGGGATATTAGGAAACATTTCTTCACCGAGAGGGTGGTCAAACATTGGAACAGGCTGCCCAGGGAGGTGGTGGAGTTGCCATCTCTGGAAGTGTTCAAAAAACGTGTGGTGTGGCGCTTCAGGACATGGTTTAGGGGACATGGTGGTGCTGGATTAATGGTTGGACTTGATGATCTTGAAGGTCCTTTCCAACCTTAGTGATTCTGTGATTCTTTCTTTCTTCTGCCTACATCTTACTGAACTGCCCAACATATAATTTTATCTTATTTTTCTACCACACCCGGCTTGAGACAGCTATTCTTTCTATTTTCCCTGAAAATTGCTCTGCTGCTGAACATGCCTCACACGTGCAAGAGGAAGCACAAACCATACCTTTAGCTTCATCCACACTGAGATGCTCCAAGCATGGAGGAAAAGTGACGTCCCCATGACAAAAATGAAGCTTACTGTTTTCCACTTTCAGAATCTATGCCCCTTTCCCCTTTTTACACCTCTTTACTTTATACCTTATTGGTATACAGTATACTGCCTTTATTAGGCAACAACACAATAAGCAGCTGGTTTTCAAAGGCAAAATGCTAGTAACTAACCCTAAATTGCCTTCTGAACAATTGAGATAGGGCACAAAATGAGCCAGGCCTAGGTCTCCTTACTCACTCTTTAACAGCTGTGAACTGTCCAAAGAGAATTCTGGATCAGAATCAGTCTCTCATCATTTGTGTGTTATCTCTTTATGTCAGAAGCAGCAAGAAGAATATGAACCAGTTTCTATGAGGTGATCACACAAAACAGATATGTAAGACAGCAGAAAAGAATGTTATTTAGATTTTATACTCTTTCATGCAATTATGAAGACAAAGTTGCTTGGCATAACAGCTATAGCTGGGTTCATCAGCTATACTCGTGAATAGGTCTGCGTTGACACATGTTTCATATTGCATAAGCAAAAAGGATTGCCAAGAAAGCCAGCATGGGGTCTAGAGTTTCATTATAGTATACTAAAGAAATGGGAATTAAGCTACTGTTTGAAAACAAGAAGGTTCCTGGTTAAACAATTTTAGGATTGTTTCTTTCTCCTAAAGGATGTGGTAAAAACTTACCACAATTTACCATGTTAAAAACATCATATCTTCACCTAAACTAATTATTTTGAGCAGTTCTAGCTAACATAAAGTTTTAGCCAGTACCTCCTGCATGCAACTGACTCTCCGTGTATTTGTACTGTAGTAGTCCTGTCTTTCCTAGCTATTATGGTAAAAATTACACAAACACCTCAGGGTCATTCAGGTTTCTCAAGCTCTACAAACTTGACAGGGATTACAGTAAAGACAGGGATCAGCAATGGAAAACTGTGCACAATTTTAACTGAGAATTACTGGAAACTTTGTTTAAATAGTCATAATTGCAGAACTTTGAAACAAAAGGAACTGGCCAATGTAATTGCTTCTTACTACTTTTTTTTTAAGATTCTCTAGTCTTTATTAAAGATTACAAAAAAATGAAAGACATAATTTCTTCTTATTTATGCTTGGACAGAGTTGATATTGTCAGAGCTGAATGTCAGGGTTTTAGGACATCGCTCAGTTGTAAACATCATACGCTAGTGACTTGACTATGGTTGGAACCAGAAAATGGCGATAACAGAACTCAGCAACACAAAGGCTTCACACCAGTTTTGTGGAATTGAAGGGCAAACCTCACCACCCTCATCCCCACCATCAATTAGTTCAGCAAATCACGTAACAGTGCCAGCTTCCCATGCAACAGCAACACGTTTCCATGTCGTTAGGGATATGGTCAATCTACTGCTTTGGATACCAAAGAACAGATCTTAAATTTCAATACCGTCAGAAGCAATGGGATTGACCGTGAGCATTTTCACACCGTTTCTACCACCCAGGGGCATGCTCAGGGATGTTCCCCATCGCTGTTTTCAGTGATCTAGGCTGGGAGCCAACAGTGAGAGGCTGTCATAGCAGGAGACAGGATTTCTGTGACGACGTGGTGAGAAGAAACCATGCCATGCTTTAGAAGCCATTGCAACAATACCTTGAAGTCAGTAGAGGTTTCCTACTGCCACACGCTACAGGATAACTTTTTATAACTTTGATCCATTTTATGCAATTAGGGCAGGGTCTTATTTTTCCTGAGCTCTCCTGCTTGTTGCATAATTCTTTAAACTACACAGGCATAGTACATGAATATTTACTACTTCTGTATTTTATCATTAATAAGCATGCCTATCACAAGTGCTAGAAAAGACAGTATCAATATGAAAATAGATTATGGCTTGGAAAGCCTACATTTATAGCACAGTCTTAGAATTCTAGATGACTACAAATAATACAAGATACCTTCCAACTCTTAATATACTTGGTTAAAAACCTATTATTATATGAAAAGAGTCTCCTTGCCTAAAGAAGTAATGGAATAACAATTTTTGTCCAAACAAACAGAAACTCCACCCAACCTTCAACCCAAAACTTCAGCTGTCATTATCAGCAGGTTCATCATTAAGTCAACATGAAGTTGGGCATATCCTTATACTGCTTCTTTTTTTTCTTTTTCAAGACGATAGATTAAAACAGCTTACAAACATGTTTGCCAAAAAACCCCTGTCATTTTATATAGTGGATTTTGCTATATTCCATTATGCATGAATGCCAGTGGAGAGAGTAGAGCTTTTGCCATATTTTCAGAGGAGTATTTTTAAAGTTAATCTCTGAAGAATGCTTCTGATAAAGGAAATATCTGCCCTTTCATTTGTTATATATAATCAAGGACAGAATTTCTTCAGGTAGTATGAGATAACTGGTCACATTTATATTAGAAGCAGTTTCAAAATACATTTTTTAACTTTTTTCATAAAAATTCTGACCATTTAATAAATTTGTCAAACATTTTTCCAAATTCCTTTAAGCTACAATGTAGTGAGATAAGCCAGAGTATGGGTCACAAGTGACCTGAAGGTCCTTCTAAAGGCAGAGAAAATGCTCCCAAACCAAGAACTTAGTCTAGTCACAGGTCTCTTTCCTTTATTGAGGCCAGATGGCAAGACAAGAGATACAAAGGCCCATTACTGCTTGTACCTAGCAACCCTCACACAACAGCAGCCTGACACTGACTGCTGAAGTCCAGTATTTACAAATGGCACTAACAAATGGGACTGATTAAAAGAAAACAAGGACTTAATATAGAAGCAAGGAAGGTGAGGGCGTCTGGTAAGTCATGTAGTAATTTCTGTCATATACAGAGTCCATTGCTAAGAAGGGGCCTTTAGCATTCCCAGTTTTGCCTTTTTAGATGGTTGGTACTGGTAATAATTGCTCACAGTTTATATTCCCTCTGCTCCAGGGTTGAAGGAGAGGTAATGCCTCACTTTCTAGGAAATTATTCATGACCCAGCTTCAGTGAAGAAGAGGTTAGCCTCTCAGAGAGGTTGAGATGAGTTATGTGATCCAAACTCAAGAGAGCATGAAATAAATGCAGAACGTGGGAGAGAGGATATGCCATTTCATTTACACAAAGAGAAAGGAGATTGAACAAGGAAAGAAGGCGGTAACACAAAATCTGTTCATGAAAGAACAGATAAAGTAGAACAGAGTATCTGGAAGGGCTTTTTGCAAAATACAGATCAAATAGCATTATCTGCTCATACTTCAGGCTTCTCATGCATCACGTATAAATTATTGCATGGAAGAGAACATGCTTTCAGAATCTGTTTATTGAAGAGAGTCAGGCAAAGAGCTGCACAGCTCTCAGAGAGAATCAGCTTTAGGCCTTGTCACATCAATGATTTATAGGGTGTCACTAGGGAAATCAATTAAGTTCTCTACGCGCCCCAGTTTTTCCATCTGTAAAATAGGGGCAATCTGTTATTCAAGCAGAGTGCTCTTCCATTTTATAGCCTTTCTTCTTGTATTTGGTGTTCATTATTTTCCTAGCTTCTACACTAGCAAAAATACTAGTCAGTCTTATGTGGATATATTTTTCATTTTAGCATTAGAATATACCTGTTCTTGATTAATTTTAATTGTTTTGTTCTTACATAACTTTGTAAGTACTACTATATTTTTAGCAGCAATATCAAAAACATGGCATACAATGTGAAGGGAACATATATTTTTCCTAAAACAAAGATCCTTGAAAAAGAAAAGAAAGAAATCTCGTGGTAGACATAGATAGAAAATCCAAAGATAATGAAATCAGGGAACTGTGGAAAACTGCTATTTATTTTCACTTTAGATTGTTTAACAGTTTTGTTGCATTTTAGCACTTCAACATATAATGATTCTTTGACAAAACTACATAGAAAAAAAAAGCTAGCCTACAGTCTAATAAGGCACCATGGAAAAAAACACATTAACTGTCCTTGGGCTACTTGTTTAATAGATTTTCTTTCTTTGTTCTCTGGTGTCCACAGAGTAAGAAATTTACAAGTCAGCAGGAACATCTGAATAAATACCTTGTTGAGGTTTTAGCATGGAAAAGGAAAAATCAATCTGGGGCAGCGGTACTCTTCCTATGCCTACAGATAGACTTAAAATAAACAGGCCATTTGGATATATGCAGACCACAGCTGCCTTCATTGTCATACTATAATACACTGCTTAAAAAAATGGGGTAAAAGATGAAAAAAAGCAAAGTAGCTCATAAGCACAAAGATTTAATTATTCATGAACGTCTGTCAGGAGGTCTTATATTTAAACAATGCTTTTGCCTCTACTAGGAAGTTTACCATTTTGCCTATAGACGTAATAATACATTCAACTTGTAGAGTGGAAAGAAAACAGCTAAGGAAATGTTTTAAAATACAGTTTCTGTTTCAGTATCAAATATCGCAATGTCTTCTTAGGAGGAGGCCAGGGTGAATGAGATTGGCAGATACAGTAATAAGGATTTTTTCTGTCCCTGCCACCTGAGCCCTCTCTTACACTGTGACTTGCATGAAGGATAATGATATAAATATGAGGCCATCAGAATCTGACTCCAGCCCTTCCATCGTTTTGAAATTCTCCAGCAGGCAGCAAAATTTCAACAACCAGGTTCTTCAATTATGGGACGACTGGCAGATTAATTTAATGTGTTTAGATACTTGTCTTGCCATTGCAACTGTAATCTTACCCAGGACACACCAGCTGCCTTGGGCATGAGAAAGAAAATTATTATTCTGCTATGCATGGAGTGGTGCACAGGACATTGGCTGAAAATAAAGAGAAATGATGGTAAAGCAAACATCAGTTTGTGGTTATGTGAATCCTTGGCAAATGGTAAATCCTTTTATCGTTGCAGTTTTTACAGTAATCTCAAATCTCTCCTTTATCTGGTTGTTTTTTTGGCTTGTTTAACACAAAGACTGATGATCAGTGAAGCAAAAGATTTAGTTTGAAGGTGTCAGCTAATATCTACAACAGAGGTGCCACTGCTCTTCAAACTGGCTTTACAGATAAGAGCTGGCTGCTCACCGGGTGGCCACAACAATATTATTCAAGAAAATATCTTTAAGTGTTCATATTGGCAACTGGGCTACAATATACCATGCATGTGTCCCAAAGTGTTATCTAAAGTCAGTGAGAGGTTAGCAGTAAATATGTACGCTTCGTATACAAGATACCATTGCAGGAGAACACTGTGGTTGGGTGGTCTGATTTAAGCAAACCAAATCCAGTCATGTATCACTGAGATACCTTTTTTTTCTTCCTTAACACAGATAATCCTTTCAGCTTTGTTGAATATAAGGTACTTTCTGTTTTTAATCCCATGGCATTATATTTTAAAAGAGAAACATCAGGTCTCTAATCTTTGTAGACTTCCACTTAGTTGATTTAGTCCCCTTGACTCTAGCCCTTCTTCCACAGGTTACTCTTTTCACAAACTGCCATGTCTCCTCCTTAGGCAAAGCATTCTGAAATGTTGATGCAGCTCGTGCATCCAGTGTAGTTTTATATATGAGCAGCATTGTAAATTATAGACAAAGCCAGTCTTGAGTGTAATCTGGAGACCATAAGTATGTAGTTGACTGGGTGACACTACATGGCCATCAACAGTTCCTAGTTACGGTGACACCATATTGCACTTCTGCCTGCTCCAGCTGAGTGCTTTCTGCTCAAAGATCCATGATAAAAGTCCCTGCTAAATGAAATTCTTAAAGTACTGTATTATTGTTCTTGTGTGTATTACTGAAATAACAGACCACACAGTAAAACTGAGTTCACATTAGCTGTTTAAGAAGTTTCAATAACATTTTTGTCATTTAGGATAAGATGGGATATGATATCTCAAGTAACAACAGCCAATGCTTTCACAAAACCAGTCTGAATCAAGATCAAACAGCACCTACTTGTTTTCACTCCTCTCAACGTTTGAAACTGATTTCTATTTCTCGGGCATTTGCTTGAGGCAGTTAAAAATAAATTATCAGTTTAAACAAACAATTCAAAAAGAAGAATAGATGGAAAGATGGACTCAATATTCAGAACTTCAATACACTCTGAAGAGAATTGCAATAAATACATAGTAAAAAAAGTCCACAATTTAAATTCATTTTAATTTTATGAGACTGATGAGAAAAATCAGCAACCTTCCTGAGAATTACTTTCTTTAAGGATAATATTTGTTGTAAAGAAGGCATATGATACCCATGGGAAAATGGATAGTGCATACAAAATTCTCACCAGGAAATAATAAGGTATGGAGTAAGACAACTATTGTGTCTTTCAATATTTTACATTGCATACACCTGACATTCAGATTACATAACAAATATTCATTATCATGAGCTTACTCAAAAAGAATCTATTTAAAAACAGAAAGACCTTCTATACAATTATTTTATTTGAAGATTGTTGGATTTCTCCATGTTAAGTGTCCCAGAGCTGCACATAAGCTGTACATATGGATGCAATGGCAATAAATCAGACACAGAAATGTGACACTCAAAAGTAGACAGATTGCTTCTTTACAAAATGTAATACCACATATTTCCCTGCTTTCCTAGAATTCCACTGACAACTTAAAGCTTTTAGAATAATGGGTTTCACACCTTGAACACATGCCACAGAAGGCTGAGGGAGGCACTGCACACAATTTATTATATAGGCTGGAAACCTAAACATTTGGTTGCATCATATGAAAGAAACACATGTTCAGCAGATCCATCTGACATTTTCACACATATTTCAGAAGATCTCATCAACTTCCTCATGATTTCAGTCTACATTTAGTTCATTACTAAGTCCTGCAACTGCAGAACTGAAATTAATCAGAATCCCATTTACTTTCTGAAGAGCACTCAAAAGTCTATGATTTTAAATTAATTTATGCAAAGAGAAAAGCTCTTGTCTTTGTAAGTATAATTCCAAGCCATAGAAATTGAAAGTAAAGCTTTAAACCTGTAATGACCCCTTTTCCACACAGTCTTAAATGGAATAATTAAGAGTAACATCCATTCCATCTAAGTACATGCAGCACTGATGGGTGTCTGCTTGCTGACTAAACCCTGAAGCATTTAATTGACCTCTGGGAGCTGATTATTGCAAGTACAGTCATACGGCATAGAAGCTATCTACTTTTTGCTACAATAAATCTTTCAAAGTAATTAATAATTTTGGTAATTTAAAAAGATAATGCGTTACTATTCACTATGAAGAGACTTAAGCTGTAGTCAGCAAGCCTGCTACAGATTTCTAAAGATAATAAAATCTGTAGGTGTACTCATTTGGAATGTAAATTTGACTCTTCAGAGTAATAGAACAAAAATGAGTCATTGGCCAAGGGCTCAGTTCAGAACTCATGAATTATCCCTGGATTTTCCTGGGGAGACCACTGATAAGGCATCCCTCACTGACTCTGCTACAATCTGGTATTTTCTATTTATATCCTAGTAGCAGTGTTAATAAACTTGCTAGGCAAATTGGGTACATAAATGAAATTCATACAATTGCAAACAGAATACATGCTGTTTCAGATACCCTTCATAGTTGCATAAAAGAATGGACCAGTATTAGAAAAGGCAGTCTTCTTGAAGCACCAGGGGAAGTTTAGATTGGATATTAGGAAAAATTTCTTTACTGAAAGAGTGGTCAAGCATTGGAACAGGCTGCCCAGGGAAGTGGTGGAGTCACTGTCACTGGAGGTGTTAAAAAATATGTAGATGTGGCACTTTGGGACATGGTTTAGGGGGCATGGTGGTGTTGGGTTGACGGTTGGTCTTGATGACCTTAGAGGTTTTTTCAAACCTTAATGATTCTATGTGTTCAAAACTAATGAGACTACTGAGCATACAGAGAGATTATGCACTCTATAGATAATGTAATATAAATGTACTTGCCTTGGCCAACCTCCACCGCAGACTCAAACTGGATATATAATCGCTGGGAAAAAAATTTTGAAAAAAACCCTTTTCTACTAAAAGGTCACGATGTATGACAAGAATGAATTTAGGAGACATTTGTTTGGAAATTCTCTTCTGTTTAAGAGACAGGAAAATAAATTCATTTTAAGTATTGTGTCCATCATTTCTTATTCATAAACACTGCCTCCGGAGTACAGGGATCAAAAGCAGTCAAATGTTTTGTGAGCATCTCAATGCTCGGATGATACTGAAATTCTCCTCAGGTAGATACTTAAAAACAGCTAAGAAAAATTAAAAAAAGACTCCACTGCTAGGAATAACACAGACTTTATATAGATGACTGTCCTGCAAGAAGTACTTGAAAAATTACAACACATTAAAAATTCACCATTAAATATCCAGTCACAATCATGGAGTGCTTAGCATGTTATGGTTCTCTACCTAATAATCCACCTTAATAAATTATCAGATCCTAAAACATCTTGGAAGAGAGGAGAAAACTTGGTAGTAATTTTCAAAACAGCAAGCTGCTCCTACCTAGCAGCTTCGTCTAAACCAAACTTTCCTCTTAAAATAGCTGAAAAAAGATGCAAAGGTCACTGAAAACCCAATTCAACAGTCCTCAAGTGACTGTCTATACGTTATAACTAATACAGACATGCAGATGGAAGCCATCACAAGTGGCTTCTTAACAGATAACACCAACCACACAGACTTGGTGTAATTCCCATTATCAGAACTCATGCCTTACAAAAATGAGCATGCTCAATTGGAAAAAGACAGCTCAACAGCCAATTGTTTTCTTTTGACTGAGGCATGGGATGTGGGAGGGAGGGGTATGGTGGGTTGGTTTGTTTGTTGTTTTGTTGGTCGTTTTTTTAACAGCTATCAAAAATTAGGGGGTTAAAAGTCCTAAGTACAATAAATACTGGTTGGTAAAGCACTTCATACAATATTGCATAAATTATCCCTGCATAAGATTTTGTATATATCATTTTGGGGCAAGAATATTGGCATGTCCTGGTAATGGAAGGAGAATTGTTATAAGAGACAAGCTGCAATATCTCAGGTTTGTTGAAAGCATCAGATGGAAAACTTCAGCTATCAGTTAACCATCCATCTTTATTAAATATATTCATACATGACCTGGAAAAGGGAGTAAGTAATATAGTATTGAAATTCACAGAGGAAATTAAAATGGAGGGGATATGCAAACACTAGTAAGAGAAAACAAATTGAACTACGTACAGAAAAACAAGATTTCCATTCTGAATATGTCACCTAATCTATTTGGAAAAATGTAATCTGAAACACAGATGCTCTCTGGGAAACTTGGAAAGCAACAATGCTGAAAAAGATTGTTGAGAGAACAGAATACTGGACATGAATTTGTAACATGATACAGTAGTGGAAAATAACACAGGCCTACATTATTTCAGAATAAATATGGATAACATTTATATCATGAGCATGGCACTGAGCCGTTGAGCCTAAACATTCCTTCAGGGTCCTGGAAAAAAGAGTTGTATTTTCTTACTCTCAAATCCAAAATTACTAACACTATCTCACCCCCCGTCTCCCTTGCAGAAAGTTTTATTAAATTAAGCCTACCCTAAACTAGAAATGTCTGCAAGGCATTTTCTAAGCCTTATTTTGCCTGTACTGAAAAGATTATAATGCACACAGAAAAACAGACAATCAAATGTGAGCGATGTTCTGTTTGGGCTAATGCTTTCCCTTCTAGATGTAAAATTAAAGAAAGATTTTGGAATTCTGAGAACAATTAACACTGGAAATCCAGAGATGACAAGTAAAGAGAGATCACAAGACTGACAAAGACAAGTAGAAAAGAATACAAGAGGTAATGAGGCTGCACAGCACCTTTGGAAGAGGTAAAGGCAAAGCCACCTGGCAAGGAACCTCAGTGTATGGGTCAGGTAAAACCAGACCAATCAAAATACTAGAAAAGAAATTCTGTGCTACGCAAGCTTTCATTAATGGATGATACACCATATAGAACTAATTCTTTTCCACCTGCAGCTTCATTTTAGGTTTGTTTAGTTTGAATAGGAACAACATTTTGAAAATAAAAGCCCTTCTCAGCATGCACTTAAAAATTTTCTTAAAATTACTACTACTTTGTTTACCCCCTAATGTGGGTTTCTGCTGCAGCACAACATGCCTTTGAATGGTGGTGGTAATGCCAGGTGGTAATGATGCCCCCGAGAGAGAAGGTCCAATTTCATCTTGAAAGACACAGAATTGGATTGTCCTATTTTAAAGTAAAACCTGTTTTTCTTTCTCTCTTCAGTGCCATCAACTTCCACCATGTTGCTGAGTACCTGATGCCTGTCTACCATTCTTTCTGCTTCTAGCAGTCTGCTTGTCTTGTTTTCATTTTGTTTTTAAGAAAACACAGTAACTTTTCTTAATCACACTCAAGGAACACTAAGATGCAGCTGCTTTCATCTCCATTTGAGTCTGTGTAATAGTGAAGTGAATTTTGCAAAAAAATTAATCTGCATGGCGTCAGGCACCACTTAAGTACAAGTGATCAGAAAAAGGCCTTTCTTTTTCTGTCCAAAAGAAAACTGCCCAAGTCTATTTTATATAGCACTAATTTTTATCACCCTTAACTTGACTTCAAGAGTTTATGTTAAAAATAATCAAATACACTTAGCACATTTCTCAGAAGTTAATTTAGGTGAGAAATGGATGCTTATTCACAACACATTTTGACCTCTCTTGCTTAGCTTCACAATTTATGTGGAGAATGTCAAAAAACCTACGCTATTTTGTAAAAAATAAGCAATATCTTTTTCAGCTTAAATACAGGAGGAAGTTTGACAAGTATAAAGCAGTGATGAGATGGAAAGTCAGTGGCATGTGCTCATCTTTAATGACCAATACATTAATATCAATGCTTCTCTTTTAACCATATCTCTCAAAGAAATAATCATACATGAGGCTTGTTCTGACTTTGCATTACACATGCAGTTTTTCAGGCAGTACTGGTTCACATGCTCTGATGTGCTATGAATATACTGTTGGATGACAGGAGCTTTGTAAGATGTCAATCAACCGAACTGTTCCAACATTTAGATCATATATTCATTCAGCTGCTTAGATTATAATAAGAGAAGTAGAGGAAAAAAATATATATTCTGGCATTTTTAATGCTAATTTGCTCCTCTGCAGCTGCAAAAGTCAACTTTTTTGATTCTGGGGGGTAAAGGGAAGATCCAGTCTAGTACTATTTTCCTCTCTGACATTAGCCAGCACTCAGACAATGAAAAGTTCAAGTTCTCTAGCAGCTAGAATTGTACTTCAGATTCACTGAAACGATATTAGAAAAATTTGCAAGAGTCACCTTCAACACAAAGCATTCTGTCCCCACTGACAACATAACTGTGTCCCCAAGATACGTATTTGTATACTTTAGGGAGTAGCTAGCAGTAATCTTTAGTTGGCAAAAGACTGCAGCCACTCTCGGAAAGTTATTTAAGCCACAACTGGCTGTGTTTGCTCTTGCCAACCGTGCGTTCACAAACTGTCCTCTAGCCCGGATTATAAATAAACAAAGGAGTATTGTGGAACTTCTGCCTGCTTACAATTAAAATATCTAAAAAGGCCTTAGCACTGGCAAATATCAATACTATGTTGACATTTTTCTCATTTTACAGATGGAAAAGCTGAGACAGGCTGAGAACAAATATCTAAGATTTAAGAAAGCAAGCACAGAGAGAGCCTCCCATGCTTTTGACTCCATAGGTATGTTAATAGGCAATCTGTGCATCCACGGACATTTGCTCCGTGGTAAATGTACCTAAAAGAATCATACAGCAGTTTGCCATCCTGAAATACTGAACTGAGTCTCACTATCCAAAACCTTTGTCCCAACAAGCCTTTTGAAGGTAAACAAAGTTATTTCCTACCTTTTAATATCAGTCCTTTTAGTCTATTTAATTTCAAACTACAATGACCAAAACCATTTTTAGAATACCTGATATGCAGCTGAAATTGTACTAGAAAATCTACTTACTTTGAAGGCACTGGAAAAAAACCCCAACTTTGGAGTAGATAAAGGGGCACGGCAACAAAACAAAAAAAATTACTTAGAAGTAATTTGATTTCTCTCTTAATTATGTTTCTTAATGATCAAGCCTACATATAACTTCAAGGAGACTATCTGAATGCAAAGATCATTTAGCTGTAACAACAAGCCCAACATAAGTCTTCCTATATTTCTTGAACCATACCTACACATTTCAATTCAGTTTGTGTCTAACAAGACATGTCCCTGTCAGTTTATGCTCGCAGCTCACCCTCATCTTTAACCTTAAAAATCTAAGCAGAGCTGCTAACCTCTCTTCCAAGACAACACGTATTTTGCTGGGTTGATCTGACCCCTCTGCCTCTTAATAGAACCCAGCAGCAGCTGGTTTCAAACTGCTTGAAACCTTGGAGATCAAAGTTTGATGAACCCCTGTCATTGTCCCAAAGAATTAAGGTCTGTGAGGAACGTACCTCCTCAAGCTCAGATTTCAGAAATATAGCAACTGAAATGAACAGAATTTGTTTATTAGAAAACCATGCTGAGCATGTTCAGAATGCTGGAGTAGGTATTTTCAATTAAAACAAATAGATACTTTCAATGAAGACATACAGTCATCCTCACAACAATTTAATTTGCTAGAGTCTGCAAGGCAACTGGATTCTTCATAGATAATGTTGATGGAAATTACTTACTACCAGAAGTTTGCATACATAGGATGTGGATGTGCTATTCTGGATTAGATTCAGATTTTATGTGTATATGTGAATTGCTCTTTTCCCTTTCTAAATTATCACTCAGTATGTGGAAAACTGACATACTGGCATAAACCACATACAATAATTTGAGGTTTCTCTTGTCAGCCAGATGCTATTTATCATGCTACCTTTCAGCAGTGCTCAATATACCACAGAGTTTTCTTAATAATCACTAGGTTGCCCTTCATCATTCAACAGAAAACACCTACTACCTGTTTTGATTGTAACCTAACCAACCAAAAAGCATGACTGCCAGGACCTGAAACAGTTTGATAAAATAAAGAGTGAAGCAACCCCCCATCAAGAGTACTTCAAGAAAAAAAAATCATAAATTAATCTGTGAAAACAATTCCTGCCTCTCTCACTGGAAGCTTTGTAGGCAGGGTAGACAACTAGTGAAAAAGGTGTTTCACATCTGCTTTTGCTTTCACAGGAAAAGATTCTTGCCTTTAACCCTACAGTTAAGACTTTTTCTCCCTCTAAATGTACATTCACTATATGACAACAACAAATGCAATGTTAGAGATTTACTGAACTCCAAAAAAACTCTTCTAGGTCATATGTCACATTATCTAATTTAGGTACATAGAAGGTATGTCAGATTTGCATTTTTTAAATGCCAGATTTATACATAACCATTTTCAAAAATGTAAAATCTTTTTGTTTTCAGCTACCTTCTTCTCCGAGTTAAGACGTGTATGGATGTGTATAAATGATCAGCCACAATTTGAATTTGTTCTGCCTTATATATATGTACAAACATGCACACAGAGACATGCACTCTAAATCCCACCCCGAATGTGTAATTCTTCATCATCTCCATTTATTTATGATATGGTCCTGGAAGACCAATCTCCCTTCAAGGTAATTCACATAACATATGCAACCTCCAGTGAGGAAAAAAAAAAAATCCCTAAGAAAACAAACAAAAAAGCCACAAAAAGCACATTATCTGTTAATGATCACCTTGTAGGAGAAAGCCGCAAAGAAAAAACAGGTGCATCAGGTTTTTGTGTGCTGAACGTTACCCAGGGCCCTACTCTCCCCGCTGCACGCTATGCAGATTCAGTCACCTTAACACAAGAACAGAGTTGATTCATTAGACTGAACAGCACATGTGAAATACCAGTTCCCTCTTCCACCACAGTGGATTTTTACAGAAAACCTGCACACGCGTTAGTGGACTTCACTCGAATATTTCTTCATGCAACAATTTAAACACAACTACTGAGGTAGATGTAGCAAACTGAACATCTGCAAGAACACACGTTGTTCATAAACACAGCGCCTGATGCATTGGCTGCTCCATTCACACATCAGGCAATGATCAGTGACACCGTGGACTTTAGGGGGAATTTTTACTCCTTATATGAGTTCCTTCAGTTAAAGGAGAACAGCATATGCTATAGGAGACCCAAGCTCCTGGTGTTCTGTACATCATACGTGAGGAATTAAATTTTTTATTTTTGCTTGGTTTCTATGCTGGAAAGTATTTTTTGTGTTGCTAGTGTGCTATGTTTTGACTCAATTTTGGAATTAAGATGGATAAAATAGATAAAAAGCAGCAAGAGCAAATCTTGCCATATAAACCTTGGCAGGAAACAATTTCTAGCTCAACATTCTCTACTCAGAGAGATGCAAACAATGAAATCCTTATGTAGAATATCAAATATTTCTGAATATCAACAAGTTAACATGCTAATCACTTACATTTTTTTGTCTTGTGTTATTTGATACCCTTGTCACACTATAGGAAGGGAAAGTTTAATTTTAATGAACGTAGGAAAAAAAAAGAATTATTAGTATATGCCAAATTTACTTGGCTACTTTTTAAGAGTACTAAATCACATCTAACTATGAAATGTAATCTTCCTCTGTGTTCTCACACCCAACTATTTAATTTTATGGAGTCCTAGAATTAATAAATAAAATATTACATTTGTTGAATTATTTTCTATAATGCATTTCCCATGCTGGTGATGTCTAAAAAGTCGTACAAATGGCAATCACAGAAAGAAATGTATCTTTGCAATCTCTTAAACTGCTGTACTAGTGGAACCACTTCTCAGAATTTTGTAAGAGAACCTCTAATGTTAAACTCTGAGTTCAGATCTCCAACTTGAAGTTGTGCAGCAAATCAAGATACATAACGAAACAGAAACTTTTTTTTTGTATGCTGAGCACATAAGCTCAATACCTTAGCAAATCAGGCTCTACAGTCATACTGTATACTGTCAGAGAAATTTTGACACAATTCTTTAGATTCTAGTTTCCAAATTCCAACATAATTTTATGTTACTGTTCTAAGTAGATAACTACAGTACAGTAGGGTGTGTTACAGATATCACACTCATAAAGAGTCCCTCTAACAACCTTAGTAAGAACTACATGACATATTTCTAAATCAATCTACACTGAAAAATAAATTCATTATTATCAGTTCTTAGTTCTTTTTATGCAAAGGAATTGTCTGAAACGTGCTAACAAGCACAAGCTTCCATTCAAATTCTGTTTATACTTATCCACATACAACGTGGTCATATTAGTCTGAGTAGTATACGGAAACTCCAAATTCAGCCATGCTGTCCTGATTTGCATAGCCAAGAACAAACTTGGCAAATCCCTCAAGCCACAGATTACTGAAGTCTAGAGAAGATAAAGAAGTCACCCGTCAAGTACCTTTCTGAGACTCAACATATTACAGTGTTCCAAAAAACACAGGCAAGTTGCTGGGCGGGGATGCGGAGCAGTTTAACACTTACTGAAGGCACAGTGCTTAGAAGTGCCAGCATTCGGGATGTAAGCTCCCTGCATGGCTAGCAGAGGGAGGCTGACTCAGAGTCTCAATGAGTCAGAAGGTCTGAAGAAGATGATTCAGTGACAAATCTATGATCTTAGAAGATGCTTGGAGGCATTTGCGTCTTTGTATTTCAGGAATTTTTTATAGCAGAAGACCTATACACAGAGCGTGCTATACTGCTAAAACTGGACATGGGCATATAGATAAATTCTGTACCAATGTAAATTAAATTACTTTTTAAAATGCATACACCCATAGTATTTTTCATTAGGTTAAAGCTACAACAGAGAAACTGCAACACTGTGGATTCGCACCGGTGGGTCTCAGCTTGAAGTAGAAGACTGGATAACTGAACAGACATTCCAATTAATATCACCGGAAAAAATGAAAATGTTAGGAATAGGGCAATGCAATAAAACTGAACACTTCAGAACAGAGAATCCTGTGACAGGATCTTCCCCCCCCAAAGGTTCTCTATAGCTTTGTTAACACATGCAAAAAAATTTGTCATCTAGGGGAAACCACGATGTAAACCTGTAAGTGGCGAGAGAGGAAGTAATACTGGTACATGCCTAGCAAAGCCATGAAGTTTCATGCCTCCACACTTCGGAAGATTTTAGTACAAGAGAAAAGATGGGCAAGAACAGCCTATCACATGGGCAGTCAGAAGGTTTAGGAAACCCACCAAAACGGCTGAGTGACTGAGAAGGGTGAAATCGGATCTCTGGCAGAAGGCACCACTGCAGTGCAGCACCAGAAGTTACCAACGCCCGCAGTTGGCTGGCTTGCTGCCTTAATCACGACTGTTTGACGGTTTCCCCCTGTGTAATGCAGAGGGAGCATATCAGATCCCTGCAGATGCTGGAAGCTGAAGGCAACAGAAAGAAAAGCTTTGACATTCTGTCATGGAGATGACAGGACAAAATGGCTTGCAATAAACAACAGTTTGAGCAGGATAATTTGATGCATTGAGTTCTGAAGCTTTTCCAGATGCTGAACTCAGCTTGGGATGCGAGATAAGGGGACAGCAATTACTTCATTGAATAGAGTGTGGTTGTGTGAAACCAAGAAAAAGGAATCTCTCTGCGAATGCAGAAGAAATAATCCACCTGCTCTTTTTCCCTTGTTTGTTTAAAGAAACAACCTTTTCCCAGTCATCTGCTTTTAAGAGGATTCATGTGCAGGTCATATGCTCTGCAGACTGAAACAATCGATGTTTCTAATCAATTTTTAAACATTTTATGTTACATTGTTGAACTGCCACTGCAAAACAAAACAAAAACTTCCAATCATATATAAACTAGCAAACCTACATGAAACACCTCCTTCGTCTGTCTTCCAGTAATCAGACTTACAAAAGTAGCTTTTTAACTTCTGAATATGTTTTTAAATCTGCATAAAGCTCCATCTGCATACATCGTTGTGGCAGTTTAGCATCTCTACACTCACGAATACATGAGCGGAGGTTTCTCTGGAAATTGGCCCCTTTTATTGGCACGCAGGCAGATTCACAAGACAACTGCGCTGCTGGATTACTTTCCATAAATAACAACTTGTTAACCCCTGACTGTTGGGTCCAGTCCATCCTTTCTTAGTAGTTATTTAACGATATTCCACACGCAGGGAAGCTGTGGGTAAACATGCAGGGAAGATGTCCCTCTGTGATCCCAATTTATGAGACCTTGATTTACAGCACACTTAAAAACATAACGAGCATCATGGGTAACTTTAGATTTCTGTAAGTCTGACAGGATTGTCTATGCTCCTGCAAATAAATACCCAAGGGGCAAGGATCATCTTATTGAATACCTGGACTGGCCTTTGTATACAGCACTGGGTAACTAAAATGTTTACTGATGTTTGAATTTTCTGTTGTGATACAGGATTTAAAGACAGTTTACTTCTGGTTTAATAGGCTAATTTTAATAATACTACTTATTTCATATTGTGAGTTTAATCTTAAGGGCTCTTCACATATTTTAAGAGAAAATGAAAAACATGCAGTGCAAACCGATGCTATCACTCTCTAAAAATACAGTTATCCTCTAAAGAAGCATATCAACCATTTAACCCTATACTGTCATACTGCACTAGAATTTCAGGACAAGAAATGAGACAGACCATATTCACTTTAATGAATTCAAGGAAATTCAAACAGTCTGACATTAGTTGTTGCCTAAATGTTGAAACTTGGAACACATCAGATCCTTGTAGGAAGTTTCATGGGTCCAGGTGAATATGACGATTTAAAATTTCTCTTCCACATTACAACTGCTCAGCAGTACAGTCACACAAAACAGCTCTATCTGCAGAACATCATCATTAATATGTTGGCTTTCATTAGAGGTTATGCCAGCTAAATACTTGCCTACACCTAGAAAACTGGAAATTGGTAAAATCAAAATACGCAAGAATTCTACCTTGAATAGTGTCAGAATGGACAGGCTCCTAGCTTTCCGACTGCTAAATATGTTGGCAATAAACATTAAAACTACTTGACGGCACAAACACAATATCATAAATTCACTGGCAATGTTTTCCAAAATGTATTAATAATGATTGATGCCCCACAACTACTAGTCACAGTTCTCCCCTAAAAAACTTGTTGCTGAAGAAGTTCACCAAAATTTTAAAATTTAAGCACTCAATTTAAGGTCAAAACCAAAATAAAATCTTTCAGAGCACTCTGAGCAGAATAGTATTTGTAAATAAAATTTGCACTTCATTTGTCAGGAACATCTTGAGGTGTTGTTAACACAAGAATAATTTTCTAGAGATGTTTCTTTCAGTACTTCAGTTCGAAATTTCCAGGGATGGAGAAATCGTAAGATGAATATTCTAGCTAAGGCTATGTCCTTGCATAGAAATTATTGGAGGAGAAGAACAGGGCCTCCTTTCTATATGAAGCATACACATTCCCATATCTCCCTCTCAGTAACTGCTCGCAAATAAAAAGTTTTAGTGTCGTTTTGCAAAATGGTCAACCATTTTTCATGTCTCTCCTGTACTTTTTTAAATAGTTGAAAATAAACAAAGTTTAACCTTCACATATACTTCAGGCAGTATATATAATAGATGAGATAAACAACATGGCTACATTACCCCCTCAGAGATCTAATATTGTATTTCAACGGTCCAATGCCAATTTGCAAGATTTATGTAGTCATTCAAACTTAAGATTTGAGAAACATTAAGAGCTTTCTTAAGTGGCAAATATTCTTAAAAAAAATACAAAAAGCTTCTTTAATGATTGTTTTAGACAAAGAGTAGCTGGACATAAAGGAAATGTCACTTTTATCACCTCACTTTTTAAAACACACAGCACTCACCTCACACAACTTCCCCTGGATATGTAACATTGATAGAGATTGCTCGGCTACCTAACATTGCTTAATTATACTAGGGAGACAAAAATCAAATATTTAAAAGTTACTTAGTCCACAGCATGAACAATACTTCAGGACTGAATCCAAATGACAGTGTGATTTAGGAATTTCTGCTGAATTTTCTCTTCCCCAAGTAAAGACAGCAGCAGAGGAAAATGGTGCTGAGTATCATTAAGATTTTTACTTAGTAAGTATTAAAGACCTTATTTAGATATCACTGAGGTTTAACAGATGACTAACAACCATCTCATTTTCTGCCCACTCAGCAGACAAAAGCTGTCTCTATTATGAATGACTGATTCCCTGCCAAATGTCATTGTGACTCACTTTTATTTCTGTAAGGAAATAACACCATTTATGCACTTACTTTGTTCGAACTCATTCAGGACTAAAGTTCTTTACATAGTCTTTCAATTTATAAAATGCTACTCCATATACATATGCAAATAAATCTGAAAAAGCAGGCTTTGGACCTATAAGAGAGTATTCCTCCTCTGAGGCAATGAGTTAAGGCATTTCTGTAAGGTTTGGTCATTAGTTCCCCGTACCTCAGACCCCTGGTTTTACAGTAGTGCTTTTCCACTACTTCACAAGTAGTTGTGAAAAACTTGTGAATGCAGATTTGGCTGATGTTCATTAGAGATGAAGAGGAGACCACATGCTGAACAAGGGTGATAAAGAACTAATGAACCAATTCCTTGTCCAATGAGTACTGTGCCTCCTATGCAGTACATATGATAGCACGTGATCATGTAATCAAAAGACAGCATCATAACTGAAATGTACAAAGAAGTAGTATTAAAAGTTGTCAGGCAACCATGAACTTGGTCTTGCTGATTCGGGGAGTAAGATTCTGTACAACGTACAGAACCCAGCAGAGGAGATGAACCTGCCGCAGCAGTGAACACCCGAGTCAGGCGTGTGATCTCAGGGCTCTTTTTACAGATCTTCCATAAAATGGAGACTCATTAAACCCTGAAGGCTACCTGTTCAAGTGTAAGCTTGGTGAAACAGTGGGAAATTGGAAAAGCTGGCCAGCCGCGCTAGCCTGAAGAGGAGGAAGTCTTGGGTATTGGACTACACTTAAAAGCAGAAGAAAGCCTATGTGCTACAGCTGGATCCTATACCTCAAGGGGCCCAAGGGACTTAGGAAGAATGCATGAGAACTGAAAGAAAGAAATGAAGCTTAGGCAAGGGAGAGGAAGAGTGGGTCATAATTTCTTGGCAAAGGTGTCTAATCCAATTGCAGGATCAAATAAAGAGAAAGCAACTGGTTAAAGTCAGATAAGATAAGGACATAACTCATGAGAGGAAGAACAATGAATATGCAGGAGAAGAAACTCTGAGTTCAATAATGTGATTCTTCACTCAAGTGTGGTAAAGAAAATGAAGCTGTGAAATGCAGGCAGCCATTTATTACTTTGTCTAGGCTTGTACACTACTTACATAAAAGTATTTGGAACCTTTACAATGTCCATATGCTTGTTAGATTAAAATATTGTCCAGCCCTGAAGAAACAAACTTTAATAAGAAGTGGCCACAAAGTTGTGCAACCTGAGTATTTCTGAGCAATTAATTTAAGACATGACAAAGGATTGGTGACACAGTTTTAGTAAGAAATATATGTTTGTGTTTATAGATGATGTTTATATAGATGTACTGGGAAAGAGAAAGAGACAAGGCATGTTTATCTTGGCCAAATTCATTGTACATATGAGAAGTTCTTTGTATTTGGTACTTTTTCCTATAAGTTCTCTTGGTATCATTCCCAGGCCTCCATTGTAGGATATTATTTCTGTTACTCCTTCTTACCAGAGATCACATGTAATCTGCTTTTACCTTCACATGCTGAAATCTTTTCATCCATTCTCTGCCAAAAGCTCTGCCACTCCAGGAGCTTTTTGTACACCCCTATCCATATAATTTTGTTTTCCTCTTTCTCCTAAAGTCATTCTTCTGTTTATTCTCTTCCAGGGAACCACAATTATAAAAATACTGAAATAATGAACAGAACTGAGCTGTGGGAGTTACTCTACTGGAAGATTTAAACAAGGCATAATCTGTGTGAAAGTGGACCAAATGACACATAGGGGAAAAAACCAAGCTTTCCAAGCACTCATCTTCAAATCATGAAGCCGTTAATAGCCGCTATCAATCATGTCTTTCCTCTATAGACAACTACGGAGGTGAGATGTTTATCTGCTAATTAGGTATTAGTACTTCAATATATTTTACCTTCTCCCTTCCAATTTTGACTGAAATAATAGGGTTCTGTCCTCCAAAGCCTAAGAAAACCCTTGACATGATCAGATAGCATATTCAAAATTCGTTTGTGATATACAAGGGCCCAACAGAGAAATGTCATCACATCACACATACAGGATACAAATGCTTGGCCAGTTATGACCCCTATCAATATTACACACATGCTGGCATGACCCTTTAACAATTTCTCTTTCACTTGATTTGTAACTACTGTTGTTGTAATTACTTGTTGCTCTGTTTTGATTAACCTGCCAGCTTTACATAAATCATTTTTCCTAGGATCATGATGTGTTTTTTCACATCCAGTGAGAAATTAGCTATGTTGGTATCTGAAGTGTCCCACAACAGACTGTAGATGAGAATGGGAGACACGTCTTGGTAAGAGGTTTACACTTCTCTTTGATCTCTCTGAATAAATCTGGAATGGCTGTAACTCTATGATAAAACCAGCTTGTGAGTAATTAAAATTTCAGTTTAATTAATTTCATTTTCACTCAGAGGGAATATTCACCCAATTTTGTACTACAAGCACTTGGTACAGCTGTATGATAAGATGTGAGAGTTAACCATAGCAAAGTAAACACAAATATCCTCCCACAGTTGCCTGCTAGATCTAGATCTACTGTCAGCCACCATAACACAAACAATTTTTGTCTGCTTATCCTGCTTGCTGCATCTAGTATTTTTTGCCAGAATATTGTATTCAACAGTGCTGTAGAGGAGAGGACCAATCTGCTAGGGAGTAAAGCTCTGAGAAAACTGGGTGATAGATTAGCTGGTGAATGGGTGGAAGTGAGTATAACATGAACTATCTAATTACAAATTGAGACTGATTTATCACGCACTTTTCACCTTTGTCATTCTCCTTGCTGCTAGCAAACTTCTGCACTACTGCAACTGCCAAGGGAACCTTTAGTAGACATTGTGCCACCAACATATACTTTTTGGAAAGGAAAAAGGTTTCATATGAGCCTGGCCACAACAGTTTCTGGGGCCTCCTTACTACTGCTGTAAATTTTGGAGGAAGAGAGCACCACCCAATTGCTTCGATGCTTGTCTTGATGGACAAGGTAGATGGAAAAAACTTTCTTCACAAGTTGACTATCTCTGTAAGTTACAAACAAATAAGGTTCACTTCCACCATGGAATACCGTATTTCTAGTTGTTTTTTTTTGTTAATAGATTTCTGACTTTTTGTGGGTTTAGTTTTTTTTTTTAAATTAAAAGTACAGAAAAGATTACTTTTTATTAAGTACAAGGCTGTGCTTTTTATTTTTAAGTATAATCCATTGTTTTCTGCTAAAATGTCTGCTTGTGCATACTTTCACCAAAAATGTCATCACAGTTTTAAAAGCACTGGAAGAGATTTGTATACTATCTGTGTTAGTAAGGACATTGCACTTACCCTATGAACAGGTTAATAGTCACTGATCAGTCTTGCTGCAATTGAAATGATAACATTTATGTTAAATTTAGTTCTTACTAGTCAGAAGATGTTTGCTGCTGATAAAGCACTGCAATTTGTACCAATGTTAAAGTAATTTCTATTAAAAAAAAAGAAAAAAGCACTTTCAAACACTCTATCTTCTACAAGCTATTCTTGCCCAAACTCCTTAACGCTATGTCAACGCAGTTGTGCATTTCTCCCCATTCACAGTGAGATAAAGCACCATGAACTGCTTAGTAAGATTTAATTGCTTATGTATGTGTTAAATTTATATCACCATTTACCCCCTTGGTGAAATCACAGAAGTCTCTGAAAGGTGTAGCCACTTAATAACAATCTAATTCTCCCCTAGCTGTCAGAAAACCACGCTGAAATCTGCACTGAGTGCTTCAGAGGTACAGTTATTGATCATCTGTAATAAAACACTGGGATGTGTCTTTGAACTGAGGCCTTTGGGATGTCCAAAGATGCCAAAGGCTGCTCCTATCTGCTTTCACTCAACAGAACCAATGGAGTTTTACCAACTGCAGCCAAGCAAAGCCTTCACAGACAACTTTAGACATGGGGGTGGGGGGGAATTTCCTTACCAGATCATAGTGCATTTATAGTGAGAAATCGTGTATTTTATGATCATTGCTAGTTTCACTTGACAAATGATGAAAACTGATCAATGAGTGAATGGCGCCCAACTACCAAGCTGTCAAGGTTCCTAGAAGAACCAAGACTGCTAACCTCTGGCACCTGAGCCTTTGAAATTTGCACACAGAAGAGTCCCTTACAGGACTAGGGAGAAGAATCACAGCCAGGAATGACTGAAAGGCACGTGAGTGCTTCAATTCTTAGGCATACAAGAGTGAGAACTACTGTGCTGCCATGACAAATGAAGCTTGTAAGAGTGAAGCAAAACTAACAGAGTATTTAAGCCTGCAAGTGAAAAAGAACCTGGTTCATAATTAGAAGTGCAATGACTGCCTCAAAAAAGCTGAGAGAGTTGGGGTTGTTCAACCTGGAGAAGAGAAGGCTCCAGGGAGACCTTATCACAGTCTTCCAGTACTAAAAGGAGGCTTATAAGAAAAAATAGGGGCAGAGTTTTTAGCAGGGCCTGTACTGATAGCACAAGGGGTAATGGTTTTAAACTAAAAGAGGGCAGATTTAGACTACATAGAAGGAAGAAATTTTTCACAGTGAGGGTGCTAGAACACTGGCACAGGTTGCCCAGAGGCAGTAGATGCCCCATCCCTGGAAACATCCAAGGTCAGGTTGGATGGGGCTCTGAGCAACCTGATCTAGTTGAAGGTGTCCTTGCTCATTGCAGGGGGAGTGGACTGGATGGCCTTTGAGGTCCCTTCCAATCAAAACCAGTCTATTATTCTATGAAAATGTTTACATTAAAACCTTGATCTTCCATTAAATTGTTGCTGAGGTTAAAAAACAGGCAAAAAAACCTTAGAAGTCCCATCTCCCACTGTTGCTAGCAATAAAATAACTCTAGTAACAAAATAGCCAGAATGGGCAATTTAGTAGCAAGATTCTTAAAATTTTGTTTCAAGTTTTCCTGAATCTCTCCTATGAAACTATTACAAATCCCACCAAATCACTTAGCTTGAAACAATGATCGAAGCTGCTCCACCAGATTTTTGTATTTAAAGGGTTTAAAGATAACAGCCATAATGTCTTATTAGACACAATGGCATAATTTCAAGGCTGTCCTATCAACTTCATCCTGACAGCTTTTCGATTTCCCACAGCTGCCTTGCTCACTTATTCCTCAGCACACAGAAATAAAAGTGTAAATCCAAGTAATGAAAACAGTCAAGCTGCTCATAAAATGTCATATTACTCTGAGACTGCACATCACTTCCCAAATAGTATCCTGTCAGTCACATGCTCATTCTTTAAGCAACAGAAGCACCGGCCTGAAACATGCTTGGAAAAAAAAATCCACTCCAAAACAAACAACCAAAAAGCCATAAGCAGTAAAATTTACAAATTATCTCCTTAATCCTATACTGTACAAGGCATTCTATGCTACTTAAAAATAATGTTTAAAACAGCCATATACACAATGGAGGTGAGAAAAGGTGACAAGACATCACTGTGCTTATTGTGTCACTGACAAATCAATAACTGAGATGTGAGGATATGGAGATACAGCTTTTTTTTTTTAGGACTATGAGCGATGGAGAATGTGACACTTCTAACAAATGTCACTGCATTCCTTCAACAGAAATTTATGCTGCTAACTGCAGAGTTTTAAAGGTGGGGTTTTTTTGGTTGGGTGTATTTTTTTTTTTTAATCTTCAGGAAAGTGGAGTTAACAAGTATGTAACTGCTATGACTGATCTGTAAGCTTGTGATTAACATCCCAATTTAATATCTCTGGTATTCCTAACAAGATTTAACTTCATTGTACTTACTCAAAATTTGCAGCTTTATGGCTAAATACAGTCTTTAAAAGATTAACTTGTATCTCTCAAAATGACATAAATCTGATGGCACAGAAAGGCACTCTGAAAACTTGCAAGATTTATGAACCACCCTGAAAGCACTAACTGGCCAGTATAATCCACTTCATTTTTTTTTTTTTTAATTAAAGAAACATACTGACTTTTAAGTAGGTTTGGGGAACGGTGCACAATTGGCATTGTACAGACTTTGCCTTTCTGGCTTATTTTACAAATTTAACATGTTAATGAATGTTAAAATCACATGTTAAAAGCACCTCAAAGTGAGGGCCAGTTTTCAATCCAACCTCATACAACTGAAATTCACTTTTGCAACTTACACAACAAGTGAAGGAAAAATGGAAAGACTAAAGAGAATCCAAATCATCATTTGAGAACACTGAGAAGCTTCAGAGATGTAACGGGAATGATGGTCCCTTGTTTTGTCCAGCCTGTAAATCTGCAAGTCACTGTTCTCTATGAAGTTCTGATGTTCACAGGGTACGTACACAGATCTGTTACAGGAAAAATTACGATTGCTGATCTTAACATAAAATCTTTCAAAATTGTTGCATATGTGATTTATATCGTGTATATTAGCAGATACATAATATAGTCTCCTTAATGTGGCAACAAAATCTATATTTCTGGAATGTCTTCTTTTGCAGACTTGGTTTCTCACCATTATCACTGCATTAATTAACATCTCTCACATTTATGCAATTAAAATGAATGCTGTTAAGTCAGCTGACTCTTTTGCAGCACAGTAGCCACACTGGCCATTCTGGAAATTCATCGGCAAATACTCTAGATTCCACCTCAGTGCTCTGACGTAATGCTATTTCCCTACCGAACGACAGAAAGCAGTCCATAAAAGCATGCTTATAGCAGAGGATACTAAATATGCCATTGCTATTAAAGCAAAACAACTTTAATGGCTTAAATCAGTATATGCAAACTTGATAATTGTGATTTTAGTAGCAACAAGAAAATTGAGGCTGTAGATGTAGCTATAGCAGATGCTGCATTCCTGGAAACAACTGCTTTTTCAGACAGAAGAATCAAGAAGCAGTCTTAAAAATGAAGAGCCATTATAGAAAATGGACATAAGTATGTGCTGTATTTTATTTATTTATCTTTTATTCATCAAATCCCAACATCGGCATCAAATAAAGGTTCAGCAACACCAAGACATGGACTCAGGAATATTTTCCCAAGGATATTTACATGCTTAACTACTACTTAAATGCATCGTTTTCACTAGAGTTCAGAAAAGATGAAGGAAAACAAGTATTTTTTAGGGCCTTAAAATTCACATTACAGATGCTACAACTCTTCTACTTTCTTTTGAGCTTAATCTAGCATTTCCAAGCAGTGCCTATGGACTACCAATGACCTGCAAGGCATCTTTTAGTAGTCATATAAATAGGATTATTTAAGAGTTAAGACTGCATGCATGTGGTACAGAGGAGATGCAGATATGAAAAAATACTTTTCCCTAAAGGTCTGACTGTTATCAAGCATCCTTACAGTGAGCTTCATAAACTAATTTGCAAAGGTTTAAGATGATGCCTAAATGTTCTGCAGGATTAAAAAAAAAAAGAAAACAGAAATATTGTTTCGAGCAACACATATGACTAAAATTATCATCGTGAAATATAATTGAATGGTTTCACAGTAGCTGAGTAACCTAATGGCCACCAAATTCTTTTATTTATGAAGATGAAAAATAGGCTTTGGCATATGACCTTGGGCTGTTTTCCTTCATTAATGAAACCTTATCACTTCTGCTCCAAAGACTAGTTTGTCATTCAAGCAAGAATAAAGTATATATAAATATACATCAAGAATGGAATAGGTCTCTCTGATAATTTTCAAAATTATCTGTATTTTAAGGTAATTACTGTTACATGAAAGAGTCCTTTGACCAGCAATGTAAAAAAACCTCAGAGTTAAAAATCTACCATCACAAACAACTTCTCAAGATGTTTCTTTTCTCTCTTCTCCCTTTTTTCTACAAATCTTACCATCTACTATAAAATCCACTGGCAGATGCTGGCAAATTGTTTATAGTTTTGTTTCAAACTCATCTTCTATTTTAACATCACTACACTCACTGCTTTATTCCACGCCAGTTAAGGTCTGGCAAGGTATCAGGGTAACTGCCAATATTCCCTAGCTAAACTGATTGTAAACCGTGAACACGTTAGTAACTTGGACAAAGCAAAAAAAACCTAAAAAAACCCCCAAAAACCCCAGCCTCGTGGAAGTGTGAACCTCTTACTAGACAAAGAAACTTCACTGTCTCCACTGCAAGATATTTCAGATATCACAGGAAAAAACTCAGTTCTTTAGAGTACTGAGAAAATAGAAGAATGTGCAGAAAATAGAAATATTAACTACATGTAAGCAAATAAAATGAGAAGATGCCAAAGCATAAAGCGGTATCTATACAATGAAAACTGAAGTTTGCTAACAACATTCGATGAATTAATAAATTAGGATAGCAAAATATTAATACACTTAAGTGATTTTAATACTACCTGCCTGTTGGGAATCCATATTCCCTATGTCTGTTACAGAAATTAAATTAAATTCATAGAGCACCTGGAGGAATGCTTAGCTAGTTATTGTTATTAGTGTATGATATCTATAATACTGACTACAATACACATGTAAAACTCTCTATACATTGTACATGCTTTGCACATAGACTGCATTGTTTTTATTCTAGTCCGTATATTTGCACAGTAGAAGGCTTTCCCACCAAAAGCAATCTTTGAACAGTGAGTTTCGCAGGCTATCAGTTAGCCATAATACAACTTACTATACTATTTTCATTCCCTACCCAAATAAGTTATTAATCTAGACTATAAGGCAGTAGTTAACACATCAGTGCCTAATGCTACTGCATTAGTGGCTCTGACCCTGCTTGATCCTAAGCTCTAGTAGATGGTTCGAACTGCTAAATAACTTGTAAATAGAGTGACAGAGCATGGATGCACTGCCAGTGGCTTCCCAATACATGCAGCAATTTACAGAAGATCAGAGGGCTGGGGCAAAGGCTTCATTTGGGACAGTATTTAAATAGAAAAGGGTAAGGTGATAGTTGGAAGAAAACCAAGTAGGAATATGAGTAAACCATTCCCACTGCACTCTCCCTCAATCTACTGTAAATTAACCCAGTTTAAGAAAATTCCCCCTTCCTCTCCCAATTCAAACATCTCCCTAGATCAAAATAGAAAACATTTATTAACTGATGCTTCCAACTGTGACAGAAATTACAGTCATTTTTGTAGTACAGATGGTGTAAACGTGCAATCTAAAACTATGATTAAAAGCTCAAACGATGAGTAACACAAGTTCATCTTAGAAATGGCTGTTTGGATGCTGCTAAAGAAATGTATTTGGAGTTAATTAGCTTGCTTTTTATCTGTTCCTCAATTAAGAACTTTTTGCTCTCCCTTAATCATGAAACAGCCATTAAATTTAGCAGACCTGTCTAGATGACCTTATATAAGAATAATAAATTAGTTGAACATTTTTCTTAAAAATATGAGGATGATTTTATGAAAATAATGGTACTAGAAATGTCCTGGTCCTTGTAGAGTTTGGATCATAGCAAACCAATTCCACATATGACCTTTTAAATGCTTCCTGTGACTCTTGGAACGCTGTTTATTCACATACTTCATGAGAGTACATGAATTCTTTTCACCCTTTATAAAAAATATGAAGACAGGTGCCAGTTCCTAAGAAGTGAGAGAGCACATGGGTAAAAAAATGTAGTATTTCAGTCATTAACACTACATTGCAAAGGATTAGAATAATAGGAAAAAACACCTGGAAGATGTGATTGGAACATATTCCTATATACAAAACAAGGACTCATCCTCTCAGTGTAGTTCCTTTAAATCCCACTGTGTTGGAATGTTTTGGGTGTTGGTTTTTTTCCCCCCACAAAAGTCTTCATGTGTCAGAGCAATCCCTTCAGGACTGTCCCCTTCAGGAAGTCATTTCAAATTCCTGTGCTGCACTATCTCCACGTGTGAATATGGAAATAATGAACTACAGGGATATACAAAGCTGTACAGTGATGTTCACTGATACATGCTGCTTTCCGGTGTATTTTAGAAATATTTCTTCTTTCGAAGGATAGACAAACCATGACAGTAGATCTGCTGTGCCATCTTCATTCACTCCAGAATTAATTCACTTGATTAGCAGTTGAAATACTCTGCTTAAACTTTAGTACTAAATTGCAAAAATAGCAACCGTTTTTAAATTTAAAAAAAGAGATCATATTTTCTCAGATCTCAGACCTTTTTAAAAAACACACCACTGTTGCCACATTCTAGATTTGCCAAAAATCATGAAAATACATTGTTATAAGCATAGAATCATATGCCCACTTATGCTATGAGGATGGTGGTAATGGGGAAAAAAAAAAAGTCCGAAGCTAAGCAGAAGCTTAGATGCAGAAGCTCACCTAGGGGGACTTAAACAGCTTGAGACATACCAGACCAGGGAGATCTGACAAAAACCATTTTGCACCTATTTTGTAAACAAAACACAGGCCTTCAGCTGTCCATTAGTCACATCTATTGTTTTAAGTTTTGCTCAGAATGAAGCTTTGTCTGTCACATAGCAGTGGAAAGGCTAGTTAACACTGGTTTAATATAGCAACAAAATTAGCTTTCATGCACACAGCTTAATAAAATGATACTTTGCAACCCGAAGGTCTTTTAAGGAGCATTGGCACCAATCCTGATCATAAACCCAATTTGATAGTGTTGTAAAATAAGATTATCTTTACGTGTCCCCTAGAAGAAATAAGGTATTAAATACAGATGAGAAATGAACTGCCCTTTTAAGATTGGGGTGAAACGATAAAGGAATGTGTCAAGATTTTTAATCTAGATGCCTGACTTCAAGGCTAATTGAGAGTTCCTGCCATCTGTACTGTCAGCCCCATATTATACAGACAACAAAAAAACAATGAAAAGACAATAGTAAAAAGGCATGTTGTACAGACTTACAAATTCCCCATATTAAACAAGTGTCCCTGTTGATGTTGCAAATAAAAAACCAATAGCATTCTTCACCTCAGAAAAAAATCATGGTATCATGCAGCTGCAAATGCAACTGTGCTAGGCATTAGAGTTATTCTGCATTCGCCCGAAGGGTAAGAAAGAACTGCTTCAAAATTTCCTTGACTTGTTTTACAGCAGTCCAGCACTGCTGACTATCAAAATAATTCCTGAAAGTATACAATAAAAATGAGGTGAGATTTGACTGTCTTATTAAAATCACTTTCTTTTTCTGAACCTAACTGGAGTATTGGAACCCTGACTTTGACTGCTCCAGTACCACCTCTCTTACCAATTCAATCAACCGTTTTTATTTAGAAAAATTATGATATGATTGTTCCAGTCCCTTGCGTTTGGTATCTCTAACTGCTACAGAGTTCTGCATCTCGACATTTATTCACAAAGAACAAGGCTGAACTGAGCTAAGACATTAGGACAATAACTTTTTGTAGTCAGGGCAAGACCTTAAGATATAACACGTGTAAATCCAACTCAGCTCCGATGGTTCATGTCATCTTGGGCAGCAGAATAGCACTGGGTAACCAACGGTAGTCTGGGCTCTAAGCCAATATAGCTAACTTTGAGGAGATATGATTTGAAGGAGATTAATACCATCGTACCACCACACCATTAATAACCATTTTCATTCAAAATCCCACTATGGAGGGTGTTACTGCTATTATTTTAAACAAATGCACAATGCCCTGGAAACACCTGGATCCAAAGGTACTTGCAAATCCCCCAAATTCAATGCAATTTACCTCATTTTTTTATTGTTAGTAGACATAACTGACCAAGCTAACAGGGGTGAGCAGCTGCGGTGACATTTGCTTCCTTCTTGTGCCTTGCAAGAACTGGGTGGATACAAAGTAAGGCCTCCTTTCCTTTTTAGATGGGTACGGACAGCAACAAATACAGACTGTTAATACGGGAAGCAAAGGTGCAAGAATGGCAAGAAATTCACTCAAGTCTCTGAACGGACCAGTGCTGGGGACACAAGTAAGGTTGCAGACTCCTGAGTTTCTGTCCAGAGAGGATTTGCTAACTTGAAGCCCAGCAGTACTTTTTTGAAAGCCATCTTCTGTTGTAGAATTTTGCTTAGTATTCTGGCTCTTTCTTTCCAATTCCCCAATGTATCCATCCCACTTCTTTCTTCCTCCTCTTCTCTCTCATCCTCAATTCTAAGAAAGTAAGAGGAAGTTTTTGAGGAGAGGTAGATGAAAGTGATGAGAATCTTAAGGGAAGACTCTCAGCCTCCAACAGACAGAATCGTGGGACTCTTACTCTCATTGCTGTCCTGCCAGGAGCGGAGGACACGAAAAATTGAGCTATCTTAGCAGTATCACATTTCTCCTGTTTATTATTTGTGGAAACAAAGGGGAAAGGAGTATATATCTATTACACATATTCAAGGACAATTCCCTCCTCCAACCCTTTTTTAACATTTCTCACGTGATCTGCTTAAAAGTATCTTTTGAAATCAAACTAAAGCACAGAATGTCCTAAGTAATCGCCCTAAACATTCACCTTTACAGCTTCAGAAGTTGGCAAGTATGAGAGAACACACCGAAGACAAAACATATGGTTTCTACTCCAAGAAAAATAAAAGGCAAATCAAGCCAAGTTGTTTCCATATTTTTCAATATGATTTAAATAACAGACCTGTTGTCTAGCCCTGGACATATCCTCCAATGCACATACCACTATCATTTCCAAAGTGGGTGGGGGGGAAAACTACTTAGAAACTGCATTCCCTACCACCTACCCCCATTTTGAGAGTTGCTATCTTCTTTGACCCAATGCCAACATGATAATTTCACATAAAACAGGAGTGTAGGAGGGTATTATTGGCACTAAAGCATGGGAATAACCTGCGGGAGGAAAAGCATTTTTCTTATTCCTTCCTTAAGCATAACTTCTGAAAATAAAATAGGGAAGGTTGGACAGAAAAAATGTCTTTTTTAGCACAAAAGGCAGAAGATAAAGAGGTCAGATGAGAAATAATAAAGCATGTGAGGAGTAAAAAGTTTACAAGAGAATACTTGGAAAATTAATTCAAAGAGAAAATTTATCCTAAATTTAAATAAAGGAGAGTTTAATTTTTTTCCTTCCTTACCTGTAACATAGGAATTAGATGGCCCACAAGGATTTACAAAAGATGTGCTTTATGTGCATGGTAAAGGAGAGAGAGATGGCTGGCTGCAGTAGGCGTATGGGAATGACAATTATGGAGCATAACCAGAAGCGGCTGGAGCAAAGAGCAGCCCTGCAGGGTGCTGACTCTGCATGGAAAACACACGTCTTTCCAGACCCTCCAGTCACAAATGCGTGAACAGTCCCACGAGCTCGATAGCAAGAGCTCAGTCCTCCAGCTTCCATCGGCTGATAAAAGACAAGTTGAGCTACAGGGAAAAGTTCTTAATTTTGCTCCCTTATTCATACTTCCTTCTACTAATGCCCAAGAATGAAACTAGCAAGGGCAGGACACAGTGATAAAAAAGAACAAGGAAATATGGAAGGCAATTGCTGACTTTGTTCCCATGTAACACCGACTCCTGTGCTTCACGACCTGCTTGTCTCTCCCATCGTGTTATATTCTAACTACCTGCACCTATTTCTTCATCAGACACCAAGACGAGGCTGCAGCCAGCACAATAGTCGAGATTTTCCCTTGGCACAGTAAAACCCCACTCCATGGGGGAAGCAGACATTTTTACAGAAGTCTGGAAGGAGACTGCTAAAACCAAAACAAACATTTTAGGTATCTCTTAGCTTTCAGAATACCACCTGCCTATTTATGCCATCCCTTCTCATTCCAAGTATTTTCCTGGGAGGAAAATTCCCTGCACAGAAACATGGGGAGGCTTGCTTGCCCATATTATGAGTTTTTTCCATTTAAAGGAGTGTCTGGTCTAACGTGTGGGTTTTAATTAAATGCAATCATTTGTAGTTCTGAAAAACATACACAAAAGGCCATACTGAATCAACAAAACTGCAGTCAATGACATCTATATTCCACAATAAAACAATAAATACTCCACAATAGTATAGTTCTAAGATTAAAAAAAAAGGGAGGGGGGGAATAATTTCCATGAGTTATGATCTGTGGTTCCTGCTGCTATTTAAAAAAATTATATATCCTTTGATCTTTGCTATAAAGAACAAACAATACTTGTGCTACAGTGCAAAGAAAGCCTCGATTTCTACTGACTTGAGGCTGTACTCATTTATTAAAGAAGGAAAAGGTGACTGCACGGAAACCAGTGCCATGAATCATTCCAATAATTCAGAACTATGCCACCCAGCTGCACATATCTCTCAGAACCATATGCAAAACATTAATGCACTCAAGCAGGCAGATTAGCTCAAAGAATGCTCTAGCCTAGCAAGAGAGTGCTCTTTTTGTTGGCTTGAATAAGCTCATACAACTTCATAATATGCAAATCTAAGACCAGCTTAATTGTACTTGATTGTAGGAGATGCTGTGTATGGCAAGAGATAGAGTTGTTTCTATTCAGGAAAAAAAGGACCATTACATCTATAAATTGCAATACTAATCAAATAAATACAATCCAAATATCCCTCTGAGAAAATATCAAATTAACATGCTTTCTTTGGTTAGTGTTTCTGTTTTTTCTTGTTTCTAAATGTTTTCCTCCAGTCAGCCACCTTCTTAATTGTTTGACCCACTGTCCAACCTCAGCCTTGCACAACCTAAGCACTAGTCTCTTCCTCCTTGTCAGCCACAAGTGCAGTACTTCTTCCTTTCACTACTACAAAAAGAAAAGGAAAGAAAAAAGCTACAAAAAAATTCTGAAGTTGATTGTATATGCTGCAGTTTGGTACTTCATAAGGAAGCAGCAAGGTAGGAATCAGAGAATCCTCCTCGTTCCTCTAAAACTCAGTTCTGTCATCTTAAGCTATAGCATAGATCAGGAAATTCAAGATGGCTCAGAACACTGAAGTAAATGAAATGGGTAGCAATATCCTATCCTATTGATTTTAAAATAGTGGTGATGCAGCCACAATGGTCTAAGGATACAGGAAAAGCAAAGTTTATAGGGTAAATTTAAAAAAAAAAAAAATAAAATGAGATTAGCTGTTATAAGTGGGAGAAACAGAGGAGCTTTCAACAGCCTGAGAGTTTGCCTGTTTTTTCTAACAGCAGCGATTTGTCTAATAGAAGACATTATCTTTGCATACAGACTGTATCCTCCAACTTTGAAGTCATCTTTATTCAGAGAACTTTCCAGAATGGCACAAAGCACATGGTCTGACCAGGATGAGGCTTATTTAACACCACTTCTACAGATACTTCACTGGCTTTGATGGACTTTCCCATATTGCCCATCCAACATTTTCTTGCTGTAGAAATGTGTGGAAATTGTGAGACTACTGCATGCGTCTTCTACAGGGATCTGCAACTCCACAGTGGCATTTAGTTGAGGGTTTCAGACAGCTGTGACCAAACTCAGAACTATTGCTTTGACCTGCATATTTGACATTTGACACATGACTTCAACAAACTTCCGCTTCCATGACACCGCAATTGTGAAAATGATCAGGGTGGTGCTGTGTTCATATATTCGCTGCATGACATTTATGAAAGGCCAGTGAACTACCCTGGGCTTTTCTAAGGCAGCAGAAGTCTGACTATTCATGTCAACATACAACAGTTAAACCTGGACAAGATGGTGCAGAAGAGGAAAATGGACTTTCATGTAAGTTTTATATAAAAGACAAAAACCTCAAGCAATGTCTTTAATGTTTTTCTCATTCAAGAGTCCTTCAAGTTAAAACAAGATTCCACATTATATTATTTCTAATGCAATCTTTCTCTAATTCTGACATGGAAATAAAATCAATAATTTACTGTGCATCCACAAAAAGACTTTATATTTAATTTTAACTTGCAAATATAAAAACAAGCCAATTTTACTTTGTGTACTATGGTTAAGTGAAGTTTACTTTAGAAGATAAAAGTTACAATGGATTAACTGCTTGATCAAGCAGGAATAAAAAAAAAACCCAAATAAAATTAGTACTGAGATTCATCTATGAAACCAAGTGTACAAAGTTGAAGGCTGTGACAAAAATACTATGAACATCTGGAAATCGCTGGTATGGCTTTAAGTCAATGAAATGCAAGCACAGCAGGAAGCTCCCCTCTATCAAAATGCAGCATGTCAGGGCAGTGTTAGTTGTTTTCTATTGCTTTGCAGAGGTTTGGTGCATGCAAACATGAAGATGATTTGGAACAACTGAAATATGCCTGTAAAAAACAGGTAGACTATGATTTAAATGGCATGTAATCTTCTTGGGATTTAGGATTAGGCAGAAGCAGCCAACTAATTACACATTTTGTTTATTTTAGCTCAAGGAACAATGAAAGTTTTACAGTTGCTACATTCATCACACATTTTTCAGTGTTATGTGGCAAACAATATTTATGTCTTTCCTCCAAGTGAAGCAGACACTGAGTCTGGTATGACTGTTTTTTCTTTTTTTAAGCATTTGTTTCTTCGCTTGCTGGTTTTCCCATATATAAGTCTCTTGAGGTATATCTGAAGGTACATTCACCTTGGTATTCATAAACAATATTTGTATGAGCCGCACCATTTACAAGGGCATTTCCCCATTGACACCACTTTTTGAGGAGAGCAGACAGACATTAAAAAATTGCTATGTGTTTATCACTGACTACAACAGTTTTGTGGTTTTTTAATTTTTTTTTTGTTTTGTTTTTAACTGATTGCATTTGTAACACTGCTTCTTTCATCACCAGCACTTTTTCTACGTTTCCTGTACCTGGAATATTTCATTGAGAGCAGAGACAGCATATAACACACACAGGCACAAGTTCTACTCTGTAGAATACTTTAAAGAAAAAGCAGTAAAAGGTGGCAAGACACTTTTGTGTTTTCTAAAACAGGAGATCTATTTTTTTTTGCACCTTTCTGGACCCCAGATGGAACCTCTCCATGGTCAGGATGTGTGCAGGATGCTGTGGGAAAACCCATCTGGCCTCTGTCTGATGCTGCATGAATGTGAGGTTCTCAGCACCTGAAGGAACGGAAGATTTACTCACTATCTCTACCCCTCTTTTTATTCTGTCTTATTAAAGGGGCTATTTTATTCAGCCAATTGTTTTCTGGCCTTTTTATGGAGATCCAGAAAAAGCCCTGCACCATCTCTCTCACACTCCCTACTCCACTGGGAACAGCACCTATTGCAGATACACAACTGAGTATGGAGAGCAAGAAGATCATACCTGAGAACATACCTTCTTTTCCTTCAAAACAATGTGCTCCCCAGCAATTCCTGTATGAAATTTTTATAATTTTTTTTTTAAATTTGCAGGAACAATAAAGGACTTCTTTCACTTCTGTAAGAAAAATACTTCATTATACTAAACAGACACTTTCAAGATGAAAAAGTATTCATAAAATTTTTAGCAAAAAATACTGACTGAAAAGGGTAATGATGCCTCATCTTGTATATTTGTGGCATTACAAAATCTTTCTTTGCTTTACATATAGGGTATCTAATCTCATAAGATCACTTGTGTTGAGTACTAAGATACAGTTTGCTGTCATTCAGTACATAAAACCAAGCACCATATAATTGGGATTCATGACTTCACACACAGCTTTCATTATGCATGCTCACTGCAAACAGTTTCCGTGTGGGTATCACTTTCTTAAAATAAAGTGTTTAAAAATAATTAAGTCTTTTACGTGAGGTCACCTTTTCTCAAGGCACAAAGTGATCTTTAATTAATGCTGGAGATCCTGTATCTCTGACAGAAAGACTATGAATGTGTAGACTGTATAAAAATGCTAAAATTAAAAAGCAAAGCAGGTGCTTCAAGTTTCTGCAGAGACACGTGCAGATTTTTGGTTACAATTTTTAAGTGCCTATTCATTAGACCCACTATAAGACAAAGCTGCGCAGAGAGCCAGCTGGCTTTCAGGTAGTTTTGCTGCTGTCCAATGTATTAAACTGTGAAAGTGGTGTAGCATAATAATTCAGGGGCTGAGACCACAAGTACAGTTAAACACTAACAAAACTGAAGATGAGGAAAATGTTTGAAAGTGGAAGAAGAGGGCCAGAAGAATACTTCTACGCCGGGCATTCTGGAAAAAAGCAATCCACCCTAAATGAATTTTGTTTACATGGAAGAAAACAGGAAGGTTGCATTTGAAAAATTTTCCAGTAATTTCAAATCTCACCATGTTGAACTTAAAATAAAAAATACCTAAAGCCACTGTCCACAACATACCACCAGTAAAGAGGAGTTCAAAATACTGACACAAATAAAAGTCCACCTTGATCCCTCCTCACCCCCCTGATCATTAGAATACCTTTAAAGTCTTCAACTGTAGATATGGAAGTTAAAAATAATTTCTTTATTGTGGATACAAATTACTGTGCTTGTTAAAAAGATTTTTTTTGTTATATAGCATGTTTGTACACAGACTTGTATTTGTGGCATAGCACAGCACACATAGCAATAAATCTGTAATATTTATATACACACACTTAGGTGTAAGCCCAAATTTACACCCCCTGAGACAAGGGATATCACTACTAGCAGAGCCTCACTTGGAATTTATCCAGCTTTTGAACTGTAGATTAAGTACTATTTTTACTTTCTTGGAGAAATAAGGTAAAATTTATCATATTCAGGCAAGAACAGAATGGCAGGGCTCACAAGACAGATGGTGCCTGAGTACCACAGCAGTTGTCACTTTGTTGTTCACTGCTGAGGAAATACAGCAGAACAATAACTTCTGACTGCTATTTGACTTAGACACACAAATACATGTCAGCCAAATCTTCTCCATACATTCATACATCATCTCCATACATTCATACATCCCCACATGCCTGATATTTTTCCTATGGAATGTAAATTCCCTTTTCCCCACAAATAAGCTGCTAGTGATTTTTAATTCTGGATAATTTCTAGACTTCAGCTTAGAAGTCAAAAGCTATCTTACTTTCCAGAAGAATATAGGCTGATACCTTATTTTAAATATTTCAGTGGAACTGTGATTTTGGCAAGATTCTGAAAGAGGAGACCATTCCCCAAAAATCACAACCACCACCATAGTACACATGCACAGATATTCACTGGGAATTAAATTTCTCTTCTCTTTGGCTCTAGGTTTTTCTTTTCATGGAATTATGTTCTCAGAACCACAATAAACTGTAGTGAAAAAAAAAAATACACCAAAGCACAGTAGATCCCTTTCTAAAGATAATTTTTAGATCATTCTCAATAGAAGTTACGTATATGCATGTGATATAATGGCATATTATCTACCACTAACAACAAAATAGCTTTCTTGGCTATAACGTTATCCTATTTCCAATATGAATAACTGTGTTAGTTTGGTTTTGATGTGAGGCATTACAAAGGTTTTACAGTAAGCATTTCCACTTTCCCTACTTCCACAAAATGTTTTGATCACAGGCTCAATTTCTTACCAGACACACAGAGCTTGCAGAGTATACACAGTTACCAAACATCAACAGAGGAATGTATGCTACATACCCACACAATACAATCGATAAGGGCTCCCCCTCCCATTAAAACTATGCATCACAAGAACAGGAATTACTCAAAGAGAGTATTTATGAAGGAATTTAAAAGCACCAAAACCCTGTATGTAGTCTCACAGAAGTAAGAGTCCTTTGAAAGAATCTGAACAGTCTTCACGTGTATACTCTCCCAGATCATTATTCATATCAAATAATTATTTTAAATACAAAAAAGCAGAATTTAAAAAAATAACTACCAATGGTATCTGTTTTCAAAACCTAAACATCCAGGAATAAATTGTCATCCTTTGATACAATGTTACTAATAGTGAGTATAACAGCAAAACCAGATACCAGTATATTGAATAGCCCTGGAATGGAGTCCATTAAAAGGTTTAGTCATCCCATTTGCTGATTTGTTACTGGAAAGCTTCATTAAAAATGGAATATGCATATAAAAGCTGGAAAACCTTAACAAATTTAAAATAATTTATTCCTTACAGCTCTTTCAACATAGGGAGGAGTGACAAGTAAACAAAACAAAACAAAAAAAAACCCCAAACAAAACCAAACCAAACAAAAAAAATTCAACCCAAAATGTAACTCCCTCTGTTCTCCATACTGAAACAAACAAAAACCACAGTGGCGATGAGCTAAGATAACATGCAGCATCACTACAGCAATGCAAGGCGTATTTCTACAGAATTAGTTGACTGGCATTGACTTCAGGAAGGTAAGTCATTAAACCTGCACGGACTAAGATAAGATTGACTGAAGTTGTTCAGCTGAAAGGCGTAGGCAGGCCTTGCATTTCAGAAAATATGGTACAAGAAAGTTTCTTCATATTGAGCTGCTTACTGAAAGTCGTCATATCAAAACACCAGTAGTCTGCATCTACTGACGACAAGTTGTTGTGGGCAAGTTTTCTAAGCCGGCATGTACAACTTTGGAAAGAGATGAAAGGAAATGCATGGTATAAATGTTGCACTTTTTATGGATTTCTATTAACCATCCTGCAGGCCCTGAACCCTGCCTTTGACACCACATCCCAGTGTTTAAAGGACAATATCAATGATTTTTCAGTTTTCAGGAAGACACTTGCAAATATATTCTACCTTTTTCTGCATGTTTTGAAGTGTAATACAGGAGTGAATGTATCTCACAAAGTTCAGAGGATCTTTTGCAGAATGCTACTACAAACAACTTTCACTGTAGACCTTTGCTATCAACAAGGTATTGGGCTGCCCCAGCTCCCACAAGTCTGTATGGTGATGCTGCTATCCCAAGTCGGAAGCTGGATAATGAGAACACCGGGGAGCAGGATGCATACTGAAGGCTTCTTCTGACCTTGAGGATCCAGGCTTTTATGAATAGCCAACAGGGAGCTTAGGAGAAGATACTGATTATGCCTATTGGCAAGACTTTAAGTTTTTAACTTTCATAATGTCTCTAAGGTAAACTATAATTACAATGATTCAGGCAAAATAAGGTGGGAGTTCTGTAGCTGGGAGGTGCAAGGCAAAATTACTCAAGATCAGTTGTTGATTTACTAGAGAACTGCTATTCAACACTGGGCACAGTTTGATCAGTAGTGTGATCGTGAAGATTTCTTTAAAATCCTCCTTGGCACATAAATGAAGACGGTGCTTTTGTAGTAATGATTAAGCAGGTTTTGTTTATCCTAATTTTTAGTATCTACACTTAATTTAACACAGATTATTAGTTAATTATGATTCTCTCAACCACAGATGTCTATTTTAAGAAGCTGTGAGACTGTAAACAAACAAACAAGCCTTTCCTTTAAAATAAATGTACAAAACATGAACATGTTAGAGGAGGACAACAGAAAAAGCAGCGTTTTCCAGAACACTGTGGGAACAAACAAATATAAGATGGGGTACTCTCAGCACCTGCACAGTGCTAGACCTTAGGGAGCTTCGTATCTTTATTAAATATAGTGATTGAATTTTCTAAAATCTTCCTCAGCAACTGTTTCTTGCTGTAGTATGTCCAACAACTTTCTAAAATGCCATTAATTTTGAACCCTAAGTACAGCTTTCAACTATAAAGAATTCATGCCAGATGTCTCAAAATAAACCTCATCTACTCTACAGAGAGACATCATCAAGCCTGGCAGAAATAAAATTAGAACAGGGAGTTTTGCTTTAGTTATGGATGAACATTGCTCCACCTTCCTGCTAAGTTATACATGGAATTCCTCTGTACTTCATTCTTCAGGTATTTTCACAAGCAGAGCAGAGGGAATAACAAATTTAAAAAAAAAAAAGCAAGCTCTGCTAATGAGAATATTGAGGAAAAGTGAGAGAAAATGGGGCAAAAAAGTAAAAACAAAACAAGAAAAACCCACAGGCCCCCCCCCATGCAATTTTTATCTGTCAATGAAAAATTGGTGGCTGTGATACTTCCACACCATTTGAGTGGTGAGGAACACCTGAGAAAGTACACCTAGTGTAACCAGTAAATGCTGGACTTGGGTATATAGCAAATGCGCTTACTGGTTTACTTAAGACTATAAAGTATTGCTGTCTGCCCACCATTTCATGGAGTGTTATATCCATAGCAGCATAGGTGGAAGGGAATCCAGGGCAGCTGCTGCTATTGAAAATCTAAATGGTGAAGATTAAGTAGCTTCTGACATCTAACATCCAGCTCATGGCTTCAATGTGAGAACAGAACAGGACAAATTTTTCCCTTACTGTAAAATATCACAGAATGAAAGTAACCTAATGAGAAGGTGTATAGATAACTTGTAAATTAGGAATTGAAATAAAATCTGGAACACTTAACAACTGTATGTTGGCTGATTAATTCCTACATAAGTATTGGTGCTATTGTACGAAGACTATTACTTTTGCTAATCCAACAATACCATGCCTTAAATATGCTACTGTCAAGCTCTGTCGGAAACCCTCAATATGGCCAATTACTGACTTTTGTATATTTTATGTATAATTAAGATTCATAAAGTTTCCCCAAGATGTGAATTTAAACACGACAATTTTAAGATGTTCTACACATATGAAATTTAAAACTTGATGATGTTCTGTTTCAAAAACCATTATTTCAAGCTATGTTTACAAAGAAGCAAGGAACTTCAGTGTATTACCAAAGCAGCTGAAAGAGAAATTTTAAGGTTTACTTAAAACAGTTGAGATGCAACTCAAATGATTTAGACAAGTCTATTGTTCCTAACAGAAAAAATGCCAACATAAGGCGGTGACTATAAACAGCTGATAGAAAGCAAAATAAAATGAAGTTAAAACAGTAGAAGTAAAATTGAAATATGGGCATTTGTAAGTGGAGATTTATTTAGAGACATATTTATCCCAACAGAAACTGTACAACAGGACTGTTGCTCTATTGTATGACTGGAACCTATAAGAATAAATACACAAACCCATATATATACACACTTTTCCACGTACATATACTTATTAAAAAATCCTGTCCAAATTTTCTTAGTCCGGAATATGATTAATGCAGCCTATCAGGAGCCAGATGGTGCAAAACCAGAGCCATCAATCAAAATGAAAAGACCACTGAGTGCTATCCAGAGCGATGTGCTCTCAAATGGAATTTCTGGTCACAGACCCTAACGCATGATGTGCAGGGGAAGCCATAAACATTGCAGCACTGCCCCTGAGGAACGACCAGAAACACATCAGGCTTTGTTAGGCAAAAAACCTGGAGAAGTAGTACTTGCTGCTGTAGGCTCTGACTGAGAAAGGCATTGCAAACCAAATTTATGTACTTTAAATAAAAAATTAAAACTCTTAAAAAAAAAGCTCTTTAATGAGTTTAATAACGTTTGCACTGATGACAGTATCTGTCAAACTGTGCACTTGCCATTTGATTTAATATGGGATTGTGCCTTACATTAACAAAGCAGCTGCCACTGCCTGTCTGACATGTGAATTGGTATTTAATGTCTGTTCCTGCACAGGACTTACAAATGGTTCATATTTTTAGCTTTATATTACACATTGTCTGCAAATCTTCTATGGAAAACAACATTGGAGGTTGCATCGTGAACCAGTTATGGCTTATGTCTTGTAAGGTTTTGTAGCAAGCAGGCCTTTTAAATAAAAAATAAGCTTGTAAAAAGAAAAGGCATGAAGAAACATAATTTGCCATATACATGCCTCATAAATGATGCTAGCAATACTAAAGGAGATGTGAAAATGAGCAGCAGTAAGAACACTTATGTATTTTTTCCCTGGAAAAAGCATGACAGTATGAAATAAAGGATTCGTCAGCATTGACTGCTTGTATTTGCAACCTGAAGTGTTTCATCACACCACCTCTCTTACATGTGCTACATAAATCAAATTACACAGAACTGTATTTTGGAAAAAAAATCTTGTGCTGTGTTTTAAAGACCTTTGTCAACTACTTGCGTATCCGTATTTCTTCTGCAAGGCTAGATGACTAGGTATGACTATGATGATTCTATGAGGAACAGGTTAAAGAAAAATTAAACCTGACCTAAACCAGGATCTATATGAACTAAAATGTCATCTTTGAAGATCAACCTCTTAGCCGCTTTCAGTGATTTTAGAAAATGCCACACTTATCACAAAGAAATTGCAATGCTCCTGTTCCTTTAAGGAGATATAACTCCCCCCATTTTTATCCTTATGGATCATGAGATACGAAACCTTAAATTTACCATTGGCCCCACAAGCTTCTTATACTTCAGATATTGCAAATCAAATAAAGGCAGTCTCTAGAATTACAGGAAGAAGCTACAGCTTCTTGGAAAGATGATATTTTTTTTTGACATTGGAATCTCGCCAAATTTTGAAATGATGAAGTAAATTCCAAAGAAGATGGCTGCCATACAAGCCTCTCAAGCTGGAGCCTTTCCCTCAAAAAGTGCATGGAAGGACGGATAATTTATTTTATCCATCTTTGGACAGATACAGTTTTTTGGACGAAAACTATTTTATGTTCCTAAAATACCAGAATACAGAGGAAAAATTATACAAAGAACATGTCATATTTAAGGAATGAAATATGCTTTGTTAACGTGCATTTATAACAAAATCCAGGCTTGTACCACTCCTTACTTCTGATACACTACAGCTAAAGTACAGCTGAAATCAAATCATGAGTTTTAGATGCTTTCTTCTGCCCTGAACTGCAACCTAAACCTCCGTGGTATGTCTACACTGCAGAGTGAACTAAAAATCTACTGACTCTTAGCCTCCACCCTTGAATTAGGTCTGGAAGTCTTTCAAGGCTACCCTAATTTACAGGAGTATTGTATGTGTTAGTGTTTGGGTAATTTAACTGAACATTGCTAGTTTCACTGTAAGCATGCATACCAAATCACCAGAGCACTGACATCCTTTAGTGCTCATCCCACAGTTCTCAAAAAGGATGAGCAAGTGATAAAAACCATAGGATGTTTTACTAGTTACATCTGAATACAAACACCCTCTCTTCTCTAAGACCATGAGCCCTTCCCTCAGATACAGGCAGACTGAGTACAAGACCACTGCGAGCACATTTGTAAGAACCCTAAATTTCACACACGGCTAAGACAGATGCTTTGCTGCAGGTGACAAGCACCTAGATTAACTATGCAAAATCCATGTGGTTTGCTAGGAGATTCTGAGACTCCTGCTCCAGCTGCCCTTCAAAGCAGAGCACTTGAGCTCATGCTGAAAGTGGCCTAACTCTGCTGTGCCGACAGACAGCAGGAGAACAAGTTTCCTGCATAGAACAATCTAAAGCCCAAATTCTATCTGTAGTTTTACACGGTCACTTTACTTAGACTTGTCTTTTCAACTACATGATAACTAACATTTCTTCACTCTCTTAAGTGGGATATAGTATAGAGGGGAAATTATAAAAAAATAAAAACTAAAGGAGCGTTTCTAGTTCCAAGAGTTGAAATAACAGCAGAAGATGGATTTGTAGCCAGTGCTGACTTATTACGAATTGGGAAAAATGTGATCCCATCCTTCCCTGACTGACTTGAAATACACCAGATTGTTTCTGGATGATACTTGGAATCAATCTCAAGTCAAGGTTTTTGTTGATGATGGGTTTTCGTGTATGTGTCTGTATATGTAAGCCTATGTAGAAGAGTATTAAGAGAGGATAAGGAGATCAACATTTCCATACTCTTGTTATCAAACACAAAGCCAGCAAATACACGCCTGCATCACAGCTTTGTAACAAAGGATCATTAAAACAAGCTTTTAAAGAGGAATAAGGACGAAGAAAAGTAAATGGAATATGTTCACTCCATGCAAGAAAGTAAAAGTCTTATCCAAGATTTTGGGTACCAGAAGTTTACCCAAAATCTTCTGGTAGTAAAAGCATTGATGCCAGCTTGGTTAACATGTAGAACTTTAAATAACATGTCAAATTAATTCAAGTACACAGAAAAATTGTAGCAATTTTATGAGCGAACCACTATTGTTCTCCAGTGAGAAGACAGGGAACAGAACATAAAGCTAGTTATCATATCCATTTATCATATCCATGAGCAAGGCTCCAAAACCTTAGGTCTCTGGATATGTAATTAATTAAAAGCAAGCAAGCAAGCAAGCTCAAGTGCTTGGTCATAGGAACACTTAGATCAACAGCAAAGTTTAAATTCTTGAAAAGTGAAGAACTCTACTACCACCTCTGCAGGTGGGTTCCTGCACTCATGCACTCCTACACCTGCTGCACTGATGCCTTCCCCTCCAACAGCAACATTGAGTCCCACAGCCACTGTAACGCCCTGACAAAGTGCACCTGTAGAACTAAGGGGCTCCAGAAAGAGGAAAAAACCAAGAAAAACAGAAAGGCAGGTGAATTAAAGTAAATATAGAGAGAATACAACATTAATACCTGAAGAAGATATTAAACAAAGAATAGTTAGGTAGGAAGAAACAGAAAAAAGAAGGTAGACCGCATAGAGTAGAAATAAACTCTTTCTTTTGGGGGTGGGAGGGGAGAGAAATGGCGATAGAATAAAGAAAGAGGGAGGGGTGGAAAAAAAGAGGGAAGGGGAAAGATAACTGGGAAATCCAATCCACTACAAACTGCACAGCCACAGAGAGATTCAGGTCAAATGAGATGTTAGGGAGTGGGAGAAGGGAAGATACCTGAACTTGAAATGACCACAGAACTGTACGTTACAGACTTCATCACATTGCCAATGCGAGATTGAAGAGAGCTTAGAAGATATTTTAGCAGGGCCAGGCCTGTTTACTTTTTGTGATGTCAAGTTTGTCCAGCAACTAATTTTAATCTAAAGTACCCTTCTTTTTCATACTTTTGTGTCAGTATCACAGTAACGATGGACAAGGTACATAAGCAATAGAAGACACGCAGCAAAATGTAATGCCTTTCTCTGGAAAGTAACAAGAGGATTAATGTGCCTCAAACAATTTGTTTTACTTGAGTTCATATGACAGTTATTTAATATCACCATAAAACTTGTCTCTCATTTTATATTTCAATATTTTCTTGGAGGTAGAAAATACTTATTTGAGGCAATCTACTACACTAGGTAGCATTTGCATGCTGTACCAAGGAGAAAAACTGTGAAGTAGATGACCACTATTTTCATGATTATTGAACTGAAAAAATGTATAGATGTTTTTACACAGTGGGGAGGGGTATATGTGGTTTACATCAGCTTACTTCTTAAAACTGTTCTCAAGATCATTAATGAAAATATTCCAGTAATACGTTAGTACCTGTGAAACCTCGTTCAACATCTAAGCCGGTGCATCACTATATAGCATTACCTTTGTGCACAGATGCAAACATGATTTGACAGACTATTTTTAATTGTTTTTTAGAAAGATGATTTTTACCTGATTAACCATCAACAGGAAAGGACTCCCTTCTGGTTGATAATTGGGGCAACAATACCAAACACTTCAGTTAGCATCAGACAGGGTTAGATGCTTTAAATATTCAATTTCAGCAAAAGTTACTAGCACTGAATAGAGTTTTAACCAAAGTCTTAAGCATATGTACAGTACCTGTTTGCATATATTTGAGGTTTTGTGTAAAACAAAACCAACAAACAAATCAGTGGTTTCACAGAAATAAATTCCGGAATCCAGGATCTGGGTTTTTTTTTCATTTTCTGGATGCCATATACACTTCAAATAAGATTGCAAGTCTTTTATCCCAACAATTCAGCTACAGAATTAAGACAGAGCTGATATGTCTTTTTCTATACAGCAGATTCAGCAGAGAAGTAAGGCCTTTCGTTGCATTGCTTTCCTTCTTTCTTCTCCTATTGTCTACAAAACCCTGAAACAATTCCTGGTATTTGAACAGCCATTTCTAAAGTGTCTATATATTAGCTCACACTGTGCTACAGATGGCCTAAACCTCAACGCAGCTAAGAGTTAAGTCAAGAAAAAGCAGAAGCTTTTCAGGCCATTGGATTTTCTTCATTATCATCAAGTAATGTTCAAGTGCGCCATTAGCACAAGGCCACTGCACGGCTCTTCCAAATACAAATTGCTTTTTTCTTTCAGTAGTCTTCTTTGAAGCCTCACATCATATCAAGGGCACAAAACAGCTTTATGTAACCTCCTCCAAAAAGCAGTTCTGAACATGAGGGAAGGGAAAAAGAGAAGAATGGATGTAGGTTACAGTAAGAATATTTCCATAAAACGCAGTAATATCTGACATCTGAGCTAGTAAATTAAACCTTAAATCTATTTTGAGGCAGGAGATAGCAAAAGGCTCTGTCTCTTTTCAGCAATAACCTAGAAATCTTTTTCATCTAAGAGACAAACAATTCAAAGCACCTGCTTTAGGAAATTTCAGACTATGGCTTATATCACGGGCATTACAACCTCACAGTCGCCTTATGATTTAGTACAATGCTGTTCTTGGAATAAATGGAAAGCAGGTTAAAAGGATTTTTGTTATTTTCCAGAATCATATACCCAAGTCATTACCCAAAAATCTGAAGGCTGAGACAGTATCTCAAAACTACTTTTTTTTTTTTTCTGGCGCAAAAGTAAAGCCTACACATTCACAGCACATGCACATCTTACAAAACACAGTTAGTATCAGAGAAACATTACTGTCCTTAGGAAAAATAACAAGAATTGCTTGTGTTTTTCAGCAGTTCTGAAATTTCCCATTTCCAGACTTCAAACAGCATCCAAACCTGGTTTACTTAAACATGTCAGCTGCCACGCCTCATAGGTAAAACAAACCACTTCCTAATGCCAGTGGCTATGTAATATGGCCAGCAACAAACACAGAAGTGGAAGATGGCAAAGTCTGGGAGGTCAGGAACTGCTAAAAAGTTACGAGCATAGATTACTGAAAGGTGTAAATCTCACCTGCCAGGTATGTTTAACGCTGCAACTATGCTTTAGTCTTTCACTACCTTCTTTCAAAAAACTACTCTCACAGCAACACTTCCAAATCTGCAAGTGTCCAACATTTCAATTTACATGTGCACTCATGTAATCACATCATATCACAGTGCAGACACGTCTTCAAAAACAGTTTTCAGGATCTAATTAACAGAGTAGTATGGTGATGCCTGCCATAAATAGAATAATAATAGCCCTAAGCACAGGAAAGGCATGGACCTGCTGGAGTGGGTCCAGAGGAAGGTCAGAGGGATGGAACACCTCTCCTATGAAGAAAGGCTGAGAGAGTTGGGGTTGTTCAGCCTGGAGAAGAGAAGACTCCGGGGAGACCTCACTGCAGCCTTTCAATTTTTAAAGGGGGCTTATAAGAAAGATGGGGACAAACCTTTTAGCAGGGCCTGTTGCAATAGGATGAGGGGTAATGGATTTAAACTAAAAGAGGGTATAAGATAGATAGACTAGATATACATTAAACTAGATATAAGGAAAAAATTTTTCACAATGAAGTTGGTAAAACACTGACACAGGTTCCCCAGAGAGGTGGTAGATGCCCCATCCCTGGAAGTATTCAAGGTCAGGTTGGAGGGGACTCCAAGCAACCTGATCTAATTGAAGATGTCCCTGCTCATTGCAGGGGGGCTGGACTAAATGACCTTTAAAGGCCCCTTCTAACACAAATCATTCTACGATTCCATGATTAGAAAGTTAGCCAACATCAGGCATTTTAAAGTTGTTTCTTTCAGCAGACATCAGAATTTATCTTGTTCAATTTTACTTATTTGTGAAGGATGCACAGAAGGTCTAGCTTCCCTGAACATAGGAGCAAAATGAAAGGAAGCAGATCACTGTCAGGAAAGCTCGTCACAACAGAAGCTCTTAATGTCACACCTCCCCCTGTTTCTGCTGTTTAACTAAGCAATCTTCACCAGGGTGAAGACAGTTTTGCTGTTTCTCAGTGCCACCACTGCACCTCCCATTGTCCTGCCACGGCCTGTGGCCCACCACCGACAGCACAGGAGGGGGAAGGTGTGCAGGACTTCACATGCTTTGCTCCTACAAGCCAACTGATTCCATTCCCTCACTCCTTACCTGGGACTTTCTTCTTGCTTTTGGATACTTCAGGTTTCACTCAGACGCCCATGATGATTTCCAGACAGGGCCACAGCCTTGGGCATTGCTATGATTAATATTTTGTGCTATTGTCAATGAAAACCACTTAGGCCATACAGATAAGCCTCCATAGGCAGTACCAAAAGAGATCCTACCTGTTTGACAGTGTGTCCTGTCTGTTTCCCTATGAAAACAGAGTTTCACCCCATCATTACTTAAAGCCTCTCCCAATGTGTAGTAGTATAATTTTTCAAATTTTCTGACTTACAAATGCCTCAAACTCTCCAGAGGAGCTACAGAACCCAGCAGAAGAAAAAGGTGCCCTACACAGTTTAAAAATGCTGACATCAGATTATTTATTTTATGTTAAATATTAGAGCAAGAATCTGAACACTATTGAAATAATTGGTTGAAAACAATTATTACAGTAAATTCGTAAGTGACAGCAGCCATTAGCGCCTTAACTTTAAACATACATAATCTAGTTATTAATCATCCTTCAGTCAGTTATGCACATACCTACCTTTATCAAAGCCAATGTAATACAAGACATAACCCCCCCTGCTCCCTGAAATTGCTTATCAGGCTAAGAGCTAGCAAAAAAAAAAAAAAAAAAAAGCTTTCTATCACTTAATTGTTTACCTCAATACAATGGTCCATATAACTTGCCAATCACACAGGCATTGCCAATGAGGTTTTAGTTTTTTGAGTGTTTTAACAATTCTAGAACACATTAATAAGAAACATTTTAAAGCATGAGGCTTAAGCTTTTACAATTATGTTAGTAGTATTGTATCAGTTGAAGTAATTTTAAAATAGTTATTTATTTTTTCAATCCTGAGTACTTCCAACTTGGAAAAAAAGTCTTTCAAAAACCTCTTTTCAAATCACATGAACATTGACTTTATTTCTTACTTGGTTGGACATAGTATATGCTAAAACAAATCACTAATGCTGTAAGACATGACCTTATTTTTTCACAGATCATGCCCTATTCTTGAGCAAGACTTTCAGGTTGCAAAAGGCAGAAAAGAATCCAGAGCTGAGTTTTAAGCACAACTCACAGGGGATTTTGCACTGTTAACAGCACAATGCTGCCAAAGGTGTATATGGACATGCCCTAAGGTCTCTCCTTCTGGCTATCCTCTGAAGGATAGAAGAGCAGCAAAATGAATAGTAGTTCTGCTATACTGTGTTTACTATATGTAAAACCATTATTTTGCAGAGCATAAATTGAGGATTATAGTTTTAAACAACTGCTCCAGGGCTAGAGTGAATACTCAACTCATGTGACAAAAAGAAGAAAAAGAACAAGGGCTCTGTGCTGCTGATTTGGACATTTGCTGCATATTGGAATGATCCTGAAGCTCCTATTAAGCTTCTGAAACCTGTTGTTTTGACCAGGTAATCCACTATCGGAACTGCCTTAATAGCTTTTAAAAAAATGGGTCACAAGTTTTAAAGTGCAAACATCCGTTGGGAGAAAGACACTAATGGAGTTAAACATCCACTGCAGACAGAATAAAATTCTTGCTGTGTGCAATGTGGAACCTCAGAGTGTACACACAAAAAAGATTCAGCAGAAATTACTTGTGTGCAAACATAGTCTTTCATTAAATGAACTAGTGGAAAACGGCCAGATGATAGCTAAAGGTAGAAAGAACACTCCTGAACTACCTTATTTTTAATTTTAAATCACTAAAACTGTTGTTGGTACAGCTTTATGAAGATGCCATTTTCAACTCATTTTTCTGATGGTCCTAGGAAAAAATAAACTGTACATGTAATTGGAAGAGCTGTTCTATTGCTAACTAAAATTACACAGCAGTCTGAACTTGACTTTCAAGAAAGCCAGACTATACATACTCCTACTCTACATAAACACAGGAAAAAGCAAGTATTTCAGAACAAGGAATGGCTTCATCTACCAATAGAGTTCTATGTATTTTTACACATGCTAACTGAAATAAGTTTGAACAAATGGCATTCAAACAGCCACCTGGAACAGGTTTTCATTATCAAGATATGTATCTCAGCATTTCCTAAATAATTATTTCGTTTTTGAAAGAATGAGTTTTAGAAGGTATTTATTTATTTACTTTAAAAAAAAAAAAGATAGAGAAAAGTGAGCTTTTTGTATGTGCCTGACATCAAGAACTCAATATATTTGCTCTGTAAGCACTACAGTGACACTCGCTGAAAGAGAACAGGGTCAAATCCCCCTTGGATAGGGTAAGCATAGAACCAAAGGGCAATTTTTGAGATTTGCTGTTGTGTGGTTTCATCTGAACAATAAAAAGGGCAACTAGGTGGTAAACTATAAATATTTAGGCATTAAAGAATACAGGAGCTTAACTACTCCTCCCCTGCTATCAGCAGAGGCAGGATATCTCCCACTTTTCCATTCCTTCTGCCTAGAAGATTTAAAAGCTCTGCCCTCTCTGCTGCTGAATTAAGGCCTCACTAGATTCAAGATTAACACTCCACACCTGGAAATGGAAGGCAAAGGAAATCCTTGCTTTCCCCCTTCATAAAAGACCTGGCTTTTCTCCTGGGAATGCAGAACCACAAACATTTAAAACGCCTTTCAGGATGCAGTAACTTATACTAGACAGGCAAATACATATTGAGGTAAAATTTCCAGGAATAGCTACTATTTCTCAAAACTATTGGTCTCCTGATCAAGCATGAATAGTAATAAGGTTAGTAAGGCTAGTGCAGTTACTGCATCAAAACATCACTTTCTGGTTTACTGAGTGAAGAACAAGCTTAGAAGAATTAACATTTCCTGATTGATTTTTCTCTTCTCTATGCGATACCCCATCATAAAAGGATGAAGTCCTGTCAAATCTGGGCAGACAGCCCTGTTCCAGCCACTGTAGTTCAGGAGCTTCCTTTTCACATCTGTTTTAACTACTACTACTACCAAGCTCCAGCTTGTCCTTTAAGGTTATCTCTTTCCTACTTTAGAATGGTTCTCAGAGGAAAACCTTTCAATAAACCAACTAAGAATCCTGGAAGCCAGTAATTCGTCATTCATGCCATGATCCTGCTTCACCAACACTTTCACAAAGCCATCAGAAAATCTTCTTTTTACACTTACTAAAAATAATCTACAAAATAGCAAACAAGCCCCTCAAAACCCAGCCCTCCTGCCATGTAAATCAAACAAACCAGAACTACAGTAAAACTAATACAGACCTCCACTTGAAATTAACTGTATTTTCAACTAATGTTGGTTATTGTTAGATTTAATATAAAAATTAAAAGCCCTGGACTGCAACAATTGTGAAATTGGCAGCTGAAGTGGAAATTAAAAGCACAGAGCAAGAAATCTGCAGTGAATTTGTTGTGGCCACTATAAATAGGAAGTAGTTAGCAAAAGGAAAACCTTCACTGTCAAATGGAAAATAAGGAAATATCACCTTTTTAATAAACTTTCATTTGTACTTTTTCCCCCCTTTTACTCTCAGATATACATGCAGAATGTGCTTGGAAGCAGCAGGAGTGGAGCTTCAAAAATCACTCATCAAACAATTGTGATAATTTTAATAATTTATTAAAGGGCCTAAAACAAAGATCAAAAGGGAATATACCTAAGCATTTATATTCAATTCCACATTGCCTGATGACTAATTTGTAAAGAGTGCACAAGTCTTCACAATTAAAGCCAAAATCATTTGAGGATACTTTGATATAATGCCACAAAGGATATGAGCAGGAAGGCAGCAGGAACTACTAATGGCCAAGCCCCATTAAAAGCGCTAATAAAAGAATAATGGAATTTCCTTGTACTATGAATAAAAGTGTTTGGCACAGGAGAATTTAGACACGGAGAGGAATATCAAAACTTCTGGTTCTTCAGTTGCTTCTCCTTATTAGATCTTAATTGACTTAATTTAAGTTTTTATTACATTTACCTTAAAATGCTTCAACCCAAAAAAGTAATGATCCCATTCAAAATCTTGTCACATAATTTCCTTTATTCTTCATGTTGCTCAATTTTCACAAGCCCTTAATATCTGCTTTACCAATCCTTGTAAATAATGCAAGTCTATCTATTAAAAAATACTTCAAAGTGATGGACCTAACTTGAAATTATATATAATTATTAAAATTACAGAATACACCTACTTTTTGACAATGTTTTTTTAAACTGTGAATTTTTAAGTTGCTGGTAACTATGGAACTCTCATAGCAACAACCTACTTGATAAATTTAATCCATTAATATTTATACAATGTATTTCTTTTTCATAGACATATGTGCAGTAACACACACACACGCATGTGTTCATACATAGAAAGAGGTGCACATATATACACACTTCTGCCACCTTCTTCCCCCAAATATAAAACCTAGCTAATTTTTTCCAATGTATAGCTATTTGGTACATGGCCACGAAATGAAGGCGTAGAGTCCAGAGCTTTCCTTTGAAATGTCATGAAAAAAAAGTTTCAAATCTTTCTTTTTTGAAATGGGTAGTTGCAGCATCACACACACTTTGCAAAACAGAAGCAGCAAAGACGACTCATCTCATACTGCTGACAAATTCTTAAAGGATTTATTGCACTTACTTAAAAAACACATGCTCACAGATGCATCCAAGATAGGAAGAACTCCCTGAAAATATTTACAAACCTACTTAACTCTCTTTCAACCTGCTGCTAATGCTGTCTTTTGCATAATGTCTACAAAAAACCCATGACACAGGTACAGCACAGAAATGCTGTGATCTCTGTCTCCTCGTTCTCCAAAATCTTCTTGCAACAGATTTAATCTTTTATTTCACATTGCAATGTCGTTAGGGAAGTGATCTTCTTTGCTTACCCTATAGTATGGGATATAATAAACTAGGGTTTTTTTTACCCGGGTTCCCAGACTTTGCAAATAATGATCACGTTGTAATGGTGATGTGTACTTCTTCTCCTTCCTCCAGACAACCATCAGGCTGTTAGCAAAACAGCCTCTTTCCAATGATGCTTCCAGAATCAATAGATAATTCATTAGTATTGTGTATCTCAGGGCCTAATTGACACAACAGGCTAAGCAACATACTAAAGGGTAAGATAGTTTCTAAATAGAGAGAGAAAAAGAGGGGAATCTGATACCACATACGGTCACTTTGCAGGATTTCATGTCAGTCTATAAATTATACTTCTATTAGGTTAATGCAAGTCATTCGTTTCACAAATCAGAAAATGCAGCTTTTCAAGCTCAGCTTGGAAAAACAAAGAAACGTTTATATGATAATTTAAGTAACGTGAATACCCTAGCGCTTCCAATTTTATAATTTGCTCTCATTTTTGCATTAAAAATGAAATATAGTTATCACAAATGTTTGGACTTATTCTTAACAACAAATGTAGGTAGTATATTTTTTCTTACCTTATGATCATAGGGATTGTATGAATGAAACAGCTGGGACAGATCCTTTGTTCTCTGTTTTTTCTGAAAAGTAATATTAATAAATGAACCATATTAGAAAAGTTAAAGGAAAAAGAAAGAGACTACTGATTTAAAAAGCTGTATGCAGGTACAAACACATTCTCTCCCCACTTTGTTAATGGAACTGTAGGTATGAAGAGCAGTGTATGCAGATTAAGAATATTAAATATCACAGGAAATAATTAACATATATATTAACAATGTTAAGAACATATCCTTAATAAATAATAAACACTAATCTATGGAACATCAGTGGAATGTGTAAACAATTCAGATTTGTTTTAATTTCTGCACAATAAATCATAAATAATGTCTTAGAATACAGATAACAAAACTTGACGATTAGGCTCCAATCTTGCAAAGACTTGTCTACTATTCTAGCATGTTCATGCAGTCTTGCTTTATAGAAGATTAGGTTTAAGGGAAGTCATTTTAAAGAAGAATCATTTATTATTTTTCCATTTCTTTTGATGCTAATACTCTCATTGCCTTGATTGTGGAAAATTAATAGGTGGTATGCCATTTAATGCCAAGGTAAAGGGAAAAAAAATTCTGTTAAGAGCAAAGTTCAAAGACAAAACCTGCTTAATCCAGCTCCTACTGAAATCAATGAAAGACCTTTCCGTGATTTCAGCAGATGTTAAATAGAATCCCTCAGCTGCATCCTACGGCGTGGGGCAGAGAGAGGTGAAAAACACCCTTCATCTTTACTGCAGGGATGAGTCACAAAGCATTGCGTGTTGGAAAATGTGTAAAGGGGAAATAGCTACAAGAACTCCTTGCTTGCAGTCTGCACCATTGTCTTATTTTAGCCATCATTTCTGTGAAAGTAGTTTTCCATCTAAACTGGTAGGATCTGTTCATGATTCCAGCATGCCAGGAACTAAACGGACAGCTGCATGACTGCAGCGTATCTATTTTACCTTCTGGAAACTAGAGGATAATTTAGTAGGTTTGGGTGATGCAAAACAAACTGTGTATTTCCTTTCTTTACACAGTCTTTATTTTCAATGAAATGTTCAGATGCAGCAACTTAGTCATAAAAGCTGTAACTGTAGTTACTAGTACAAATTTATGAGACCTGGATACTTCTAAGTCATTAAAGGTATAATATTATTACTTCCGTGAGTCCCTACCTATATTTTAGTTACATCCACTAGAGAGCCAAGAAAATAATTATTCAGTTACTGTCCCTCTTCAAACAAGAATGGTAAATTTCATTTTCAGTATGAGAAGGTTACTTCTGTCATAGACAATTTATTCAATTACCATAAGTAATACCTAACAGGACTTGTTTCTCTGAGTTTACTAAGGAGATTTAAAACTAACAGAAGTGATATTTTAAAAGAGATTTCGGTTAGTATAGACGTTCTCAGCAATTGAACATGGCCTTCGCCAATGAAAAGATCTCCCTTAGAGGAACCTTTGACCTCTAGTCCCCATTAATACTACTTTTATTTCCAATGGGAAAAAACCCACTCAAATGAAGGCATCAGGAAGCACAACCCAAATTCCATCACCACCCTATAATGACCTCTTTCCTGGTAGTACAGCTATACATAGTGAAAATGCTTAAAATCATATAAAAAAGATTTGGAGAACTATCATAGTAAATTGGAGAGATATCAAAATGATTATTAAAAATGTTGCTTAAAAAACTCATTTAATGTAGAAACATGCAAGAAGTAGACAAAACCATTTTAGTTTGCAATCTGGTGACCTCCACTAATCTTTCTAGGAAAAAAACCCCCAAAAATCCAGAAAAAGTCTAATTCTTGCTTTTTCTTCTTGAAGACTATTTCTCTTGTGTCCATTTTGACTGCACACAAAGCGCTTTTAAATATTTTTATTGCAATAGCTTTAATAACACTCAAGAATACCATATGACAGAAACCCTCCTATCCTTCACCCTCAGACTCTGGCCAAAATGCTACTTACACACTCAGCTAGACAAGATGAAAATGAAGATGGCTTCCCTTACACAACACACTGATATAGTCTTCCACTTTTTATTATAGGATATTGTGGTTTCTTTCCTACCTTTCCACAAAAGGTAGAAGTTTTGCTTTTTGTACAAAACCAAAATGTTCCTGACTGGGGAAATGCTGGCAATTCATGACATAAAGGAACACTGAATGAAACTTCTGGAGATGCAGATGAAAAAATGCTGCCCCTAAATTTCCAGGATGCCCAGTATGCTTAGCTGATCTAAATTTAAACAGTATTTGACTACTTTGTAGGAACTCTGAATACACAGAGACGAAAATGTCTTAAACACAGAGTTAAGGTTGCTTAGTGACAAATTGTGTTTTTCTAGAACAGTCTGAGTTCATCTTAACTTAGATCTCTAAAAAACAAATACAAAACCATTTCGAAACACAGAGAATAAGAAAAGGACACGGAATTCATGCTGCTATAATGGTAACCCTTTTAACTCTTACAGCAGGTATTAGTCACATTGGATTAATAATAAGTTTTTTACATGAAGAAAAGGCACAGTTCTCAGCTCACCTGTAAGCAGTGTAAAGCACAGAGTAAAGCAGGCCTCTCTGTGTCTAGACATGACAGAGGAAAATAAGGAGCCTAAAAGCTCATTCTCCTTCATCGCCCTCAGTGGGTTAACTGCCTATTTCCACGCATCTCCCAGAATTTCTTTCCCTCATGCAGCTTCTTACTCTTATTTCTCCTCCCTTAGCTTAGTCCAACACCCCTTTCAAGTACTCTTCTTGATCAATATGAAAATATTTTTCTTCCCCATCTTCCTGCTTTTTCCCGTTAGTGTTCTGATTCCCCATTCCTTTGTTCTGTAACAATAATGCTGTCAAAATCATATGGTAAAATGACACTCAAAAAGTCCTTCTGAACTTAGGCAAATGTACTGTCCCATCATACTGTTCCACATACAGTAGTAGTATCATTTTCAAACATCCTCACAGATATGCATAGGATATATTTAAATCTATTATATTTCCAAAAAAGTTAAGAGTCTTTCCAAAGTCACCAGACAAATTAGCACAGGGTATTTGAAAAAATAAAAAGACCTCTTAGGAGTCTGATAGCAGCACCAGACTCATAGCTTATTTCTATACTTCTCTAAGGCTTGCCAGATATTGGTACAGCCTATGTTCAGTGACCACAGAACATTTCTTAAACCAAATTACTCTTGGCAGCGGGTTACTGGCACCACTCTTACTCGGTCTGGCTGTATATCATTTTGGTGCAAAAGCATCTGACACATAACACGCCAGAGATACACTATTCCTCCAGAAACTTTTCCAGTATTGGTTGGCCAACAGCACAGAGTCATGTATCACTTGAGATAAATACCACATGAATAACAAGACCAGTAAAGTCTCAGTCTGAGAACCGTGCACGATTTCCTACTCGTCCACTGAAGCAAGCAGTGGTGCATGAAGTGGGGATTTTTTAAAGCACTGGTAGCAGGCCATCTGGGGAACCGCACAGCAGTACCCTATTAATACAGAAGGAAAGGCTTTCCCTAGGTGGAGGGTGCTGCCTGCATCATTGCTGTGTACCACTGTTCACATGTTGGGAGTCTGTGGGAACCCAACAAGATGCTCTTAAATTTACAAGTGAGACTCTGGACAGAAGGTTCCCTAGTAGATGAACCTATGTTGTGAACCTATGAAAGCGTGTGTGTGCGCGTGTGCTTTACAGAGCAGAGATTTTGTTACGCTACAAAATTGTGATGACTCAATCATGCATTGATTTCAATTTTAAACCCATACTCTTTAGTTTGTAGCACTTAAAGAAACAAGTTTAGGGAGATGAGATTGAGAGATAGATACATTCAAATACTATGCCAATGTGGGCCACTAAAAAATGTGCAAACAATTTTTAACTTTTCTGTTTCAGTAAGTTTTAAAAATGCCACATTATATAGGAGATACAATGGAGACACTTTTTATTTCTATCTTTAGCGGGAAAAATATGTGAAAGCCTGATGAATAATTGATTAAAGTGTTGCTGCAGGACTGAGTTAAATACTGTAAAATCATCTATGTATGTACACATGAGTATGCCAGGATGGAAGGGTTTCCCTAAGTAAAGCGATACTATTATAAGTGAAATATTTCAAGCTTATTACTAAAATAAAGGCAAAGAATTAAGTGCTTCTCAAAAGGCAGATAGTGTTCAACACACAGTTATAAAAATAAGAACCAGACCAACATCAACTAATGATGTTTCTTACGATAACATACACAGACAATGTTACTAGCAAGAAAAAAAACACATTACCATAATTTCATTATTCCCTGCCTCTCCCATAATCATAGAATCATAGACTAGTTTTTGTTGGAAGGGACCTTTAAAGGTCATCTAGTCCAACCCCTCTGCCATGAGCAGGAACATCTTGAACTAGATCAGGTTTCTCAGAGCCCTGTCCAACTTGACCTTGAATGTTTCCAAGGATGGGGCATCTACCACCACTCTGGGCAAGCTGTGCCACGGTTTCACAGAATCACAGAATGGTAGGGGTTGGAAGGGACCTCTGAAGATCATCTGGTCCAACCCTCCTGCCAAGGCAGGATTACCCAGGGCAGGTTGCAAAGGAACGCGTCCATTCAGGTTTTGAAGGTCTCCAGAGAAGGAGGCTCCACAACCTCTCTGTGCAGCCTGTCTCAGTGCTCCGTCACCCGCACAGTAGTTTTTCCTCACATTGAGGTGGAACTTCCTGTGCTGCAGTTTATGCCCATTGCCCCTCATCCTACCACTGGGCACTACTGAAAGGAGACTGGCTCCATCCTCCTGACAGCCGCCCTTCAGATATTTATAGACACTGATAAAGTCCCCTCTCAGCCCTGATCTCTTCTCCAGACTAAGCAGCCCCAGGTCTCTCAGCCTTTCCTCATACAAGAGATGTTTCTGTCCCTTAATCATCCTCGTAGCCCTCCGCTGGACTCTCTCCAAAAGCTCCCTGTCTCTCTTGAACTGGGGAGCCCACAACTGGACACAATACTCCAGATGAGGCCTCACCAGTGCAGAGTAGAGGGGGAAGATAACCTCTCTTGACTTGCTGGTCACAGTCTCCTTAATGCACTCCAGGATATCATTGGCCCTCTTGACCACCAGGGCACATTGCTGTCCCATGGATAACATTGTCTACCAGGACTCCAAGATCTTTCTCCATGGAGCTGCTTCCCAGCAGGCCACCCCCTAACCTGTACTGGTGCATGGGGTTGTTCCTCCTCAGGTGCAGAACTCTACATTTGTCCTTGTTAAATTTCATGAGGTTCCCCTCTGCCCAACTCTCCAGTCTGTCCAAATCCCGTTGAATGGCAGCACAGCCTCCTGGTGTGTCAGCCACTCGATCCGAGGGTGTTTCACCACCTCATTGTGAAAAACTTCTTATGTCTAGTTGAAATCTGACCTCTTTTAGTTTAAAACCATTACCCTTTGTCCATTGCAACAGGCCCTGCTAAAATGTCTGTCCCCATCTTTCTTTCAAGTCCCCATCTTTCTTCCAAGTCCCCTTTAAGTACTGGAAGGCTGCAATAAGGTCTCCTCAGAGAATGTAAGCATAGATTCAAGTAACACATACTTTGCTCTAAGTATTTCCTTTCTCTGTCTCATTTTCTGTGCCTCAGATTTTCAAGGTCTTGTTCCTAACTATTGAGATTTTTTAAAGGAGCACTGGTCATCTGAGATACTGAGAAGCATTATATGCTTAAAGTATAGTAATAATAAAGGATCTTTTTAGAACACATCCAGAATTATAAACCAATAAAGCCAAGAGTTAGTGACTTCCTTAGTGTTTTTTTACTATTTTTTCTTGTGTGTTGGTTTTTAGCAATAATGAAACATTTTCTAATGTTTTAAGTGGAATATGCTGTGGATTACTGTCCTACTTTTGATCAGGAAATATCACTTAGAGAACAAATATGTAGAATGTAAAAAAACAACCAAACAAAAAACTACCTGTGCAGGATGAATCTCTAAAAACTGTTTAAAATATTTTCTGCACAAGTTAACCAGCATAAAATTTTGTGTTGCCTACTGCAGAAAAATTAAGCTGACCTTGAAGGTTTGGGGTTTTTTTTTGCAAATAATTGTGTGAAAATAGGGCTAAGGTAAGGCTATCCTAACAGTACAAATACCTCACATATGTATATTGCACTTCTCTGGTGGCCCTCTTTTCATACACAGGTGATAATTACCTGTTTTTCAGGTTATTTTAATATAGCCTAAAACTTGTTTGTTTTCTTTTCAAGCATGGTATTGTAGGTCTATGATGTTTATTGTGAAGGATAACTACAATACTGCCAAGATATTTTTATTACCAATTACTTAGAACCAGCTTAAATAGAATATTCTCTGTTTTTCATCTAGGAATAAAAGGGACAAAGCTACTCTCCAATATGAAGGTATCACTGGTTTACTTTAGACTTGACTTTCAGTTTTAAAAAGTCTATTTTCACCTTCAAGGTTCTTAATAATTCCAGCCTAATACCGCGACAGATCCGCAGATTCTACCAGTTCCATTGAAGGTGTCAGCCTCAATATATTGTCAGCAAAGTTCTCCTGTTTTTGTTTTTCTGCTTCCACCATTTAAAATCCATCCAGTACACAGGGCTGCCTTCAGTAACAGGGACCCATACCTGTTTCCTTTCTAATGTTCTTTTCCTTCACGATCACAGTGAATAGTAAGGCAACTAGATGAATGTCTTTATTTCAGTTCTCTTCCCTCACTTACCATCTTTTTTCCCATTTCTCTTTCACATACAGCTAATCAGAATTAAAATACAGTTTTATTTTGCCACAGGAACCTTATTTAATTTAGAGCTTCTAAAGCATCTCACACACTTGCGCATGCTAGCAGCCAATAGCAATATTGTTTTTCTTTCAGACAAGTCTGGAAAACCACATTACCTGCTTGTGTAGTAACTAACGGATTACATAAATTAGAGTTAAAGCCACATTAAACTTTGTGAGCCAAGGTGGAATTTAACTACAACTTTGACAGACTTCAGGAGAAGAATGAAGCAGCTTTGCAAGTATTTTCACAGTTTTCTTCCCCAGTATTACCACAAGCATGGAGGCTCCAGCGTAACAGATACTTGCAAGAGCAAAAACCAAGGAGACTGGAGCTTTCTCTTCTGAAACAGCTTGTCTAATGCATTTTGTGTTATGGCATTCTCTAACTTCAGTAATACGCATTTTCTGAGCAGTAACGAAGCAGTGTCTGTCTTTTCCCCCAAGTTACACCTGTGATCTCAAAACTACAAAGGCCTTGTGTAGTTTCAAACTGCAAACTTTCATAAAACAGAATGGAACTGGGAGCGCCCTATCTAAAGACACCGCCTGGCCTAGCTTTCATCTCCAAAGAGTTACTTGGCAAAATACCAGAGAGAGACGTAGCAAGTACTCCAACCAAGGTACATTTAAAACCCTTGCTTGGAGATTGAATCCATAAAGCCTTACATCTATGTACCTACAACCACAATATAGATATGAGCCAAGCCGCTGAAACTGCCACATTACTGAAGTTTACAGATCACTTTTTGTTCTGCAAAGCAATTTTTAAAAAAGTGATCAGAAACCAGTGAACCGTTCTCTTTGACCTTGAGTTATTCAGTGCATCACCCCCTTGGAAATGATCCTGAAAAAAATGTGGTGCCCTAGCCAGATTTCTTGATAAAATCGTAACTGGTGTTCATTACGCTCTTGCGTCCGTGCCCTGTGAGGTCTGAAAGGGCAGAAGTGACAATACAGGCTTGACAAGTTTTCTAGTTCCTATAGCTAACTCGCTTCTACTGATGTTATTCCTGTCTTTCTGATCACATCTATAATGGAACATACAAAAACACCTGGGGACTAGTTAGTCTTTTGGACCTAACCTACCTGGATTACTATGTTAAAATAGACTCCACCTTCTACTGTAACTATTGATACATGTGCATTTCATTATTTAGCTTGGTTTATGAAATTACTTTATAATAATTTTTGATCCGTAGATGGAAAATGTCACTTTGTGTACAATGTGTTATATTCAGCAGTTTACCTCAAAGTTCCAGGATGGTGGACATTTTTTCCAACTCCAGTTAACAACAGAATTATACATTCATAAATCATATTTTGTATACTCTTTAGTATTTTGCATACTCAGTGATGCTTTCTAAAAAATTTAGAACAAAGTTTTATGAACCCATGCAATGTGTTTTTTGTCTAAAAAAGGAAAATATATAACACTAGGCACCTTTACTAATCATATCAATCTAGAAAATGATCACAAACATTAAAGTGATCCGATCTTCAGCATTACAGTAACACAAATAGTCATGATTTAGTCTATTTTACATTCTGAGTAGAGATTCTTATTTATGGAAAAATACAAAGATTTTCAAAAACCAGCACAGGATCTTCATAAGATCATCTGTCAACCTATTTGAAAATAATTTCTCGAAGGATCTATTTTCAATCAAGCCATGGGCATTGCAATTTCTTCCTTCTTACATCCCGTGTAATTTCAGCTATGTATTACAGACTCTTCAAACTCATGTATTTTACAAATATTACTGAATTCTACTCCTTCTGGTACATTTGAGTTCTTTAATTTAGTTTAGGATTAGTGTTTGTCATTTTTCATAATAAAATCTCCCCCTTAGCAGAGGGCAAATTACGCAAAATTTATTCTGAAGACTTTCACAAAGAAATCCTCACTTTCAAAAAAAGCTTTTAACACTTGTTCATCTTGAGGGTCCTTAAATTTGGTATAGTTTGTAAATGTTCTTTCTCACTTCTGGTAGATTTTTATGTCTGAAATTCATACTGAAATTTCATAATCTATATGAGGTGGGTATTTTCTAGAGATGCCACTGTAATTGATTAGGAAGACCATTTAGCTCAAAAAGATTTTGTGGAACAGAAGTATCTAACAGAAACTTGGCCTGGGTTATCAGCCACATTTCAAATTTGATTGACACTAAATCAGACATAAAGTGATTGGTCATGAGGGACAGACTGATTTTGAATATATAAAGTTATTGCACCCAGTTATGCAATAATATAAACCAGAAAGAACTGTAAGCTACATTTTCGTAATGAAATGTAATATGTATATAAATGGTAAGCCCAGGACATATACAAGCTTACATATCAACCCAGGACTGACCTGTCTGCAGTGCACTTTTTTCCTTTTTATAATCTGGTGAGATATCTGTGTGCTCTATTGCACAACAGCAGCCTTGAAGTTTTCCAGCATCCCAGAAAGAACAAAAGGAGCAGAAGAGAAGTGCCCTGGGAGGTACAGTGTGGTACAAATAGTCAGCGGCAAACAGTGCTCAAGTGCTTGCTGTGTGGGAGAGACCACTCCTGTACCTACAACAAATTCACTAGACACACAAAAATTGCCTTCACTGTTTTATCTTAATCTATTATTCAGTCCTCTACTCTGCTTCCAGTTCTTCAGCAATTCCAAGTTCCACATGGATTTTTAGCCCCGTGATGGGAGGTGCAGGCACAGCAGTGAAAACAGCAGAAGATATGAGTACCAAAGCACTCAGTAACCTGATTGACTGTGATTGCTTTGAAGGAGTGGGCTTGGATTATCAAAGACAGATGAAGTTCAGGAAAGGGTCACCAAGAACCCACCTCAGGATATTTCAGTGTTCTTTTCTTCCAAAGCACATTTTATGGGCCATCAGAAATGTCACATGATTTGCAGATGATGGAGAAGCTTAGTCCCCTCCATGATACAAAAAAAATTAATGAAATCAAATGCACATAAAAAACTTTAAATGCAAACTGTGGATTTTAAAAAAAAAAGATAATTACATTGATAAGTCTGTAGTGTTTTCTAAAAAAGAAATAAGTTTTAAACTGGACTTACAGCACTGACAAATTTTGTTCCTGGAGTCTAAAACAACAGTTACAGATAGCCACAAAACTAATACACTCAGTGTTTATGCTTTTATGCTAGGCAACACAGACTGTGAAGTAGTAAAGCTTAAAAGATTTTAGTAACATAATTAATATCAGACCTGGATAGATTCTTAATTTGCTATCTGTATTAAGTCACAAACTATTAAATCTAAACCATGTTCTCAGTTGAGGAAGTCCAGAATTGCCAAAGCCAAGAGGGTTTTTTTGAAACTAATAGATTTTTCTGTTCTGCTGCGTACATCCAATTTCAGGGATTAAGTTATGGGCAATACTCCCTTATGTGTACAACTGCTGGCACTGTTTCCAGCTCTGAGCAGACTGGTTCATAAAGTGTACTAAAATCCTAAAGTAAGAAAAAATTCCAGTATTACAGAATTTACCTAACTGTAATTCAAGTAAAAGTTACAAAAAGACACAGTTAAAACTTCTTCCATGGTTATTCTACTTCATTATGAGCCAATGAAGAGGACAGAAGGACAAAGAATACATAAATGTAACATCCAGTTGCCATAGAGGTCCCTTCCATATGAGCTTGTGTGAATGGGTTCTGTAGGCAACTATGGATTTGGATGGAGTTGTAACAGAAAACAGCAGGCTAAAGACGGTAATATTACCCGCTGAAAATGTAGCATATGAAAATTTTCAAAGGACTCAAACTCTGAAGACTAGTACTCATGCTGAATCTGCAATACCTAACAAACTCGGGACAACAACAGTCTGTTTAACCTGCCATTACAATCAACAACAGACAAGAGGACTCAGACCACACCCAGGAGCGTAGTGGCTCCTACATGCAGATGAAGCCTGCAGGATTACATTTCCACCTAAAGGAACAAAAATCCCTCTGAGGGACTTTCCAAGCACCCTCCTTGAAGCCACAGGTTGACCCTCCACACCTGAGCACACAGCTGGGGCTGACCTCCTACCTGCTGCTCCACCAGCAACCACAGGTGAACATGCGAGTGAATGCCAGTGACTAAATGCATGTGTTGTGCAAACAGTGACCTGCTTTTAACAATAATGGCTTGGTTCTACTAATAACAACAGCTTAATGAGTAAAAGGTGCTTGAAGAAATTTTTGTTTCTCTGCCTCACTTCAATTCCCTATCAGGGAAGAGGGAATTTACAAAACAGTCCTTAAACTTCCTGTAACATTCTAACTTGAAGCCCCAGATCAGAGTACATAATTCATAGTCACTGGTAAAGGAAAAATATGCACAATTTTCAGCTTTTATTGCCCTCATGACATCTGTCTTACTGATTCAATCCTTGTAATTAATGTCAGAGGCTTCCAATATACTCCACATATGTGTGTATTCATGCAGTTTGTAGTGTGGTTTAAATGTAACAGAAATAAAATAAATTTATGCATTGAGTTTATCCTGATGCCATTTTATATAAACTTCTTTTAAAGAACAACATTATAATCTTGAAATTTTCAATGAACTAACTTTAGGTTGGAAATACAGAAGAATGATATACTCTTCTGCATATTGATAAGCAATTGCAATGGATGCTAAACCACAAAAGCCTACAAAAAAAGAAAAAAACTCCCTGACACCACTAAACTCAATTCATTGAACTGCATTTCTATTCTTTGACTTTTGAATTTTTCTGAGAAAAAGATTTATAGCGAAAGGGGAAATTTACCTGAGACGCTGATCACACATATATTTATATTGGAGGTAAAAATTGTTTTCTCCCTTAAAATCAAAGACTATTCCATCATACCTGCAGAGTGTACCCTTCTTCCCTTCTATTCAGCACATGAGTATGTTCTACACAAAACTCCTGATATTTCAGCTTCCTTGCAATTAAAATCTCAGAATTCCATCAGTTTCCAGACAGACTCACAGGGAAAGGAGGATAATGAACTCTCATGGCCACTATAAATCATCCGGGACTACACTTCTCTTACAGCAATGATTTTTATATTGGATTGTCAACACGTGGACTGTACATGGCTACAAGTATCAACCCACAGCATTATACGACGTTAGTGGTGGTTTCAGAATCCTTGCAAATTCTGTAACTATTTCTGGCTTGACAGTGAAGTTTAGAAAGAACTCTGCCTCTTCCTCCACATACCTACTGTCCACATTTTATTTTCCAGTATCTTTTAATTCTTTTTCTTAACAACATGGCCTAGATTAAACCCATAGCTGTACATGTCCTTTAAGACGATCAAATTTTCAAACTGAATTTGTATGAAGTTTATGAGGAAGCTGTTGGTAATTGTCATTCCATTTTCTGCTGTAAAAACAATGCAAAATTCAAAAAAGGCAGAACACCAACTTGGTTTCACAAGTATATTTCCAGTCTAGCTTTGAATTTTTACTTTCTTTCTCAAGTAAGACAGTGATGCTCCTTGAAAGCGTAAGAATTCCAGGCTGGGGTCAAAACATTCTTGTCCTTTCTCAGGGGTCTGACTGTGCACAGCCCAGCTGTGACTGTGCAATTTAACTCATTCCCCAGATTCAGCTAAGATCTGAATTTTCAGCAACTCCATAGGCAGATCATTTATAGTTTTCAAAAAGTGTACAACCTATTTTAAAACCTACCAGCTCAGCTGTCTCCCACAACAACAAAAACAGATTTTCATTTCAGCACCTGGTCAAATAAATTAAAATGGTTTAACTTGAGCAGAATCTAGCTCTAAAATAAAACTGTCTTTAAACTTCCATAAAATTCTATTTAGTAGCTTTGTCTAACCACAAAAAAACCTATTCACAGGTAATTGCCTTCCTTTGAATTCATCACACAAACCCACAGTTCTGGCTGCACACTGAATGGTAAGCATTGTGGTAGATCTAAAGATACAGCATAAAAGCAGTCAAATGTTTTGACCATCTTTAAAACAGAGAAAAAGGAAGAACCAGGCTTTCATAGGTCAGTCAGTTTATATAGCTCCTGGAAAAACAGGGAGGAAAATATGCAAAACTATTTGTAAGCATCCAGAAAGTAACACAAAGAGCCCACACTGATTTGCCACTAACCAACATCTGTATCAAACAAAATGAATCCCATCAGAGAATAACTGAGCTTGTAGAGAAGAGAAACCACAGCTATTGTATTGAGTTTGCATGGCGAGGTTTTGGCGGGGAGGCTACAGGGTTGGCTTCTGTAAGAAGCTGCTAGAAGCTTCCCCTATGTCCGAGAGAGCCAATGCCAGCTGCCTCCAAGATGGACCTGCCGCTGGCCAAGGCTGAGCCCATCAGTGACAGTGGTAGCGCCTTTGGCATAACAGATTTAAGAAGCGGGGGAGGGAAAAATGCACAGCAATTGCAGCTGGAGAGAGGAGTGAAAATATGTGAGAGAAACAACCCTGCAGACACCCAGGTCAGTGCAGGAGGGGAAGGAGGTGCTCCAGGCACCAGAGTAGAGAGTCCCCTGCAGCCCACGGTGAGGCAGGTTGTCCCCTTGCAGCCCATGGACACAATCACATCAGAGCAGATCTCCACCTGCAGCCTGTGGAGGACCCCATGTCAGGGCAGGTGAATGCCTGAAGGAGGTTGTGACCCTGTGGGAAGCCCACGCTGGAGCAACTTTGCTGACAAGACCCGTGGAGCCATGGAGAGAGGAGGCCACTTTGGAGGAGGTTTGCTGGCAGGACTTGTGACCGTGTGGGGGACCTATGCTGGAGCAGGGGAAGAGTGTGAGGAATCCTCCCCCTGAGGAGGAAGGAACAGCAGAAACAACGCGTTATGAACTGACTGTAGACCCCACTCCCCATCCCCCTGCACCGCTCAGGGAGAGGAGGTAGAGAAACTGGGAGCAAAGTTGAGTCTGGGAAGAAGGAAGAGGTGGGGGGAAGGTGTTTTAAGATTTGGTCTTATTTCTCATTATCCTACTCTGCTTTTATTGGTAATAAATTAAATTAATTTCTCCCCAAGTCAAGTCTGTTTTGCCCACGATGATAATTGTTGAATGATCTCTCCCTGTCCTTATCTCGACCCATGAGCCTTTCACTATATTTTCTCTCCTGTCCAATTGAGGAGGGCAGTGATAGGGTGGCTTTGGAGGGCACCTGGTATTCAGCCAGGGTCAACCCACCCCAGCTATCTGCATGGTTTGTAAGGCTTTCTGCAGTACCTCACATATTGTTCTCACAAAAAATATAAGGTAAAACATGGTATAAATAAAATGACTAAAGAGGAAGTACAAAACTTGCTGGAAAATGCTAACTTGGAATACTCCTATACTTCAGTGACAAATATGAAGGATTATATATTGATTTTTCCTTCATGGTCTGCCTCCCGCTCCAGCCTTCGCATTTTTAACTCACTGGTCCCAAACTTGCTGTAAAAGTCTTCACTCAGGTCTTTATTCTGGCAGAGTAGCAAGTAGTAAATAGAAGCATACTGCTGAAAAAAACAAAGTGTAGTACAGAGGTTCAGCAGTCAAACTCAGACATTAATCAGTTTTGGCTTCTCTTATACATAAAGTACATTCCGCACATGGCACCATGCGTTACTGCATGTGTTGGGGGGTTGTCAGGGGCCAAACAATTTTGATACACCAGAAGTAGTTATCACAGCTGCATCTAATTCCTGGAGCATGTAATGCCATTTAGTCACAGCACTTAACAAGGGAGCTCAAAAGTAGCGATGGTAGACCGGAGTAGCAGTACTGTTGAAAAAGTGGCATTGTTCCTTTTCCTACCTACTTTTCTTTCCTTTTCTCCCACCTCCTGATCTCCCCAGGCCTTCTTCCTTAATTTTAGAAGCAGAATATCCCTACATATTCCTATTGTATGATCTCTGGATTGGCGACCGTTAAGCTAAGGCAAGAAGCATTACTGATTCTGCTATGCCCGTGAGTATTAGAAACAAGGGAGATGGTCCCTTCCTTCCTGGGCATTTAAATCACATTAACTAATCATCACCATCCAAAGTCGCACACTCTCACCTGCAAACGTTTAACAGTGCAATTGGTTCTCTCGCATATCAGAGTACATGAAACTCTATAAATCCTTTCTAGACAGCACATGAATTCTTTCCTTGCCCTAGCTCTGACCCTGGCCTCCCTAGGCACACTGTGCCACATCGCTACCCACTAATGCCTGAAGCACATGCTCAAAGGCAGGAGCAGTCCTCAATTGTCATCTCTCCTTACTGTCTGCTCAACAGGGAGCTTACTAGCCTTTTCTCTGATGGTACAACTGCAGGGTGCAGCTGTGCTCCCTTTCCTTTAGAGTTGTGAACAGAGCAAAAGGTGTCCCTTGTGCAAGCAATGCTATTCCAGTTGCTGTCCTGCTGCTTGAAGTTAAAAAGTGCTGAAGAAGAGGAGAGATAATATTGCCTGATGCAGGAATGTGATTATTTCTCATTCAGCCAGAGACAGTTTGGTGACATATAGACATTTATTTTGGATAGGTAAGAGCACATGAGCTACCACAGAAGATTCAGCTGTTTGTGTATGGAGATATAGAACTACAAAACCTATATCCATCCAACAAAAGAGGAATTAAACATCATACCGTATCTGCTGGTACCCAAGATTACCTGTTTCTAGTGCCTTGCAGAATTTGAATCAGTGAAGACAGATATAGGGGATTTGCAGCCACTCAGTCATGAAAGGACGTCAGGAAACTTCTGAGAGACCTCAGCAAAGGCAAAGCACTCTAAAAAAATAAGTAGCCATCATAGAATAAAAGCATAAAGTACAAGGTTGGTTTGCTTCTACAAAAATGGTCAAATACAACTTGTCTGGCAGACAACACTGAGAAGGTGCATATGGCATTATGCTATTCTTATAGAAAAAATCTCTTAGTGCATTATGTACTGCTCCTACAATTGGTAAATATAGTGACAGATGTGATAGCTTTATTAAATGGAGGGGGATACAATGGCTGATCATATCTTTTTTTCTAGTAAAGATGGGCATATTTAACAGATAAAATGCACAGTATATAGATGGATGATGTTTTAGATTCAGGAGTTTTGCCTGGACACGATATTTGCGGGTGGGTGAATGGATGGCAGAAGGGCAAACCACCTCCAGCATTGTTGGATGGACATGGCACGTTCATACATAGGAGAAACAGAATACAGGCCTGGCCATCCTTCAACCAAAAGCAACTGCTAGCCTAGGGCAAGTACTGCTTGGGATGAAGGCTGAGCTTTCGGAGACTGGGTAGACACTTTCAGATGTGAGACAAGGTCTCACATCTTTGTCCACCATGGACATGGCATCCCACCTATTTCCTTCATTTACTGAGAGACTTTAGTAACTCCCTGCTATAGACCATGAGAGAAAACATCCTGTACCTACCTCTATTTCTGAGATCAAATATTAGTTCAGTTACGAAGGTTGTAACTTGGTTATTCACCTCAGTATAGTAAGCACAGTGCTTAATGCAACTAATACAGAGAGAAAACTTTAAGGAGACAGTCTTCAGAGGAATTGCAGGGAAAGTTCAGTAGTTGAGTGACATAAAATTTTCTAGCTGGGAGCAAGGTAATTGTTTGATGATATATATAGATATGGAGAAGGAAAGAGATTGTAAGAGAAAGTGAATATCAAAGAATCACAGAATGGTAGGGATTGGAAGGGACCTCTAAAGATCATCTGGTCCAACCCTCCTGCCAAGGCAGGATTACCCAGGGCAGGCTGCAAAGGAACGTGTCCAGTCGGGTTTTGAAGGCCTCCAGAGAAGGAGACTCCACAACCTCTCTGGGCAGCCTGTCCCAGTGCTCTGTCACCCGCACAGTAAAGAAGTTTTTCCTCACGTTGAGGTGGAACTTCCTGTGCTGCAGTTTATGCCCATTGCCCCTCATCCTACCACTGGGCACTACTGAAAAGAGACTGGCTCCATTGTCCTGACAGCCACCCTTCAGGGATTTATAGACATTGATAAGGTCCCCTCTCAGTCTTCTCTTCTCCAGACTAAACAGTCCCAGGTCCCTCAGCCTTTCGTTATACAAGAGATGTTTCTGTCCCTTAATCATCCTCGTAGCTCTCTCCAAAAGTTCCCTGTCTCTCTTGAACTGGGGAGCCCACAACTGGACACAATACTCCAGATGAGGCCTCACCAGTGCAGAGTAGAGGGGGAGGATAACCTCTCTCAAATATGTAGTCTTTTATCTAGATATCACAATGGTGTCTTTTAAAAAAATCTAATAATTACACCAATAATTGAAACAGAATTGCTTACATTATTGAAGACATACAGAAAGTTTGGGATCCATACTGAAGTTGGGCAGTGTAATCATGAAGCTGCAGTCACATTACTGCTCTCAAAACAGCTGCCATCCCCTACTCTCAGTAGAGATGAACCTAATTGTACCTTACTAAGATCCCTATTTTCAAAATGGCTATTTCCTCATGTTGTTTCCATGTGACAGAAATCAAGCTGATCCTGAGATGATGTCTCTTAATGCTTTCAGAAATTGTGATGGACAAAATCTCAAGGACAGAGAGAGAAAACTCCTTGCAAGTCCCCAGACAAGTAATAGCTACCTTGAAAAAATAAAGGACAGAGAAATTAAAACTACCAAGAACATATGGTGTTACAGATCCCAAATTTTAGAGAAAAAAAGGCTAATTTTTACACTTACAATTAAAGTGTTCTGATCCTTTACAATGCAGCTAAAGATAAAATCCCCACTAGACACGCCTAAATCACGTTCTCTTACACTGCTTATTAAAATATTTATCTGACAAGAATCTGCATTTTGAGTTACACCACTATCAGTACTATCACTTCTACGATTGAACACAATAAGGAAATAGAGAAATCTGTAATAATAGTAATAATAATACTAGCCAACAAAATAGCATTTCATAGTTAACACACTTTAGAGTGAGAATTTTTACAGACAGCCCACTGGAGATACTGAGCATCCAGACTCATCTCTGAAACAATGTATTTAGCAGTAGGTGGATAAAATGGGGGTAAAAGCCAAGAAAAAGAGCCTTTTGGGGTAGCATTTAAGTTCTGAACATTATCTTGACTCGTTTTTCATGCACATGACTCAGCATCACTGCAATCGCTTATAAAAAACCCCAAAAAGTCATGCCTAGTTTTGCTTTACTGTGCTCTAACTTTTCTCTAAACCGGACACAGCATTTATGGCAAGCATAATCTAACTGATGGTTATGAAAAGATGAGGCCATTTAGACAGATGTCTGATTCTCCATGAACATTTTTTCTCCAGAAGAAACAAGAAAGGCCTGCAGCCTTAACTGTCTTTTCTGAATTTATGGTGGCAGAACTGCCCATCTGGATTAGTGTCATCTACCCTTTTAGAAAAATACCAGTGCCTGTAAAGCTTTCGAAGACAAATTATCTATGTGAAGGGGAGATTCCATGTTGACCTACTGATTTTTTTTTTCTATTACGATAAACTCCAATGAGGTTTTTCTCCAAAAAGGCAATTATATTTACGACTTCCACCACAACTATCCACTAAAAACTTAAAAGCACTAAATGTTACTAAACTTAATACTCCACAGACTGTCCCCAAAAGTCATAAGGTCCTCCAAAAAAGAGCTAACTTAAAAGGAACAGACAACGCAAATACACTATTATTGCAGCTGTGATACTTGGATAGAATCACTGAAACTGTCTTGAACCAGAGTTGGAGAAGTGGAACTCACTAAAGTGGAGCAGTTTGCAAATAGCAATAGATCTGTCCATTGCAGAAGTACTGCAAAGCTGAAATAACATAGTAAATGCACCCAGTCTTTAGGAAAAAAAGACAAGAATAACAATTGTCAAATAACTTGCTCACTGGTTAAACATCTGTAGTTAAGTAATACAGCCAAAATTATTTTCATAGAAAGAGATCCTACCAACAGATCCACTGCAGAGGATAATGTTATGAACACCCTACAGGATGTTCATAACAGCACTAGCTCAGACTGGTGATACGATGTACCACATGTACACTCAGATGCTTGCACGTAACAGTTGTATGTCACTTTACGTGCAATTTCTGTCCCTATGCAAATGCAATAAAGTAAATTCATTAACAGTAAGATGACAATAATAATATTTTATTAAAGGATGAAGGGGTAAGAGTGTATAACGTGGATGGTAACGTGCTACTTCTCCTAGCAGAGAAACATACATAAATTATGCTAGGTGAGCAACGACAAATGAAATGCCTGCCCGTTCTTCCATCTAGAAGTAATGTGAATATAAAATGTAAGAGATTAGCACAAGCTCTTCTTGCTCTGTTTGACCAGTTACTTTCCATTTCTACAAAGAGATAAAAGAACAAAGGATCTCATAACACAGGATTTTTGAAGGGGGGGGGGGAGAACAAAAAAAAGGGAGAAACAAAATCTATTAATTACAGAATTTCATCAGCCCTGGATTAGAGAGGCCCCATCTTCCTTGAAGGTTCTAATTCACTGAAAGCAATAAATACTAGTGCTACAAATTAGAAGAAAGAATGTAAAAATGGGTTAAAGTGACATTACTATTTTCCAAGTAACACTCCTAACCACAAAACAGCTAATGTTGTTTTAATAAGTTAGTTCTTCACATATTGTCTTCCCATGGCACCCAGTTAAACAGAAGAAGGTAAATTAACTTAAGCTCTTTGCACTTCCTGTGAAAACACCACACTTAAAAACTTGTGAATGAAAGAATGCAGAAGTGTAAAGCAATGTTTTGATTTTTAAGTTTCCTAACTTCCAAAATTACATTTCTGCATTTTTTTATTTACACAATTTTAAAAAGCATTCAAAACAAAGCAAAACAAATAAATCAACAGTGTGAGTTGGTTACACTAAGTAGACTATTTCAACAGTAGCTATTTATATTTGGAAACTCAGTATTTCCCATTATGAGATAGCCTACAATACATGAGCAGTCATTACTCAAGCTGTACTTCTCTAAACAATAAACTGGAAGCCAAATATAATCTCATTTTAGTCTTCAGCAGCTGACACATCCTACGGAATTCGTGGTATATACTGAGAGTAAGCAGAAATACTTTGTTTAGTTTTCATATGTGAAAGTGAAGGGATACAAGTACTGATACGTAGTTTTGACTTCATCTTGGTGTACCAGGATACAGAAATTGAAAGGTTGTTTTTTTTTTTTATTTAAGCTGATTTACATTGTTGGCTGACTTTCATTCTTACACTGAAAGGAAATGTAAATGTTACTTATGCCCATAATAATTGTACAGGCATCAGTCTTGTCTACTTTCTTGTTCTGAGATTCAGATCAAAAATTACAAATTCATTTTTTAAAAAATAAATCAAGCCATGCCTTCAGATGTGACTTCTGTTACTATTGCTTATAAATAGCTGTTTATATCAAGCAAAATACAGTCAATAGCTATCTATCTTCTATATCAAAACAGGCTGTTCTCCTCATGGGAATTTGAGATGAGAATGCTGGTAGTCAGGAAGGGTTACACTTCTCACTCAAAAATAGAATGAAAGAAAACACCTGAAAACTGAAAGATTAAACGACAATTTTATCAATGGCCTTTAACATGCAGGATGAAGGAAGCAGAGTTTATAAGCAGTGTATAAGGAGAGTCCTGAGAAGAAGTTGCCTGCAAATTTGATATTGGACAAATAGAACAGAAATTATCATTGCTCTATTATTAATACACTGCACAATTGTTCACAGTAAGTTTGAGATTGCTGGAGTCACAAAAGTCTGAAAATTGAAAAAAATTAGTATGTATAATCAATCAGCTACCCCTCTTGGTATTCGTTCAGCCAAAACTTGATAGAAGACATGACTTCAGTATAACCACTATTTTACCCTTCCTAACAATCTGAACAGAAATTTATATATTAAAATGCGTTCAGTGATCTAGCTAACCTCTAAAGGCAATTCAACAATCATTTCACTTACAGGACTAAAAAACCACTTTAATTGAATTATAGCATAGTTTTGCAGAAAATCTACATTTTCATGTACATGCTTTATGCATTTAAAGACATCTGAGTACACTGTGTACAGTGGCTAAGAAAATGGGTCTTACCACTGCAGCTGGAACTTGATGCATTTTTGCAGCTGGGGTTCCTGGGCGTGGGTAAAATTGATTAATAAACAAGCTCGGAAACCTGTACTGTTCTACAAGTTTCACTGTTTCTTGAAAATCTTCATCTGTCTCTCCTGGAAAACCACAGATGATGTCTGTAGCAATTGTTATTCCAGGCACTCTGTAAAGAAAGTAGAAAGGAACACTGAACTAAGGACATGTAAAAGTCTTCCTCCCTTAAAAGTTAGTGTACATAGACTTATAACTCTTCAACTTTATCTACGGAAATTGAGACCTAAAATGATCTTTGGAAAAAAAAAAAGAGGTGATCTTAATACCATTGCTTCGTAATGAAAAATGCATTTGGTACTCAGCTGAAAGCACACAGAATAGAAGAAAGATATTGTAGCAAATATTGGATTAGGATTGTGACAAAAGAGTGAAAACATCTGGACCAATTCCTTTTGAAATTACAGGTGATCAGCAGAGCTTATAAATTTCTTGAATTCCGATTGCTTAATCCACCAAATTTATAACTACTGAGACTTAGCCACTGGAATTTGTAAACTATTTAAAGTCCTGTAACGTTGCTATCAAAGTAGAACAGGATATTCAAAAGAAGGGACTGGCATGCCATATAACCTAGCAATTTTGACAAAAAAAAAAAGGCTTTGGAGTCAATAAGACATCTCTTAGTCACAAGTTAATTTCTAACTTGGTGCTCCATAAAATCAGCCTATGCCTTGCTTTAAAAGGAAGACAAAATACTTGAGTTTACAAATGTGCAGGCACTGAGCCTTCTTGTTACTTAGCAAGGTCAACATTTCCTAACTGTTCCCCTTGGACTGCATATGCAGAACCCTTACACACAGCAGCTTAAGAGAGCGCCGCTAAGAGAGGCAGCCAACAGACACAGCAGTTAAGCGCAGCAGGATGCACAGGAGGTGGTGAAGTAAGGGTGCCTCAGTTGAAATTGTGCCACAGTAACAGTCTTAGACATGGTGGTAACATGTCACTGAGCATTTTCCCCAGATGATGTTGGAGTAGCCGTCCCTGCTAGGGTCAAGGCTTGCACTCAGACTGAGCTTCAGGTGGTGGATGCAGCCCTCCAAGTCCCAGGCTGCAGGGAGTCCCTGGGGGCTCTCTCTGATGCCACGAGAGGCGGCCCTGTCCTGTGAGAGCTGTGCTGTCTTGGAGGAGCTGTGCCTCCATGTGGAGGAGTTACAGGAGGAAGTGAGCAAGCTGCACAGCATCAGAGAAGATGAAAGGGAAATAGACAGGATCTTCTCTGTAACTCAAGAGCTTGAAGAGCCACAGCCCCCATCTACAGTGGAGAAGCAGGTAGTGTCAAGCCCCACGACCAAAGGAAACGAAACCTCTGGAGAAGGGGAAGGATGGAAGCCAGTGACTTCTGACACCAAGAGGAAGGATCTTGCGCTACCTAAGGGCTTAAAACTGCAAAATAGGTTAATTGCCCTCAAAGTCAAAGAGGAGCCAGATGTGCCAACAAGCAAAGTAGCCGGTCCACCTCACTCCTAAACCACGCAAGATTACCAGGAAGGGTAATCCCTCTGACTACTAATCCCTGCTGTTATTTCATGTGGGCACAAATGATACTGTGAGTGGAAACCTGGACAGTATTAAAAGTGACTACAGAGCTCTTGGGGATAGTAGTCAAGAACATGAGAGCTCAGGTGATGTGCTCATCAGGAAACACTGAGGATGACTGAGTACTGGCACACATTGCCCAGGGTGGTTGTGGAATGTCCCTCCTTGGAGATATTTAAAAGCTGTCTGGACACAGTCCTGGGCAATTGGCTCTAGGCATCCCTGCCTGAGCAAGGGGGGTTGGACAAAAATGACCTCCAGAGGTCCCTTCCAACCTCAACCCTTCTGTGATTCTGTGACATGGCCCAGAAAAACAAGTCCTACAATGAAGAGATTACTGCATGGTATTTACAGAGCACTCTACAGGACCCAGGAGGTATCAACTTAGTTTTCCAAATCTGACACTAGCCAGCTGGATGACCACTGCCCTGTGAGAAACTGAAACCACAGTACTGTTTTGTATTCAGCCTGCTTGTGCAGAGTGGGAATAATGATAAACCTCTTCTGCAGAGAGGCAGAATTGTATAGTGCTCAGAAGTGCTCAGTGCTCCCTGCTGATACAGATGAGACTGTTTCTACAACACAGAGTTGATTCCACATTACCACTAACAATGATGAACTGGAGAAAACATGATTTATGAGGAAAAGTAAGAACCCTATAAAGATACTGGTGGTATCCAACTTAAAGCTGGCCCTGTTTCAAGTGAGGGGGAATAGATGAGATGACTTCCAGAGGTCCCTTCCAACCTAAATAATTCTACAGTTCTTAAGCAGGCTACAGGCAAGGGAACAGCTGAGACAGATTCTTTTAGGGGTGAATGGCATAAAGACCACTGCCACAAGCAAAGCTCACACCTGAGCTTAAGAAGGGGTCTCCAGGACTGCCTCCAACATAAAGAAATGGCTGGAAGGCTTCTCTTCCCCTCGTCAGGACAGAAAACAGCAGAACTGTAAATACGAACACGTGTAATCCAAATGACATTTATAAAGCATTTGAATGGCCAAAGAGAACTATCATTTCTTATTAGACAGTACATCACCACAGAAAAAATAATGCTGTGGTTAAGTGGGTGAAGAAACTTGAGTTTAAATAGCTGAAAGAAAAACTTCCTGCAACAGAGAGTTCTACTGGAACAAGAGAACCTGTTGGCAAAAGACCCAAGAAAGGGGAAGCAGAGAATATTGTTCTTAGTAATTCGATTAGGTGCAATATTAGAGCATGCATAACTTATATTCACCACAGCAGCCTTCATACAAACAGTATATGGCAGTAAATATCTCTTGTGACTTTTTTTTAAACTTAAAAGAAATCAATTTTTATTTAAGTATTGGCAATGAGCTTATATTAAAACAAATGTCTTGGCCTCCTTTTTACATGTACCTGCATATATAGTTAGCTGCATAGGAGTTTATTCGACATTATATTATTAGAATCTTCTTTCACCTTTTCCTTATGAAAAGTCCCCACAAAAGAAACCAAATTCTTTCGATTCCTTTTTGAGTTCATGAATTCAGGCTCCATTGTTTGAGATGAAGTTAAAACATGGCATTTGAATGCCAAATCAAAACTAGTATAAAAACTGAATATTTTCAAGGATTTGGTCTAATAATCGTAAGTGGGAAACACACACTGAATATTGCACAGAACAGTAAAAATCCCCAGAGCTGTTGGCAAAACAGCCTCAATTATTGTTGCTTTCTTAAGACTGACAAACTGCAAGATATGAAGTTCTGCTTGGTATCAAGTAACAATAAAATTCGTTAGCTTAAAGAACTGAGTGAACAGAGGAGCACTGTATTCTGCAGCATAATTTTGTTCACATAGCAAGTATCTTGTGCAGTAACAGTAAGCTTATGGAAGAAAAAGTACATTAATTTATAAATCAATATCACATATCAGCAGCTGCCATTTCTCAGAACATGAACAGAACATTCATTATGTTTGACAAAACCATTATAATGAAGTTATTTTAACCATTTTAATGACACTATTGGCAACAGTCAAAGCTTTTATTTCCAATGGTAGTAGTAATACCATCCTTTAAAAAGGTTTGGTTGTTTCTATAGCAACATGAATTATAAGGTCCAATCAAGCTAGATACAATGAAATATGCTCTTTTTCTCCATAACACCAGTTGTCATTCAGTTAAAAGGAAATTACATATTTTAAAAATTCATAAACTCTGCAAATGTCTGAACTCCATTTGGTGATAAGGTGTTAATTATCTTAGTAATTAGATTTCTCCCTGGATGGAATTATTACACACAAAGAAAAGCTAGGGTGTGAAAAGAGAATAAGGACCACAGTGTATTCAGCAACAGCAATTAATTACAGTTCAAATCCAGTATGACTGCCTAAAATATGACATTGCATAGTGCATTTTTATATCACTGTTGATTGTACTGTTTAAAAGGTAGTTATAAAGGGGGAGAAAGCATGAGATTTCACTCAGAATAAAATCCAGTTACTGACAAAGATCAAGCTCTTAGCCTTTCTCAAAGCACTGATGAACAAAAATGAGTACAATTAGTTCCACATGTGAAACCTAATTTCTTAATGAAAAAAGAGGGGAAAAAATATATAATTGCAGAAAAACAAAAAACACATATACACTGGAAAACTAAAGCGACCTTTGCTCTGACAGTCTGAAAGCAAGCAGCACAAAATTCCTTATTATGTGGATTCAGATGATGTTTAAAAAATTGTCCCAGATATGAAATATGATGCAAAATTACACAAGAACATTTCTTGTGCATCAGCCAATCTTCAAGTGTTTTCTGAAATCAAGTGCAGTTCATCTATTCCGAGGTAAACAAAGGAAAAACTGCTGAACATCCTCAGTAAGCATTTTGTAATGTTTATTACATAAATGCATTTACAGTAAGTCTAAAAATTCAATTGCAGCAAATGTTTTCTAGGGTCAGTAGAGAAGCTCCATAACACGTTGTTCAGCGAACCAAGAATACACAGTGGTCCTTTTGAAAGATAAAACAATTTTAAAAAAGCAGGAAGTTGCTTCAAACATACAGAAGTCTGGATGCTCCTTATAGCCTAGCTAATGGAAGTAGTCAGTCTGTTTCAATACTTGTGAGTATAAAATGACTTAAACTTTGCCAGTCACTTTAAAGCCTCGAAATCCTGACAAATGCCTAGAAAGATTGTGTGCAATCATTTTATCTGGCTATCATAAATCTGCAAGATTTTTTCGCTGAAGACTCCATTCACTCAACTTTGGAAACCAAGAAAAAACAGAGTCCCAAATCGACTCTCAATTGGAACATTTTAAAATAAAACCATGGAATTTCAGAAAAAGATCAATTTGAGGACTAATCAATGCCATGATTAGATAATACAGCCCTAATACTTAGGGTTCCTCAACACTCTCTCCTTTACGTCCCTCTACATACACAAATCTCTTCCATCTACTCAAGCAGATTTATGCTCTGTCATCCTGAACCAGTCCAGCAATACAACCACCATCATCTTGCGCAGTTCTGACCATCCAAAAAGAAGCAACTATATCATCTTACAGTAAAGAAGTGTCCATTTTAGTGTGATGCTGTAAGGACCAGCACACCTAGAAATGATCATGAACAAGTGCTGAGAGGACAGATATCCAAAATCTCACAGAAAGGAGGAAAATACGTGTTTGAAAGGACACAGAAGAAATGCAACATCTTACTCTCTGAGGAGGAACCCAGTCATCCTCTTGGGTCAAAGAAAAAAAGTGTTCTCCCTCCCAAAGGAGCGGCTGATGCCTGGAAGTAAAGTTGTGGGTAAGTAAAGAATGTGTTGTGGGTAACTGCAGCCCTGAGAATTGCCTCCTCACAGCTCACAGGTGTCTGAGTTAGCTCTAAACACATCCAGAAGAATAAATCAGTCTGAGGTGAGCTCTGTGCTACTATAGCCAGCTAGTTCGTGGAGCTCTGCTCAGGTATCTCTGGCACATTACTAACCAGCAAGCAGTGCAGCCATTACCCTCACAGTGACAAGTTACGAATGTTAGAGAAAACAGAAACTGGACTAGCAGTAACAGGACAGTATAGCAGATATTACAGTGACAGTTACACAGACCAATCCACCAACAGAGGGAAGTTAGAAAACTCTTGATGGAAGGCAAGTTGGGAGTGAAATGCAAAATCCCTGGTGATTTGATTTAGGAAACAGAAAAAAGTGTCAAGCTGCCACAAATAAAACCGTAAACCCCGCCTATCGTCACAGAGCAAGATGTCTAAGAAAACGAGCAGCAAAAGTGTGAAACTTGCTAGAATTCAGGTGTTACATGGATCATTTGATGTGGCTTTAGTTACAGAAAATATTTCCTTTAGCAATAACCACTACAAGCCAAATCCATGCTCAGGGAAGAAATTATGTAAAAGATTCCTCAGCACCTTCACCTACTGACCACCTGAAATTCTTTTGCATGATCACATATTCTTCCCACTTCCCTTTCCGCAATTAATGTTTAAATCCGGCAATGACTTAAAGCCACCAACTCGCTCTTAACCAAGATCATCCACCTCCACCCCTCCCAGTATAACAAAATACTGGATTAGAATAAATAGCTATATGAATAAATTTAAAACACCATATGTTCTTACATAAGGGTACAAGAACTGTCTGGGAAATCTAGAGTAATTAAGGTCAAATAAAAAAAATGTGATGACCTAGCAACTTCTTGATTCATAAATTAGAAGTTCGTATTGAAAAGATGTTAGGGAAAAAGTGGAATTCTTATGAAAATAAAACCAGTCTTCTCTGAGATGTTATTTCAGCCTCATACGCTATTTTATATTTTAGAACCTTTCTGCAGCATATGCCCATTTAAGGAACCTGCAAATGAAATGAAGTTAATGGATGAAATAATTTGAAGGTATCTGAGAGTTGGTCTTTCAAGTGCATTTACAGAACCTAACAGGCATCTCAGCATGACATTTTGTGTTGGAGCTGACGGAGATTTTGCATCTTCCCTGTGACCACACACAGTCAATCCTCCAAGAAGCCCCTTTCCCACCCTCTTTCTTTTTTCTTTACAAGGCCTAGTATTGTGGGATTTCTGACTTAAACTTGGATTGCTCACTGAGGGGTCACACAAGCTGGAGCTAGCACAAGAGAAACAGGCTGCTCAGCTAGAAGCACTGCCTCTTTCAAAGGCTAGTAACAACACGAAACTTCATCCTGCCTCTCTCTTGACTACATGGAGATTAACCTGAGAATTAAGCCATGGGAAGATCCCCACACTTTTAGAAAGGGCTTCAGCCTACTTCTGAACTAAAATCCTCCTGGCACTTCTCTCTCTTCATGGACTATGAATGGAGCACAGCACAATATACTCCTAATTTAAGTGTCTGGAGTTAGTGGAGTAAACCTGAACACAATATCTGAAGCAGGGGGGTTTCTGTCTTTTTCAGTTTATGATTTACCCTAAATTATGCAATGGATGAACAGGACTTCTAATAAATGGATATCCACTGACAATGTTTTTCTTAGTAATCTTTTCCATATGCATTTAAAAGTAGTCCAGGATGTACAAGTTCAAAACCTCTGTGGCAGAAAAAAAGAGCTCTTTTAAACCCTCATATCAATTGCTCAACTGATTTACACATGGAGTCAAACTGGAAAGTACCTCAATTCAATGACAATAGACATTTCATTAATGTTTCTGTGTAAAGCCTTTTAAATGATACCAGACAGAGTCTTACAGCTAGACATAAACTATCATTTGGTAAGACTCCTTATCCAAATGCAGAACATTAATGTTGAAGAAAATGATGTTAAGAAAACAAGCAGTGCTATCAAGTTCACCACAGAACTTATGTTATTAGTTCTTATATGAAGTTCTATTTAATGCTGCCATTTCCTTTTCCAATGTTCGGTTGCCATAGACACATAATGACATCATCCAAATTATCAGGACAAATAGTGGGAGATTTTGCAGCTGAATATAGGGTACGTAGGGAAGACCCAATCATGACTTCTCAAGAAATATATTTAAAATACTACTATAAAATTTACCAATGAAAGTATAAATGGCAAGACAGGACAGACATTTCACAGGCTGCAATACGATCTAAAAGAACAGAGAGATAGCAAGATATTGGAGTGAACATGGCCAGGGAGTCCAATCTCAATAAAAGAAATATAAATAATGTGTAAGTAGTATCCATTTCTACTCTTGTATAGTTAGTATTAATATCTTTGACTTCAAGCTTTGTTTAAGTCTGAGAGCTTCTATCAAACTGTCCATCAGATCAAGCCAATTGAAAAGATGAATTTACTGCATTTTGATTGAATTTCTATTAAGTGTGTAATAAACTGTATTGGAAAAAACCCTAAATGTGTACTACGTCCAATAGTGTCAGATACAATCACATACGGAGAAAAATGGGTGAAAGCTGTGGCCTCACTATCTGAAAAAGAAAGCTGCTTACATTCAGTGCAAGAAAAAAGTTTATTTAATAAGCTATCATGCTTAAACTTCATTATTTTAAAACTGTGTTGCACATTAGTTATTCAGATCTTCTGTTTTGATTACTTTCACCAAATTTAGATCTGCTTATGGTGTATATATTTCTATTAAATACAACAGCATGAGATTCTACCCTGGCAGGACACCTGCTAACATCTTTTATTCATGTACGTGTTCCTACTGCAAAGCAATTATATTATTTCCAATATTTTAAAATATTCTCTATTACTACCTAACACAACTCCAGGTTGTCTCTCAAATCAGTTCTCCTTCACCTTGCAGTTTGCCTGCATTAAAGTGAAGATAACTTTATGTTGTTACTGTTTGTAAAAGTCTGTAATGGCTTCATTTATAAATCAACTCACCTGTTTACTTTCACTCACCTGTTGAAACACTGAATACCAGCAGACATTTAAGTAATATTTTGTTGATGTGTGTAAAAAGCATAATTTCAAGACTTCTTTATTTTTTTAAATTGTTTTCACAGCTTGGATCCTGTCTATCTGAAACTGATGCCCAAGACACAACAAAGATGACAAAGAAATTCTAATGCCATATTGTTTATACATTGTTGGGTTTTTTTTAATAACAAAACAGACAAACAAAACCCAGACATGTTCACAGAGAAGCCCCTAGAGTACTTCTTCAGAGTATCTTTGCAGATTTCCCTGAACAGTATATGCACTTACACACCTGGAAGAATAATTGGCAAGACCATGAATCCTACCATTTAATTTGGAGGTGATTCACAGTGAAACACTTCAGATTTCAAGGGTAGCAGGAACTACATATTGAGACCAGCCCAACAGCTACAGAGTCACTGCATGCATTCTGCTTTTTGCATTCCACACCTTACGGAGCACTGAAGGTTGCTCATGGTGGTGACTCCCACAGGGAACATATTACACCTAAGCTTTGAGATCTGCAGCAACTTCCAACTGATTTGCAAGTGCAGCTTAAGAGATTGGTTTTAAACTTTGGATTCATTAGTGGTTTTGATTCAAGTCACCTTACAAATGCTGTGGAACAGTAGCTGTGATCAAGATGCACAACCTAACAAGCTCTCAGAGTTTAACTCTTTTATGTCTGGTCTTCTCCAAGTACACCTCCTGGCCCCCAGAAGAGCTCTTTCAGAAACTAGTCTGAACGACACCTGGAGGCAGCTAGGAGACCTCATTTCCAGAACTCAACTTGACAAGGTATAGGTATGGAGGACTCCATGCAAGCAGGGACTGGGTCTTGTCCTTGTTGTTGGGGAATAGTGACCTAGATAAAAAGTATATTTCATAATTAGCCTGGCTCACTGCCCAAGGATGAAAGAATACACAGTGTTTTACTCTCTTTAAACAAATCTAGTGAAGGTTGCTAGAGTTCCTACTAGATGCAGCCCAAATGTTTAATAAGAAACATTATACTACTTCCCATTATCAACGTTCTTGAAAAAACGAACAGTTAAGGCTTGGACTAACTTTATTCAAATCTAAGGTGTTCTACTCTTCCCATAAATATGAAATGTTTTACAGAACTTCATTACAGATTTATAACTTCAGAACATTATTGTTTTATGATTAAAAAATGAGCGACTTAAGACAAAAAGCTCAACATCCTTAAACTTCATTTCCATTCAATCTCTAATAAATACCATCTGCTGTGTACTTTAGGGATATAATACCCGTCAAAAACTCAGCCGTATTATGAGAACTGGTACCAAGTTGATCTGAAATGCATATTTGAACAGATGTGTTTAAATTACATCTCTCCGTCTATCCACACGCATAAATTCAGAATAAGCATGTGTTGATTTAAAATGCATAAAAAAGGGATTTGGAGATGCATCAAAAGTGAACAGCATCTCAATGGATCATGGCTTGCATTACTAAAGGTCATCACTAAAAATAAAGTTTGAATTTATTAAGGTAGCACTAGGGAACTGTTCTTGGGAACTGACTTACTGTTTGCTGCACTAAAGCAGTCATTGAAATTACACTAATTTTCTGTGACCCTTCACTGTTTAACATTAGAGCTGTCAGGCATGGTCAGAAATAATAGGATCTCAGCCATGAGTATCTGAGAATATTATATACTTTTTCTCTGTCTGACACAATGCTTATCACCAATACTAAACGTCCTGGGCTCTGAGGACCCATATCCATGCCTGTTTCAGTGACAGTCATTTTTCTCTTCGCTCTATCACAGAAATCAGGCATACAAAATAAAATTATTAACATGCCTTTTTGGCATGATGAAACAAAATGAAAAAATTGCAAGCAGTGCTCCATTAACAAATGCCAATTTAAAAAAAAAAAAAAAAATCTGAACTTGTGTTTTTGTTTCTCTATAATCTACAGTCCTGTAATGTTTCAGGGACTTTGAAGTTAAGAACAGATCAGACCCAAGGTCCGCCTAACCAGCAGTCTACTGCTAGGAAAGGGCAGCAGCAGAAGTCCAGGCAAGCGCTGAAGATGTAGAGTCCCTCAGAATCCCTTCCTCCTTCCAACAACTGGATTTTGTCAGAGAGGTGTTTCTGTAACCAGTAGCCTCTGATGTACTTCTCCTCCACTAACCTCACCTAAGTTAGGGAGACTAAGTCTCCCCTTGAATCTAAACCCCTCCATATCATAACCACTTGGAAGGAAAAAAAAAAAAAAACCACCCTCTCTCTTCAGAGCCTGCCACTTGCTAATTCCATATGATGTCCCCTAATTGCCACACTGGGAGAGACCAGTAACAACTCTGTTCACCTTCTCAGTACTCTTCACGATTTTATTGACCTCTGTTCTAGTCCCTCTCAATTCGCACTTTTCCAGACAGAAGAGTCCTTAACTTCCTTTGTGTAACAGATCTGTCATACCTCTGATAATCTTTGTTAGTCTTCACAGCAACATGTCCCATTGTAACATATCCTTTTTTGAGAGGGGTGTTGACAGCATTTAACAGTGGAGGCGCAAAGAGATAAAAATCTCTTAAAGTATTTCTAGAATTTAGATAAATGGTTTGCTTTTTAAATTTTTCTTTCAAGTTTGGGTTCATTTGTTTTCTAGTAAGCAGGTAGCAAAAGGTAATGGACCTTACACAAGGTAAGGGACGAGAGAAATGCCAGTGGCAGTTTATTTGTAAGAAAATGCAAGTACAGCATTGGTGAACATTCCACACTTAGAGAAATGTTACAGCCCAAATCATTAAAATACACTACCTTTATGACAGTCATGTTCTGAAATTTACTTTGAGAGCATAGTCTGCAACAGGGACAACAAACTGGTAAAAATCCCTTGCCAATATGATCAGTGTTAAAATTCAGGAAAAGGCGGCTCATACTACTGCTTTCCCCTGCTATGAGAAAACAGAAACTGCCAAATAAAAGATGGAGAAAACAAATTCTCTATTCCACAGAGATACAAACTTGATGCTGACTCCCACTCTACCTGCTTCATATGAGAAACCCGGGATTACCAGCATATCTACACCTTCTTCAAATCTATATCAGCCTCCACCTCTTTCTGAGCTATTACTGAACAGAAATTCAGAAAAACGTAACTGTCATTAAGAGACTGATCGATGAATATGTCATCTCAAAAATAAAGCTGAGCAGAGACACCATCTCAAAAAATAAAGGACTGTGCAGCTGACTTCAGCTGGATATGAAATAGTTGGGGAACAACAGCCCTCTCCTTATTAAATTGTTACTCCTTAAGGTATGAATCTGATGGAAGTGAATAACTTTTTGTAGAAACACATTAGCTAGGTGAAGTTTTAAAAAATAAAGAAGGTAGAACTGGCAACAAAAAGAAGGCCAGGCATGTTTCAAAGAGAGGCCAAAGTCAGCAGTGTGGGGCAGGGAGCAAGAGAAGAAGTTGTCAAAAGACTGGTAGCATGACAAGTTGCAAGACTTTAAAAGAGAATTTAAAATTTCTATCTGAAGCAGAACAAGGAAGAAAATGAAGAACTAAAATTGCCATTGGGCCAGATGTTTTATTCCAAGGTTTTGGTTCAAGATCATTTATATTAAGAACTTCTGCAGCAGAGAGAAAGAGAGAAGAATGGCTCCTGGCAAGACAGACATGAAAGCAAAGCAGATTTTGAGGAAAACATGCTCAGCTCGAAAGAGTTACCTCAAAACTGCTGACAGATTTGAGAGAGACATAATTCTCTCACATCACAAGCTATACAAACAATTTGGCTGGAAATTTTTTGTCTTATTCCTTTGTGAGAAATCATCACATGAAAAGTTTTCCAGTTGCAAACATCTACATGGGAAGGACTGAGGCTGTGAAGGAAACAGCAGTTAACAAGACATGCATGATGTGCGCTAAATTTAACGTAATCTGCACTCCATTTTCGAAGTACCTAATGAAACACAAGTTACACCACACCAGCTGATCATCCAAAACACAGCAGCTTATGTGCTACATCCTTACCAACACGCTACTTACAAAAGATGTTGTTATAATTAAATATCAGAACCACAGATTCAAGAGAGAGTGGCAGGTAGGTCATCTGGGGCAAGGTTTTAGCAGCGATAAGCAGTTTTCCTGAATGTTAAGCAAAGACATTTAAAACACAATTCATGCACTCTTACTGTAACTAAACAGCGCTGCAGTTTTACACCAGACAGTTTTTGCTGTACATTGTTATACATTCCTAAATGTGATTTTTTCAGAGGCAGTATCCCTCATGAAATGCAAATGTCGAATTTTCAGAGATGCTTTCCGCTTGCAAGTGTATGACGTTACTACCTCTGAAAACAACAGCCTTTGAATGTCTGAATATGGAAGCAAAGACTACTGGTGTACAAAGTTAACTGATATTTAAGAAGATGGATTTTGAAATAAGAACAGAATAGAAAAATACCAAAATGGAACAGCATTTTGGATAGACATGTTATGTAACTATAGTTCTGCATCCTTATTCAGAGGTGTTCGTAACTGCGGACATAATACCTGTGCCTCAAACAGCTTTCAGGACTAAACAGCTGCACAGAGGATGTAGGGGACTGGACAATGTTTCCAGATAGGCTTGAGATCTATGGCTTTAAGAAAGGAGTACCTGGTAGGTCAAAAACTTTTAGTACCACTGCTCTAACACATTTTTTTTCCCTCAAGGAGCAATATTTGTACACGACCATGGGAAAAAAGTTGTATAGGGAACTACTGCTTCTGCGAGCAGTTTAGAACACTAATAATAATAATAATAATAATAATAATAATAATAATAATAATAATAATAATAATAATAATATCATCTCAGTTCTAAAAGTAAGTGTAATATTTGGCTCGTATTCATCCACATATACATCCTCTCCACCCCATAACGATTCAAAGCTCCTGTCATGTAACTTCACGAGTTTTTCAGTTTTACTCTATGCTACACTGGCAAATGTGACAATACAGTCTTAAAACTTCAGGAAAAAAGTGTGACACAAGCACTGTGATGTGCTCAAAATACAATCCTATATAGCTTCAGAATTAAATTTTCAGACGTAGCATTTCAGACTCACAAAAAGCGCTATTTCCTTATTTAGTCAAAACCCATGAGCTTAACTTCAAAGAAAGCCAGTGTGCTTTACCAATGAAAGTGCGAAAAGATAATGTAAATTATGTTCTCAACCAACACAATGCAATATAACTTGGATCACTGGGAAACAGAGAATTTACATTGCAAGAATTAGTTTAAAGAAATTATGAAGCAAATTTTCCAAAGGAACTGTGTATAAAGAATTATTCATTCACATAAAAAAATAATTGGAATGATACACAGAAAGAGTTGGGCATGACTTAAGTTAATGGGCATCACTGGAGTGATACCACACAACAAATGTCTGCAGATAGCAACGTGAATTTAAAAGAAATCACAGCAGAAACAGTATCAATCTTTATAAGCAAGCACAGTTCACTCAGCTAACTGGAAGGTAGCAGAATGACTGAGAAGTATCTGTTTTGTTCTCAGGTACACCCGAAACAGCAGGTGAGTTCAGAATATAAAAGACTCCCTTAAATACACAGGATTGTCCCATAACAATAAAAGTCTAATTTATGTATCAGTTAATAAAACATAATGTAGAGTAAAATATTGTGGCTTCACTTCCAAATGGAGGAACAGGCTTATTCTGCTATGCAGTTGAGAACACTGGGCAGAAAAAGCAAAATCACCAGGAAACCACCTCTTAAAATCTCCACATTCATCTTTCAGAAAGATGGCCTCAACCAACCAGGTCTTCATGCACTTTTTGTTCTTAACACTTTGGAAACAATTTCCTTTGTCTAGAATTGTCAGTAATTTAAGAACATTTCTTTGTAAAAGGCTAAATCAGTTTAGTACTTTGGGGTCAGTGGAAGTAATTAATACATGCATTCCTTGAAAAGTTTTGAAAAAGAATGTTCAGATGCAAACATGCGCATGGAAGTACATGTAGAGGACATCATAAGTAAAATCAGGAAGAGAAAGATGATATTTTAGATGTGGACTGTTAGTTTATCAATGACAAAGTTAAAACAATACAAACTCAATAGATGCTGTTGCCTCAGGGATGCTCTTACCCATTTCTCTCTGTTCACTTCAGTGAACTATTTCACTTTCTGTGTGTCATTAAGTTGCAGATGCCTTAAAAATTTCAGTTAGTATGGTTTAAAATGTCGTTGTCAGGACAACAGTATACTTTGTCACGGTCAAAAACTTTAAATAAAATGAAGGACTGTTAAACATGTATAAGTTCAGTTGCCTTTTTTTGAAGACCTCTGACTTTGACGAGTTGTATGCAGCCACAACTCTCAAAGTCATTTGAGCAGTAGCTTTGCTGCCTACAGGTAGACTCCCTAACCGGACAATCATAAACATTATGACAAATTTAAGAGGAATATTGCACGTCAATATGAGGAGAGAGCTTACTATCTTTTATCCCACAAAAAGCAAAGCTATTTATGAAGTCCAAATAAAATTTAGAAGTTTGGAAAAGATAAATCTAACTGCCCCAGCTTATTCAAACAGAAGATTGGAAGGTGGGCACCTGAAACATTTCGGGATTGTGTCAGATGTCCTCCGTTACGCAGTGGAGCAGACTCAGTATAAATGTGTTACCACATTTTATAGAAGTAAAATAGTCAGAAAATGTTTTTAAAGTTAGCAAACTCAAACTGTGGAAAAATAATTAAGGAAATTTGATGTCGTGAGCAGTTACCTGATTTGACCTATCAGTGAACAAATCTACAACCAACAGTTAAAAGCAAATTAGCACAAAAACAACAATATATTGTTATCACTGAAGAAACATCAAAGACAAAATTAAAAAGACGTTTTATGAAGAATTCAAAGATTTGACAGCATTCCAATTATGGCAACAAAGGTCTTTGGCATCACTAAATCAGTAAAATTGGAATAGGCAATGTATGAAAAATTGTATTTAGGGAATAAGTTTTCAGGTAAATTTAATAGCTGCGGAAGATGAATAAAGATGTAGCTGAGAAGTATAACGTATTTTCTCATACATGAGTATATGTAATTAGATAAGAGATAGGATGACTACCAACTGGGTTTACCAACTTGATTCAAAGCACAGGAGTAATATCTAAAGATTAAGGGAAACATATTTTCTTGCATCTTGGTCAGACAGAAAGACCTGGCACATGAAGTCATAGAACCCACAGAATCAGCATGGAGCAAGGCAACCGCTCAAGAGCTGGTATCAGTCTTATATTGAAGAAAATTATAAACTTCAGGAAATCCCCAAAGAGCAGGTAAAAGTCAAAAAAGCAGTACTCATGAAATCTTATACAAGAGATGGAACTGAACTGAAAACCTCTACATATCATTATAAAAGGACATTGGTGATGTCCTCAGACAAGAATATCAAATGTAACAGTTCTGATAAAGGAAAAAATGGAAAACTATTACTAAAGGGACACTTCAAGAAACAAAGAGAGAGTACCTTTAGAGTGAGACTGACAAAGATGAAACAAACGCTGTTTTTGAGGTTCCCAACATTCCAATCAGAGAATCACATCATAATTTGCAGGGGGGAAAAACCTCCCCAAAACAGATGCTGACAAAATTCTCACTCGTTACTACTGGAACAGGCTTAAGCTGCAGAATTAAACTAAATCAATACTGAAAGACCTGAAAAATGTTTCAAATTAATGGAATGAGGTGGTTATATACACTCAATTTTGCAAGCTGAAGACAAATTTGAATTTAATAGTTACCATGAATTCTCCTTGTTAAACTCTACTTAAATGTAACAAGTAATTTTATAAAATATGCATACTATGATACAGAGGGAGTAGAATTCAAAAATGGAGTCAAATCAATTCAGTGGAAACAGGAGTGTTTGCATTCGGACCTTATCACTGAAAGCAATTTTATCACGTCACAGAATGTTCCACGATGCCTTTGGGCATCAGTTAAGGAACGTGGAAAGCCTGCCAAATGCCTGTCAGGCACACTGTTACCCTTTTGGCTCTGCAATACCAACATGAATCATGAAGAATTCTTAGGCAGAAAGATGGACTAGTCACAACATTGGTTGTGAATACTCAGTAGGGTAGCACTTAGCAAAGATGTAAGTGAAGCTTCAAGTGTCCACTTTGCATATCAAAATTAGAAAAGTATGATGCAGAGCATAGTTGCATAAAGGCTAACTGAAGGAGCTGTTAAAGAAGCAGGTGATCCCTATTCATGACTTTGTAATATTCCTTTCACCTACTGTGAGGCTCTGAGGAATCTGCTAACTTCTCTGAACTCTTCATCACTGGATACAAGGAGTTCAGGGATTGCTCTTTAGAGTTCTCCCCTAACACACATAAGGTAAAATGCAGGCAGTATACAAAATAAGCATCTGTAAAGGAACACATGATGTTTAAGGAAAAAAAAAAAAAAAAAAATCAAAGCACGTTAGCTTTCTTAAAATAACTGAAAGTTGGAAATTACCTTGCAAAAAGGACTTCAGAAATGCTACATGGGCTACCTTGCCTTTATGGAAAACAAAAACAAAAGAAGAATCAACCGTCAGAGCACAAATCTGCTTTTACTTTCTAGATAAAGAATAAGCTATCTTCACAGACAAGGATGGCAGTGAACTCCCAAAAGATACTGAAAAGACAGAAAACCCATTGTACTGATGGATAGAAAGGTGCAAGATTTTAAAATCCTATGCACCAGAATCATGACTAATAACTCCAGAACAAACCTGTTTTGGTAAAAAAGATAATTTTGCATCACCTGTGGCAGCCAGTACTGTCCAGCAATGGGATTTCAGTATATCCATGGGCTATGAGTATCTATCAAACTTGCAAAGATACCATTTCCCGTTGCAAAAAAAATTTCTTTGAGCCTTCTTCAAGTCTCGGGAACTTGGTAGAAAGCTGCACTAAGGAGAACACACACTCTTGCACCTTGGGGCTGTGCCTCACCAGAGCCCTCAAGTCTGGCTCTCTATGGAGCAAATGTAGATGCTACTGAAGTAATTAAGCACTTGGACTATGAGTAATTTCCGTGACAAAAAAATACACTGAATTTAGGAAGTAAATACTCTGAAGCTGGCATTGCAAGTTTCTGTCTTAGGGACCAGACTATCATCAGAAGGATAGGCCATTTAGATACAATGTGTTTTTCTCTCAGAAAGTAAAGGCAGATGATTTATTTATAAAGGAATGTCCACCAGAAAATGAAAAAAAGCACTTTGAGGCAAATAGGAAAAGTTAAATCTATACCAGGTCAGAAATTACATTCTTGTTGCAGGAGAAAATCCCCAGCATGACTAAGGACAAACCTGAGGCTAAAACTTTAAAAATGAAAGGGTAAACTAATAAAAACCACTCATCAAAATTATCAGAAAAAGATTTAAAGTGACTGGGAAACAAGCTTTTGTGACAGAGTTAAGAAGTGAAAGCAGGATGCTCTAACTTAACCAGAAGTCAAACTGAAAGAACAACCAATTTCTGTGCAAACTCTATGCAAGAGATAGGAGGCTTAAAGCATATCCCCTACAGATGCTGTATTACAAAAAGGAATTAAAAAAATCTTCAGCCACTATCGCTGCATAAACATAGTCATAGTTTGAATGTACATTTAGTTCAATCAATGAAACTTTTTTTTATTCTAAAGAATTAGTTGAACATTTTCCTTGGGAAAAAAATGTTTATTTGCATTATTAATGAAAACATGAAAAGATTATTTCATTTAATGTGATAATTGCCATACTTCATTTTAATACTGTCAAGTAAAAGCTGTATTTTGTGAAAACATATGTTAAAAGCAGACTTCAGCTTCTGCTATTCTTGTAATGATGAAAGCCTTCAAAATACCTCAAATAATTTTGCATTCTGTAGGAAGTATGACTAAGTAATCTTAGGTAGTCAACAGCACAAAATCATGTTATGACTTATTACCATGTAACTCCATAGAATATTTAAGACACAAAACAATCAGGAACATAAATCTTAACACAGTGATGTTCGATCTTATATGAAATTTTAACATTTTTGAAGAAAAAAAACAGACAGCTCGGACATTCTCTTTGTACAGCACCCTGAAATACTCTGGCAAAGCACTAACTATTCTGTTCACCAAACTGCAGAGTAGGTTATGATAAATGGCAATAACGACTTCTTTTCTGCAGAAAGAACATCTGCTATGTCATAAATCTAGAGTGATCTGGAAAGGCAAATGTACAAAAATTCAGTTACTAATGGTAAAATTACACCATTCATCATAGCTTTTGTTTACTATGTCCACTGGATTTTGAATTAAGCCACAAATGTAAACTTCTCTTCACTGCATGTCACATTTTCCATGTATCTGTATTTCTTATTTTTATTGTGAATGCATAGTTTAGGAACTGCTTCCATTTATATTAATTGTTTTTATGCCCATAGCTCCATTTTTTTAAATGTCTTTTTACTGATATATAGTCACCCTGCTTCAAGTTACAAATGGAATCTAATATACAGAAAAGTTGATAGAACACTGCAGGTAGCTGGTAGGTATGACCTATCACCATTTTTAGAGCAGATGGGCTGAATTAGGTACTGAATGGAGGAACAATCCTGTTTCTAAATTAGCTTGTATGCAGATTTAGAACTGTCCTGCTTATTAGGACAGACAAAAAACATGAAAAATTAAACAGTAAAGTTTAGCCTATATTGTTTAGATGATATGTGCTGAGACTTGTTAATACAGTCACCTATAAAAGATATGAAAATAGTTATATTTCAGCAAAATGCTTCAAAGTAGTTAACATTCAAAAAATGTGAACAAATCTCATAATAGCTTTGTTCAGAACTTTAATAAGTATTTGATGATCACTTACCATCATAAGGAGGTAAGGAAATAATCCAAACGAGTGGCAGTAACACAGCTTCTCATCTTCTTTCATCTTAAATTTCTGCTAGAAATGATCCTCCAGGGGAAGCACAATTGTTCCCTGCTAATTTCTAATTAATGTTAACTGTCCAGGGATCACAGGCATACACCCATGGGATAATACAAGGCTAAAATTACCTACCGCTAAGACCGTGTGAGGTCTAAACCTCGACTCTCAACAGTTTCCCAGGTACATACATACAGTTGTGCAGGCCCCAATAGAAAAAACTAAGGGAAGATGATAGCTGCACGCACAGGTACACATTAAAATGTATAAAGAAAGCACATAAATAAATAAAATTAAAAAGCCAAATATTTTAAACTTTGTTTCCCTGTTCTATGGCATGTGTGAACCACACTAATTAGGAAGTGAAATGACTCACAAAGATATCTGGCTTCAATTACACAAGGTTGTCAATGCTGAAATAGTCCTCTGCAAATTAGGGCTAGAAAATGTCTCCTCTTGTTTGAAAGATATAGAAAATAATTTTAGGTAATATCTACTTTACTGATTTAAATATACTTTAACATTTCAAGCCAGCTTTTAAAGTTTTGTTGTAAGATCTTCTGCATTGAGGATCACATTTCCAAAACATGTTCCCTTTCTTCTAGTCTTAGAGGAACCTGAGGCACCGTTAATATTACTGTTGTGTTTAAATTCGTAATTTGTAACCACAGTCAAATGTTTAAATGTTTAACTAAAATTTAGAGAATCCATAGCATTGCATGCACCCAAGTGTAACACTGATAAGTCACAAAATCATGCCCCAAGTTTACATTACTTCCTTACCCTACAAGGTTTCATTTACAAATAATTTTAAACATATTTCTGATGATAACTATATTGATTAAAGAAAACTTCTCTCCCACAACATTTAAATTACAATGTACTGCTGCACCCACCATGTTCATTTTATACACTGACACACACAAAATTAAGGCATATCTATTGTACTTATTAAATGCAACCACACACACAAAAAAAAAATGTGCATTTTCCACTTTGGAGTATTTAAATTCCAATTTTTCTTTGCCTATGTCCCCTCACCTATTTTCACATCTATTTTAATCATCACATAAGATCATAATAAACTCTGGTGAAATTAAGCTTCAGACTCAAATTCATACGCAGACCCCAGTAGCTGACAAATCCTGTGGCAAAACTCCCAAGCCATCACTCTTGGCCGACAGTGAAATATATTACACTATACAGTGGTTACAGCCTAGTACTACAAGAACTATTTAAAGGAAGATATTAAGTAGGTAAGGAAACAGGAAGGAAGCAAAGATTAAAAGGAGATTTAACAGAAACTCTATTTGCTTGCTCTGATTTTGAAACAATAAACGTTTTTAAGTACCATACTCTTAAAAAAAAGGAGTCCTCCACTGCTATGTTTTTTCCCCGCTGTTAGGATTTTACAATCAATGCCAACAATTGCACAATTACAGACTGGAATTAACACAGCTAAGCAAAGCATGTGTTTCATTCTCCTCCATTCCAAAGTATGTGGGTACCCGATAAATGACAGATGTGGGTGAAATGAAACAGAAGTCTGGTTCTGTAAGTGTTCAGTGTTAGAACGAGTGTTTCTAGGTATATGGTCTAACAGAGGTCGGGGAGGTCTAAGAATATGCTACAAGGAAAAATAGTTTGCTGGCCACAGTTCAGAGTTCAGCTGGCTGCCTTAGCAATTTTTAGGATTGAGTATGTGAGTCAAGTACTCCCAAAAACTTAAGTCGACAGTGTGGGAGCGGCCATCCCACTATTACAGAGAAACCATGCCAGTCTATTGTTCAAACCTGAACCCACAGTGCGCCTGTCTGCCTCTCTCTCTGCAGACTCTGGGAAACAGCCAGTCCCTGACAGACAGCTGGTCTCTCTCCTCTCACCAAGCACTAGGGCTGAAAAATAGCTGTGACTAGTTACTGTGGGACATGCACACACACACTCAGATTCAGCAGTAGAGCTACAAACGACCACATGACCCATTTTTAGATGTGGTTGTTTACCCCTTCTGTAAATAAGCTGAAGGCTGTCAAGTGCTTATGCTGAAATTTGACTCAGCAAAAATCCTTCAATGGAGAGAAGCAGTCCAGAGAGATGAGGTGTTTTTTTTTTTAAATACGAAACTCTTTATAAGAGACTGATTCAAATCTGTCAGGGTTAGTAATGTTCAAAAGTTAATATCCCAGAGCTGACTGCGAGTCTGTATGGAATCACTTTCTGATCTCAGAAGACATCCCTCCTACTAAGGGTCACAGCTCATTTGAAGGCCAAGCAGGGAGGCATCTGACACAGCAAGCCAGAAGCCAATTTCTGTGAACTCTGGGTTTTGCCAGTAAGAATTTTCTCCAGATTTAAGAAGAAATTGAAACATTGGCTTTATATTCTCCTATGTGCAAGGTGTTTGGACACAATAACTTATTTTCCAGCTTGAACTTGCATCTGAATCACAATTTTCTGTTAAGTGGATTGAGAAGAATTTACATTGCTTCTTGTGCCTTTACATACAACCATATTTGCAATACTGTCTTCCTGCTATAAAACAATTTAACAGCTGTATTGTGGCAATTTCTCCTACTAAACAAAATGAGAGTTCTACATTACAATGAGAAGCAAAATACAAAGACAAAAAAATTCCAAGTGCAAGGGATAAGCAATTCAGTTGTAGAAAATAAACTTTCATCTGCTATAGTCACTACTCATACACAAACCTTTTAAAATGTCGGGTTTGCGATTACTTTGCCATGTAGTAAATAAGAAGCTTACAACTATAAATTTCATTCTCATTATAAAGAGGTGAATCATCAAGTCATGAGTACAATTTACAGGCCAATGAAAGATGCACATGAATACAAAATTGAGGTTCCCTGAAATGATCTGTATCATAGTTCCCAAATGAATGTACACAGAAAACTTCTGGGTAGCAGAATTATTATGTCTCTTGCATGCAATGGTGTTCGAATTGTATAACTACACTTTTAAAGAAGTTAAACAACTTTTGTGTATGTCTACTTGCTAGTGTTTTATTTAATTTAAAATAAATTTAAAAATTTAAACACTTCAGGGTTAAAGTATATAACCATTAAAGGTACTGATCTGCTGTAGAAGTACAGCATTTATTATTTCTTCAGTCATTCTTTCCAGTATGTTTTCCCTGAAAGCTTGACACAAATGTAACTTCAACTGGTGCTTATTAGCTGGCCAACCACCACCTTCATCAGACATTCTTTTGTGCTATATTGTTCTATATGATCAATACAATATGGCTTACAAAATTTATTACCTCGTACTATGCCAAAAATCAGAAAAATGTACACATGTAAATGAATACTTCATTTTTTTTAAACGTATCAAATCTGAAAATGTAATACTATCATCAGAATTTCCACATCTAAGCGCTATAAGGTGTACACATGATGCGTCTTGGATTTGTATGTGTACTAAGATGCTAACACAATAAACACTTGAGTATCTTAACATATGTTTGGATTTGCTTAAAGACTCAGGAGCAAATTAAAACTGAGAATTACATGTCAAATCAATCTGTTAAGCAAACAAACATAAATTAAAGTTATTATTGTTCACCTTCCAGAAGGTAAAGATACTTCATACCAAAAATTATGGAGCATATAGAAATTTTGAAATTTCCTAAACAGTACCTTCCCAAAAAATAAATAGATTGAAGTTACATTTAGTCCCATCTAATCTTCAAAGTACTCTGCAACTGTAGAATTACTTTATATTATCACATTACATGACTTAATTTGGACTTCGGTATTTGGATGTGTACAACCTTAGGCTAAGTGTGATCAGCATATGAACACAGTCTGACAGATGTACCAGTAACAGAGCAAGCCACAGGAAAATAGGGATTGCAGTAATACTCTCACTGTGAATTTGGGCAACATACTGTGGCTGCAGGATATGCATATACAGAAAACAAATAACCCTTTATTACAAAGGTTACTGTTACCATGCCATGCATTGAAACTCTGAGTCTCCTGCTCAAACAAAGTACAATCCTCTTCAACATAGGCAGCTTCTGAAAAATGAGCACTGTGAATGGTAGAAGAGATACCCCCATGGGATTTTATCATTATTTTACCACACATATCAGAGAGTTGTTTGGGGTTTTTTTAACCCAGTTATAGATTTCTCATTTTTGTACTACCCTCAGTTATAACCATACTGTAACATGTGTTATAGTCCTCCAAGTTGACTCTTAATTGCATTCTTTATGGAACGGTCCTAGGTCCATGCATTTTACAATCTCATTTAAAACAGAATTCATTTTGTTGGAAGAAACAATTGGAAGGAAGAGGTAAGCAAGGATGAGCATAACAGTGAAACATCAAATATTTGTTTTTAAAAAAGAATACCTTATGGGAATAAAAACTTGTCTTTTTTGTTGATTACAGTTATTAAGCAAAGAATCTAGTGTAAAAATACTACACAGGCTTTATTCTAAACTCTTATTGTAGGTACATGACTAAATAAAAATGTAAGTAATGGTAGTTTTATGAAAACATCCTCCAAACTTCAGAGAATCTGTTATACCATTATTTGTGTACTCTTTATAGCGTTAATAACTCCCTGTGTAGTAAGACACAAATTGTGTTCTCAATAGGAAAACGTCACACTATTTCAAGGTAAATGGTTTTTGTTGCTCTTTAAGATTCTAACAAAAGAAAACTTGAACATCTAGAGATCACTATAACTATACTTGGTGTTTTCAGAAGACATCTGTCAAACTAGAATTAACAGAGATGAGGCTGGGTTTTTACAGTCACACCGACAGAGACACCAATAATTTCCTTATCTATACACACATATAAGAAAGTGAAGGCTGTAAAGTGAACTTGACAAACATTCATGTTGTTCATACAGATGACCCACTGCTAACTCGCTATTAACAGTTTTTTTCTGAAGTGTCTATAATAAAGTTCTACAAATAACAACAACGAGTCTAAGGCAATTTCCACATTATCCCAATTTCAGCTGCAGCTTTTAATTCAGCTTCCAGCAAATGATGTTTTCCCTCAGCACTGTTACAGAAAGAGTTTAGCAGTCACACTTTACAAGGCATGGGACTGTGAAAAGTAGAAAAAAGCATGCACTTCTGGCACACGCCATCCTGACATACAAGCAACAGAATAACCAAGAGCCTACAGCCCAGAAAACCCTAATATCCTTGATGCATTTGGCATGAAAGACTATGCTATAAAATGGTGACTAGTAATTTATAAAGTGGCAACAGATATAATTATGCGAACCGTGGCAGTAAGAGGTCTTTCCATGAACTAACTGAAACCTGATTCAACAATCTGTAGAACAGTGAAGACAGGAGATTAAAAAAATGCAGATACTCATAAGCGACCCTCCTTCCATTCCCCCCCCTCCAGGAAATCTCCTCGGTGTATTTCGTTCTAGAAAATAAGAGTACAGCAGCATTGCTGAGAAAAGCACAAAGAAGTGCTGTACAAGCCAAAGTGGAAAGACTGCCCTCCTAAAACGACATTCAGCTTGGTTGGAGTAATGTTACAGTGAAAACAAAAAGCTATCCTGGAACACCTAATGTTTGTCTCTCCTCAGTCAGTACCAAAGAAAAACATACTTTTAAAATTCAGGTAGTTGAACACTAAGTATTCAAAATATCCTAATGGAATTAATGGATCTGCAAGTGTTCAGCATGTTTGAAACCTCTCACCTACTTGTATCTGTTTACATGACTTTGTGAATCAAATGAAAGGCAGGAAGACTTATAAATTTAGCAACTGCTTTATGTAAGCCCAAATTTCAATTTCACGACACCCAAAGACAATCCTGTGGTAAAAGGAGCTTGTAGTCCATCAAAGATTACACCACTCAGGTGAAGTCTAGATACAAACTTGAATCTACTTTTGTGCTGTGCGCATTTGGTGAAAAAAAACCATTTCAGTTTTTGGTGCTAATTCAATACTTTTTACAAACACTCAATTACTTTAAAACACACACAAAAAAGAGACACATTTGGTAAAGTGATTAGTTCAGACTCAAAGTGCAGAGTAAAGAGAAGAGTCTAGAGACTGAGGTATAAAATTACAGATAAGTACCAAATGCACTCAGCAATTTCTTAGCAGAAAACATCATAATGATTTTAAACAGATGACATTTGCATTTGCAGTAGTTAGACTGACAGAACAGATGTACTAAAACCCATTAAAAAAAGCCTAAATCTGAAAGACTTGTCATGGTTTGTTAGGGCTACTATTTGCACATCTGCAAAATGAGCTCAACAATGTCTCTCCCTGAGAAACAAAAGCGCATTTTCAGAAAGCAAATGAAACATATTCATGCTGTGAAAAAAAGTAGCTGTTATAGTCTACTGCCTAATTACCTGCATTTTGAAAGTGAGTAGAAAAATATATGTAAAAATAGTAAATGGTTATTTAAAAATTATTCTATTTGTTTCCTTCAAATTCTAGTTTCAGTAACTGGCACGATAAAGGAATAAAGACAATGCTACTGCCACGAGGCCCGGGATAGTTTCAAAACTGCAGGTTGTCTGGAATAGCTGCAAATTTGATGATGACTCATTTAGCCGTTTGTCTTTCAATGTGGCCTTAATATTCCGGAGCTTACTATACAGACATCTTTCAAAAGAAAATTATTTACAGTTACACATTAATTACAGTGTTCAGAATTTTCTTCATCATCCAAATAACAGTATTTAGAAACAAGGTTTTGGGAAGATACTTCTTTCCTGTTCTTTATTCCAGTCAAAAATGAGCTATTAGAAAATAAAGAAAATTTTCAAGCAGAAGACTTCTGGATGGCAAGCTTGCACAAGAAATGTAGAAAGAGACCACAATAAGCAGCTGATTGCCCACATAAGCTTTTATGGTATGTGTTACGATGCCCAGCATAACAACAAGGTCACAACAGAAGACTAGAACCTGGGAAACAAATTACTGCTTGTGAAATTGCTCAGAAAGGCAAAAGCAGCCGTACTGAAACATACTGGACAAAATTACATTGAGAAAGCAGACTATGAAAAGTTTCATTCAGACGCTCAAATATTGCTGTAGAAACGAAGTCTAACATGGATAATCAGCATGATTGCAAGGATACAGTAGCTGAGTCCACTTTGCTCCCAGCCACACTATTTTACCCTGAAGCAGCCTGTCTAAACATCCAAGCAGATGCAGCCTGGCTGACACTGCAACAAAAGAGACAAAAGTCAGGGCAGATCAAAAGAAACACGAGACAGTCACTGCTGAGTACCCCAAAATCCTTAAAAACAGAATTAAGAGGTAGCTCGGGAGCTGCTGAAGATACCATTTGTTGGTTTAACTCCTTGCAAAGCAACAGGGGAAACGGGAGTCTCCCTGAAGCCAGCAGTCCCAAAGGACTATGTAACACCTTCTCTCAATTTGGACAGTATCTCCAGTTTCTTCAGACGTTCAGCAATTGTCTGTAACTGCTGGGCAACGAAGATTCGAGTTTACACCTGAATGATTAATCTCCTTCCAAGCTTGCAATTTATTTTCCACTGCACTCATTTACTTTTGGTCTTTTACTTTCTTTTTCCAGCTGCAGGTAATTACGTATCTTCATACGCTGAAAACCGATACTTCATTATCACTAAAAGTAACAGAGGCTAGGATGGGCTTGCTAGTAGGTCCGATTTTAAAGGAGAAAAGAGAAATAGTGCAAAAGAGAACAGAACTCTCTGCCCGACAGAGTTGCGGCGCTCTGCTCTGGCAGCCCAAGTTTGCTGGCTTTCAGATGATATTGGAAAGCTCATCAGATGTTTCCTGTATGAATTATGAGACAATCTCAAGTGAACACCAGCAGCCACCCACAATTAACATTAGGCTTCTATCTCAGAACACAAACAAAAACAAACTGTGAGGCACATCCAGCTCCTCCTCAGCATTATGCTATTTTTCAAAACAGAAGGGTATAGTGTTCCAGCCTAGCTCTAAATTTATCTACTTTAATTCATCTAGATTTTGGTTTTACAATTCTCTTATCCTATCAAGCAGCAGTAATAGGGAAAGACTAATATAAACTTTGATGAACATCATAATCGCTTCACAAACCAGAAAGGAAAGAGAATGTAGTATGGTCAACAACAGCAAACAAGAAGTTTGGAAAACACATTACCAGTCTAAGGATTTTTTAATGGGTATATATTCACATTGCTGATTATTCAAGCAATTACAGAATATGACATTCAGATCTCGGGTTTCTTTAACTGAAATACATTCCAATTGTTTGCTTTTGTCAGCAAAAGTAAATTTCAGGGGATTAAGCTTCAAAACTTCAAGATAATTAAAGCAGTCTTGCTCTTTTTGCAACTACAAACATCACCTTTCAGAAATATAATTTATGCTGAACCTTGAAAATTGAGATCACTTGAAAAACAACTCACATTTTGATATAATGACACCATGACTAAAAGACCTTCTGATATAAGAATAAATTGGTCTCTGGATTAAATTTACCAACCAGCAATTTCTAAAGCTCCTGTATTTAGTTGCAAACACATTGAAATTAGTATCTCATCCAGGAATCCATCCTGAGAACAGTCCCTCCACACTATTATATTAGTCCCTAAAGACTAGAGGCTAAGGCACTAGTCTCTAGTCCCTACAAACTATGTTAGAGATGTACAGGACCACCTTTCTAAATAAATCAGTGCATCCTCATTTCCTTTATGCTGTTGCTCTCTAGAATAGTTTATAAATAAATCCTCAATAAATATACATATACACATACTGTAGATAAGCTACTGACCTATCAACTGCACAGCAGTATTTTTCTGAATACTTGAATTTACTGAAATTTCAGTGCAAAGAAAGTGCAAAATATCAAAGAAGGAATTTCTAAAAAAGTATGAAACAGGACTTCTGTAGTTCAGTTTTTCACTCTAATGGATTTGTGTTTCTGGCTTTATATTCTATACATTTTATTATTGATCTTCATAATATACCAAAAATGTTGTCACCTGGCTGGGGAGAGTGGCTCTAAACCCCGAAGTGTTGCATATCGAAAGACTGACTAGAACATCAATATTAATTTTTAAAGTTCATTTCTTGGGTTCCTGCCTGAAGAAAGAGTCCTCAAAGAGAAGAAAAAAAAGTGACATGTCTAACTTCACAGTCTCAGGTGGTCTAGAATGCTCCATCCTTTTAAAAAGCTTCAACACAGAAGTAATTGTTTTGGAGAACTCCACCTTCTCTGTAAGGCATTCTGTGCTCAGCAGGCTATGAACAAACCCCCACTATCAGGAGATACCTCTGCAATCACTCCTGACTCTCCAGAAAAAGGAAAGGCATTTGTTCCTTCTTGAGGGGGGGGAGGGGGGGTGTGTAAGTCCCAGGGTGTTTTGTTGGCCTGATTGAGAATAGAAAGGGTCAGGAAACACTTGGTATAAAAGACAACATGGCTCATTCTTTTTCTTTTTCCATTCATTTTTTACTTGCTGTACTTCATTTTTATTTGCCTAGATGTTTGAACTCAAGTTATTAAGCACTTAACAGATAACCATATAATTCCTTGATGTGTGGCTTTACTTGTTCAGCATGTCAGCCTATACAATTACTGGTTTAACAGAGTTTTAGGTGAAGAGACTATTAGAGCAGATGTCACATTTTAGAGACAAAGGCACCATTTGGAATCTACTGATAAGACCCTGAACATTTTGCGTAGGAAGGTTCTAGATGACTTTATGGCCTTACGAATAGAGTAAGGAGATACAGGGGGTTCTACTTTTTTATTATTTTTCCTTTTTGATAAATGGAAGATGGAAATAATCCCTTTTGGCTATTAAAGTAGTTCAAACATATTTAATTTTAGCTATTCTGGCTCTAGGCTTTAGAGTTGTCTGCAACAATGTTAAGTCCTGGCAATCTTTGTGCTGAGATCTTTATGGGAATATCTATATGGGAATATAATATCTGGCTGCTGCCATAAGAGGAGAGACTACAAATGAAGACACTACACTCTTAAGTGCAAAAGAAAAAAAATAGTTTTACAGATGTGCACATGTTCAAATATCAAAAACATTTTCTCTGCCTTGCATAGCTTCCTCATCCTGCTGCCATATGGTACAAAGAAATTTCCATCTTAATATTTGGAGACTGTTTTCTAACAGGAACTACTATATAATTTGGTATTTTCTTAATAAACGGGATAAAGTTGTTTATTATTTAGAATTAAGACATCAAGCAAATTATTTCTTTCTTAAGTTCACTACAAAAAAGCCTGTGGAAAAAGACGTATGTCACAGATTACTGTATATTCAATGACCAGCTGTTTCAAATTTGGATATTAAGTAATTCACTCTTTTCTGTGTGCAAGAGATGAATGATTTAATAAATTCCCATATGCCCCAACATGTGCCAGCTATACTAGGTTATCGAAAATCCAGCTGCTGTTACGATAATAACTGCCAATGCTAAAACTACTGAAGAGAATAATGAATCAGCTTCAAGTCAACTAAGACACAAACTGAGACAATTCCTGCTTAAGGTACGTGGGAATAGAATATATCTGTTAATTAAAATCTAACACCGACACATAGTCACATGAAAATTAAGTGCCAAGAATTCATGTTCCTTGTTTAGGGTGGAAAATTAACGGCCAATCAACCTGTATGAAGACAAGCAGCTCCGTTTCCATCAGCTGTCCTAGATGCACAGGAATGTCCTATGAACTACACATACAGTTTGCAAAATAGATTCTATTGTGTTGCAGTTTCCTTTTCTTTCTTCCGTATCATAATTCCCATGCAGCTCTTGCATGACTTTTTTTTACATAGACTGCTAGATTTTTCAATGATCATGAAAAATTGATTATGAAAATTTCATTCTATTATGTACCAGTATTTTAATGCAATTTAAGAGTCAAAGGTACAACTCCACTGCCCTTAATTCATGGAAACAAGCATACAAACAACAAAAAAAGCAGATGAAGAGAGAAAGTAGCCAAACAAGGTGACAGAAATAATTCTCCAGACACCTATTTTTAGGAGAATCAGTGCAGAAATATCCATGAAAACATCTCACTATTAAATTTTAAAAGCTAAGAAAAGACTTCCTTGGATATTAAATTATTACTTGTAGTTACAAAGCTTTGCAGGTGAATGTAACTTTGATCTTCAGGTCAGCATAAGTGAACACATTATGATACACTCTTATTTCTCACAGTTAGCTCTGTTAAGGGAAATAATTTTGAAATTATCCTAGAAATCATCAGTTCCATAAGCAAGATTAGAGTATTACTATATTGATGTAAATGTACATCAGCTATAAGATATAAAATACTTACTAAAAAAAAAAACAACAAACCAATCCACTCACATTTGCTGGAGCTGGAACATCTCCAGTACAGAAAGTATACAATGCTCAAAAGCCACATTAAAGAAGACTTCAGTAACTTTAACTTCAAGCAGTCTAGATATAGCAGTTAAAGCATAAAAAATAATTTAAGAATGTATTATTTGAAAAAGATTAAGAATATATTGACAAATTAAAAGCATGTCATGCAGAGATTTAAGATGCTTATAAAAGCCCAAGCAAAGGGGCAAACCACATCAAGGGGCTTACAGAAAACTCGAAGACTTTGAAAGCTTAAAGCAGCTCATTCTTTTTCATACTTTAATTACGAAGTTGCAAGTACTTGTGTTTTCAGCCACATGTTCTTGACATTGCAAAAAATACAACACTGTTATTTTCTCAAATATTAGTAGACTTACTTTTCTTTAAGGAAATCCACTACTTGTTTGAAGTCTGCCACGCAGTATTCTCTTTTCATGTCCATGAGTACACTGTCAGAGGCTGACTGGACTGGTATGTGCAGAAAAGCATATACTCTTGGATGATTGAGTATCTTTGCCATTTCCTAAGAGTTATTCAGAAAAGAAAAAAGCTTTAAAGCATTATGAAAACAATACACAAAACTTCTTTAAATTAATATATGGAGCAAGCATCAGTACTAACACTTCTGAAACCCAAACAATATTGAGCTGTTGTGGCCCAGTTTGTAGGGCCACCTGTAGGGACAGATGAAAATATTTGGAAGCAATTTTGTTTTTAAAGAAAATAAGAAGAAAACTATGGGATTGCATTTCCTTTGAGATAGGGATGATATTCCCTACATAGGTTTTGAACATTTGAATGGATGATATTCCCTACATAACATATTGATTATCCAATGAAGAGAAAATTTAAGAGGCAAAGTATTGTGAAAGTCAGTGCTTCCAAACAGTGGCTATTTTCAATTTCAGCTAACAAAGTGTTAGCCGCTTTCTTTGTCAGAGTCAAATTTAAGTTCTCAGACACCAATATGAGAATTGGTAGTCTCTAATTAGAGTATCCTTAAAGTTGGCCATTTGCTAATTAAGGTAATATCTGTCCATTTGCAAACCTGCTCCAATAGTGGTCTGAAATGTTACCTGTGTTATTTCAGAGGTAAGACTCCAGGAATTAAAGGTGTTTGGATATAAAAGGCATAGAATTAATAAGGGGGCATGTACAAGCAGAGTGACAGCTTGAAAAGAGGCAGAGGATGTTATACATTTTGTATAAATACAAAAGGTCAGAAAGAAAACAAAGTAAAGGTAATAGCAAAATGCAAAGAAACCCTCAAATCCAAGCCAAATCAAACCCCTGACTGAGGCTTGGCAGGGTGATGGAACATGAGTTGGAGAATAGACTATGGTGGTCACATTTCTTTAATTTTTTATTACTTATACAATTAAGGACATACGGTCTAGCAAGTATGTTTAAATATTTTTAAAAGTTGAGACAAAACAGCATCTAGACTGTGTACAGTATGGTACAATACAGCCTGTTAATTTTTACCCTGGGGAAAAAAAGTGGAATTTGGACAAAGCAGCATGCTACACACACAACCAAAGTTTTCAATTAAGGTTCTCCCTTTCTCCTCATGCAGGGACACAGCCTGGGACCGAACGCTGCACCGCCTGCTCTTCTGCCACATGCATTTCGCACACTCGTCAGGCTCGCCCAGACCATTTCTCTTGTTTCCTTTGACAGCATAGAGACTGTCTGACAACACGTACTGCTGCCAGGCTTAGCTGTTAAATTGCAACTATTTACAAATTCTTTCCAGATCATTAATCAGCAATATTAGTCACATATCTAGATTTTTCTCTCTGTATTTCTACAAGGTTGGCCTAGATTGTTCAAAGAGAAAGTAAACAACCTCATGCATTTTAACTTTCAAGTACCTGCCTTTTAAAAGCACTGATTTTTGAAGCAAGAAGAAAAAACGCTCTCTCAACACACACCTTTCATCTGACAAACATATGTGTACAAAACCTGAACGCTCTCAAATCACTTCTGAAAGCAGTTTTTAAAGTTTCCAAGATCCTATTACAGAAATGCCTAAGAGAAGTGGTTACATTATTCAGTGGAATATCTACTCTATCTCAGGTCTGTAAACTAAACATTACAGTAATAACTATACTTATAATGGAGGCCATACAATTTGATGCACAGAAAGGCTGTGTGCAGTGAACCTGGCCCTCAGTGGAACCTGGAGGTAGCTGGCTTCAGGAATAAGAGACTACAGAAAAGGCCACCAGGCCACCATGCATCCATACAAATTTTATGTGTCCATTTCAGATGGAACCATTTGCCTATATCCTTAATAATTTTAGATGTTCAGCTAAAATGAAAAAATGTTAAACTATAAAAATTAAATAAAATTAAATCCATTAAAATTTAATAAAAATTATTAAAATAATATACTTTCAAAATGAAACAGCAGGGAACAAGCTCTGTAAAATAAAGCAACAAAATGAGGAAAACTTTCTCATTTAAGCTTTAGAAAATACTGTAAACGTAGTTTATATGAAGCATCCTAGTAGTCATCTCTGATTTTTTTTTTTGCTTATCAGTAATAAAATATATTTCTGAAATATGAGAAATGGCAAAAGGGCTGGAACCTAAGCTATGTATAACAAGCCTATTATTCTGCTTATCTCTTAGTTCAAAGAATCTCATTCAATCTTCAAAAATGTATTTATGATATAAGAAACCAATAAAAGTGAAGTTTCATAACAGGTTTCTGAATCTGCCAAGTTCTTAAAAATAACTCACCCTACAGCATAGAAAATATTAATTCCTTCTCACTCCTCTCAACTTTGGCATCTTCTGAATAACAGCCTCTTCAATATGTGATCACTTTGTGAATTCTTTTTGAAGGTAATAAACTATTAGAATTTCTAGCTACAAAGGTGTTATTTTATTCCAGCTTTTGTAAGGCTGAGAATCATTTGATGATGATTGGGGAAAAAAACAGATTTCTATCCCAAACACATGCAGGGAATATTACGTTTAAAAGTTCAAGATTTTGTTCTTTCCCCTTTGCATTCATATTAAAATACACTTACATTTTTAAGAGTTGCTTTTTAACCCTTTAAAATAGGGATTGATTCTTTCCATGATAGTAGCTACTTTCAAACTGTGTACAAAACTAGCCACACATTGCAGGCCAGCAAGAACTAATAAAAAAAAGCGTAACTACCTTAAAGACACTATACATAGTAAAGAATGAGAAACTACTTTGTTTTACCGCAAAGTTCTGTTTTTTAAAGTCACAAGTGAGGAAATTCTCTAATTATGTGAAAATATTTGTTTCATTTGTATTCCTCTCTTTGCCTTAAAACCTGAAAATTTTGCTGTGAAGCATGAAAAATGAAAATAAAATCCTAAAATCTAAAAAGTGTTTTCCTATGTAAAGGATCCTAAAAAAACCCCACCCAACCAACCCCAAACCCACTAGTTGCTTATCTTACGGTAACACGCAGAATCCTGCTGGTCTCACATTTGATCTCCTTCAGCAGGATGTGGCCAAGAGGGAGCTCTCAACTACACTTCCTGTAAGAGGAGCTAAACTGGTAGTGTTCAGCAGCCATAGTTAAACAAGACTCTAGCCACAACTGCTTCTTCTAGTTATCCCCCATCTAAAAAAAGAAATCATACAGCTTCTGCAATCACTGTTGTTGGTATCTTTTAGGACTAAGAACACAACTGTTGTCATTTAAAGTAATTTCCCTTGGTTCTGTACTAACAGGACACAAAATGCCTGGCATTAACTAACTCAACTTTTCAACTGTCACTACAGGTCCCTGCATGTAACAAGAGCCACAGATGTAAGCTCAAAAACATTATTGACTATTCCACTGCATCATTTTGTTTTAGAAAGATACACATTGGTCCCTCAATATCAAAGAACTTGCATTCTTTACAAAGTAAATTGCTTGTCATAAGTATCAGAAATGCACATACGACACACATGTTACGTATCTGGAAATGCTAATACAGCCTAATGACTGTGGTCACAGGTTTCAGGTATGTTCTGAACACTCAAAGCTCCTTCTAGAAGAAGAGGAGGTTGCAAACAACTCTTTCCACTGTGAAGTCCTTTCTTTGCTTACTTTTTATATCTAAAGCTACACACAATATGCTGCATGTGCTTTAAGCACTGAAGTCCTATTGAGTACATTCCTCTAAGTTCAGTCATAGATGTGATGATGAACAGCTTTCCCACCAAGTACTTCAGGTTCTTAACTATTAACTTGGTGAATTTAGCAGAACACAAATTAGTAACACAAACCAAGACAGAAATACCTGATGACAACACTGTTTCTCTGTCACTCACTTTTAAGTACCAGTGGCGTTTCTAAATCCACCTTTTATAATGAGAAACTGAAAAGCAGTTCAGAAGGAAAGAGAGTAATGAACTAAACACAAGTTTTGCATGATTACATCAGAAATCTGGATAAATCAATCTTCCAAACTTTGTAAGTGTTGAGATATAAATATCACATTCTAACCCAGTGCTTTAAGGTAACATCGTTCCAGTCTTACCTTTTCTTCCCCTATACCTAAAACTACACTGAAGTACTTTACCACACAGGTTTGATTAAATTACAGCTGTGCGCTGAACAGTCATACTTAGTCAATGCTGACAGATTTTCCCACACTACAGATTGCACACAGAATACTAGATTTCATCAGTTAATAAAACTTTTAGTTAATATCCCAGAGAGAACTTGAAGGACATCATGGGCTAACGCATAATTGTACTTTACAGTGTCTCAACATTCTAAGCTTAACATCTGTTTCCTGTTGTTTTTTATAATTTTTTTTTTACAAAGTGCTTTGCATTACTAGATATAATTACATATTTCAGTTAGAAAGAAAAATACAATATAGAATTTTATTTCCATCTGGAAACAATAAAGGAACAACTTTTTCACATTATATGACTGTGAAAGAAAATTCCTGTCTTTAATCATGACTGAAACAGCTGATTGCCTTTTTCCTCCATCCCCTGGAATCTAACAATATGTCTACAAATGAAGGGAAGCACTACATGAAAACGACATTTCATGTAGGAATGAACAGGTCCAAGAGTAGCACAATTTGTTTTAAGCTGAATTTACAAAAAATAAAAGTCATCTACATTTGGAATCTAATGATGTATGTGAAATATCCTCTAGGATACTGATCACAGAGGAAATAATTTCTTCCAGTTCTTAGCAGCTGGAGTACATCAGGACGCAAGGCACATTGCCAGAAAGATTTTTATCTCGTCAGTATATTTTATCCCAGCAATTACAATACACAAATTTAACCACCTAACCAGAAAATCAATCCTTCTGTTTGTAATGACACCATGAGCAACCATAGAGAATCACAGAGAAATAAACATCAATATCTGTGCATCTTTATGTCAGTACCAGCAAGCTGTTCAGACAGTGATTCTTTCCTCTATCCTAAAGTAGGCAAAAACCCAATATTTGAATTCTGCCTCGTGTTTGAGTCACAATGATCTGAATAACTTCCTAGCAGAAGGATTTTGTCCTCTGCCAACAGTGAAGCCCAAAGAAACACTTATCCATATGGAAACATGACAAAATGGCACTCCCTCAAAACTTCTTCCCCTTGTGGCAGATGTTAGTTTGGGATATGTCCACTGACTGTCATCTGTCAGAAGCCCAGCGGTGCCACCACCAGCACAGTCTGGATAAAAATCAAGTGGCTGCATTCCATTTTAGAAATTCCTCTGCTGCAGTGCAGTTCAGGAACAGATGTGATCTAGTGATGCAGGCATGGCAATGGTGACACGCTATGACTGAGTCTGGAAAGCCCGTAACAGTTTTGTTAAAACTAAAGAACAGGGAACCTTCCCCCTCTGCCTCCCCGGCCCCCATGAGTAATGGGGCTGTAAAAACCTAAGAATGTGTAGGATGTAGAATCGCAAACCTCCCCTCAGGACACTGGCTGGAAGGCAATGCTTCCTCCTCATCTGTATATGAAATGGAGGAGATGTAATGAAGCTGTATGATGGGCAAGCTTAGTGGCAACCGCTATGCCATGTAGTATGACATGACTTATGCCCAGGTCTTCATCCTATCATTAGGCTAAAGGGAGGTCACACTGGAGCAGTTAGAAGCCCACAGAATTCTCACCAATGTCATTTGAACCTTAAAACCAAATCTTTGGTTTGCCAGAAGGAAGGCAAAAATCTGTTTTGTCATACGGGAAAAATGCCTTCTACATTAACAAAAAAACCCCTGGTATTAGCTCAGGCCACTCTTAGAAGTGGATATAAACCAGACTGCAAGCCATGATTTGCTGATAGGAAAACTATCTGTGAGAGCTGTATGCTCGGCCCTGGCTGTTCCCAGCTGTTCTTCTAGGTGTGGGATCTCTCTACTGCTTCCAACCCCGTAAAACAGAAAACCCTAGCTAGCAAAGCAATTTTTTCTCCCTCATGGCTACATATTAAGCCTAATCTCTTAAAAACCAAACAAAGCCAAACCAAAAACATCTGCCTTCAAAAACTTGCCACATCTTATTTCATTAAAAATGAGGACAGGTTAACAGGAGTTCTTGCAAAAAAAGTGACATTCAGATAATACCACAATACAATACTGTTACTCCATAGTTCAAAGCTTCAGTTGAGGTTTGTTGCATCTCTGCCCATGAGTCACTGCACAAACAAGGAAACACACGGCACCAAATACTAGCTACCTGATTTTTTAATTTTAAACACAGAAATAACAAGAACTCTCCTACTCAGTTAACAAGTACATGTTTCTCTCCAAGATATGACTCTTAAGACAGATATATACCCAAAAATAGAAAGAGCCTCTTTGCAGAGTACCATTTTTGCGTTTATCTGATAAAAACAGTAATTCCCAGTACAGATATCCTAACCCGGGTTGCCGAAATACTTCGCAATAAGAAAATTGGTACCCCTACCTGCTTCCAATATTAAAGTAGGACTGACTTTACATTGGGTAAAACGTAAAGCATCACCATCTACACTGGGTAGATGCTAATTGCTTATTACTCAGTCTGTATGGAGCCCAAGTACAACATCTGAGCCTCTGCAATTGCGTCACCAAAACTCAGCTGATTGAGTGATACATTCAGCCATACCGGCACCACACTGATTTCCTCAAAGTATTGTGCACCTTCAGTTTCCCCACCAACTGATGGAAGTTGTGTGGTTTGAAACATGCAGTAAATGGTTCAGTGCTTTCAAAGATGAAAACTGTTACTGTTGTTGCTGCAGCCACCATTCCAATCCTAAACAGGCTTTGTGGAGCTTTGGCGTGCTGTTTGTCCAGTTTCAGTAAATAGATTCACTTCAAGGTAAAACGTACATTTAATTAACAGCTGGAGTGATGGCTTAGTGACTTAAAGCCAGCCAACCAAATCGCTAATGCTAATTCCTCGTGAAGTGATTAATTCCAATGTGCAAGAAAACACATACTTTTTCATTTTCTCCATGGTACTCTCTAAATTCTCATCATTAAGCACTCCTCAAATGTAATATAATTTTCAAGAAGTAAATTAATACTCCTTTTTGCAATAGGGATTAGAAACACATATTGGGAAGTTCCCTAAAAAGGTGATTTACTGCAACAGCACACTGCTACTTTAAATAACTCTCTGTCTCAATCATACTTTATGCTAATAAAACCTTAACAATTAATTAAACCATAGAGGTACACACTTATAATAAATAGGGGCATAGGACCGTCATACCACCTTTTTGTCTTCAGAAACCTGAATGAGTGAAATGGATTGCTAGTTTCATCCATACTATGCATTTGTTCACCACCTCAAAAACGAGAATCCCATACGACATAGAAGAATGGATGGTTTCTGCTAAGAAGGAAGTCATAGAATAAATGGCACACCCCACCAGAGTTCAGCTGCACTGAGACGGATCAGCGCCAGGAACCCTCTCTTTGTGTTTCCATTTCAAACAAGCAAGCGAAATACCTAAAATAGCATCTGCTTGAGCAGGTTACAGCAGAGGGAAAATTAGTGAAAGGTTTTAATCAAAATCTAAACCTTTAGGCAAGTGCTATCACCTTCTTCCTTTTGTAGATATCTAATTCGCTGAGCTAAACTTCACAGCAAAACAGAATAAAAATATTCAAAAACCTAACGACAAGATTTATATTGCACATTTAACATAACTAAACTAATTGAATTCAAAGACTGGGTAGATTTTACACCTTTTCCTCAATTCACAATGCTACAGAAACCCAACGCCAATATTATTGTGCAGTTTAGCACACATTATATTTCCTTTTTCTTATTTTTAAACAATATTCACCTAAAAAAAAAAAATCAAACTTTTTTTAAACAAATGCAAAAGCCTAATGAAGCAAGTAGTCTCAGTGAAGATTAGGTAGATGATGCTGCAAAGCACAGTGAATGTGACAGCTCATCTATCAAAGAAAACAAAGGGGTTTATGCATCTATGCTAAATATAAGCTTTTGGAACAGCACGGAGAGTAGTTGGTAGAACCTTACTACTTATAATATAAATAACTAGGAAAGTGAGATCTTAATTTTGAAGGCAGAAATATTAAAAGAAGATTGCACAGTTTGTTATGCAAGCTATGTATTTGACAATAGCTTCTACCCCAAAGCCTTGAAGTGCATGGCAATTGCTACAATTCCCACTTTATTTAGCAAAAATGTAGTTGCCCATATGTGTACTACCCATTCTTTGAACAATCTGCTCAACTAATGATTTTTATCTTCTGCTAGTAATCTACCAACCAAGTAAGCCACAGCTCTAAAGGTCTGCTGGGATGATAAAGTATTATAAGTAATTAACAGACAACCTGACACTTAACACAAGATTGAGAGTGTATCTCTCTGCATTTAAACACTCTTCATTCTTGTGATATCTAACAAGCAAGAGAAACATTCATATGAGCAAATCATAATTAAGGTACAGTTAACATGCACAGCTTTAACTGGTCAAGCAATGTGCTACTTCATGTTAAACCCTTTTTGCAACACCGATTTTTATGCACAGATTATTAAATACGATAGAGCACTAGATGCATGCATAAAATATTCTGTCTTGATGGAGAACTGAATCTTGCATAAATTAAAGTAGTTCTTTCTCTGTGTTTCTCAAAGCATTTTTTCTACTAGTGCTACAAAGAACAGAGCTTCACTCCTTGCATCACAAATATTCCCTTCTACATTATCTGGAAGCAAATTTTTATTGTTCATCAAAGGTCCCAATACAATAACATTGTTAAGGTTTTTAAGAACACCCAGGATACACAAATACAACATAAAACCTTCAAGAAGAGTAAGATGTGTTCCTATTCTGACACTTACTAAGCCAAATTCCACCAAGTGGCAGCAAAAAAGTCACCAAGCATTTATGGACATTAGGACCTGCTGAGTCTGAGATCTTAAAGCTCTAGATTAGAGGAAGTAGTGTGACAAAATATATCTCAAAGCACAGCAGAGATTCATCCTTTTCCTAACCCCAAAATATCCAAATATACATTCACTCTGGGGTGAGTTCACCACTGACAGAAGTTCCCATGACACTACGTCTTAAGGAGTAATTTCAAGGAAATGTGCTATATTTGGAAACTCCAAAGACAAAGAACACTTTAAGAGGAAGAGAGACAGCATATTTTAGTACTTAAAAAAAGCTGGACTACACAGAGCAAGCAAAGATGCACACACAGCCTCCACAGGGTGAATAAGCGTTCAACATAATACCAAAGGAAAGAATAAGCATTTCTCCCCACCTTTTTTTTTTTTTTTCTTTTTTAGAAGCCCAGATGCAACTGCCCCTCTCCCCCTCCCCTTAGCATCTGAGACTTCTTTCCATTTTACTGCTAGCAGGACAAACACAGTTTGCATAGAGACAACTATGTAATTACAGCAAGAGAAAGTTGCAAGGTCCAGCAACTACAAAACACTACAAAACTCACAGTAATAAGAGGTCAAGGGCTTAACTATTCATTTATTTAAATGTATGCCACAGTTTTCATTTTTTCTGTTCAAATCAACAGATTTTAATTGGTGCTTTCAAATGCAGCGGTCTATGAAAATGACAATAATAATACTAGAAACAAAGCAAATACATGCCCTAAAGGCCTTTTAATTCCTGAAATCACACTGCCCTTTTATTTGCTGTTGAAGAATGTGTGCACATTATTCCCTTTTTAAACACTTTTCAAATCAGCTTACATTCTAGCTTATTCAAAACTTGAGCTTATACACAATGCTCAAAAACGTTCAGCACACTTAGAGGAAAAACGAACAATATGGAGAACAGAAAAAAGTAAAGTAGTAATTTTACCGTAATACATATCTATGTGCTGTGTCAGGGCACATTTGAGGAAGCCATCTGCAGGGTATCAACTTCAATGAGGTTAAGGAACATAAACACCGAGCTGACATGAAAAATCAAAGGAAAAGAGCAAAGAAATACTATTGCGACTCGTGGTACAGTACACTTGGCACTCCTCATGCATTTAAAGACACTGCTGCCATGCAGACTCCATCACGATGGTTGCTGTATCACTCAAATATCCTGAATTAATAACGGAGATAAAGCCCACAGATGGCATATGGTATGGTTTGAGACAGACTCATTTTGACAGGTGACAAAGACAACTACTCATCTAGTCATGTGAAATTAAGCACTTACGGGAATGGCAGGTGTGAACTGTCTCCTTTATACAGATTTGGAAGAGGCCCATCACTCTCAGAAAGTGCTGTACTAAAATCCCAGACAACTCTGGAAGTACAGTCAGTGTTAAATTTGCAGGGGAAGTAAGCTAAGGCTGAGATGCAAGCCCCTGCCCTTTTACAGTCTCGATGATCTGCATTCCCTTCGGATTTGGACAGAGCCCCAGAGACAAAGCCTCATTTTTCACTTTTCGGACAAACTCCCATTCACCATGTATCTACTACTACTGTTTTAATGCATTTTTTCGAACAACCCTCCCTATCAGTCACTGCAAGCGCATGTAAAACACTGTCTCACTAAAGCACTAGCCAATAAATCCATAATATGATTGCAGAATAAATGCCTGGAGGTTACTTCTAAAGCAGGATGCACACCTTATGTCACTTGTGGTACATGTTGATACTATAGGATGGCAACATCTTTGCCATCTGGCAGTCTGTGTAATTCAAACAGTAGCTCTGTGCAAACACAGATGGGTAAGAATACACAAGGTAACTATATACATGTGCATTCATTGTGGGTTTTGCTTGGACTATAAAATGAATCAAAATTTTAACCTTTTCTTTCACCTTTAATATTTTATAAAATTTAAAAAAATTCTGAGCTAAAACATTTTTCCCTGGCCAAAGTTCATGCCCGTTTACTAAAATTTTCTGCCATGTAGATAAAATCCCAAGTTTTCCTCAATGTTACGTGGCATCAACATATTAAGAGGGGACACACAGCAGACAAGCACACATATCTCAAAATCTCAGTTTGACACCAAACTTAAAATAAGCAAGCTATATGCTTCATGATGTATACATTCAAACAGACTGCTAAGACTGTGGGAGAGCACTTTGGAAAATGCAATACTATCTTCCTCTGAGAGGAAAATCAGGTTGGTCAAGCAGGACCTGCCTTTCAGCCACCACGAGTTCATGAAAGGCAGGTCCTGCTTGATCAACCTGATCTCCTTCTATGACCAGGTGAACCGCCTAGTGGATGAGGGAAAGGCTGTGGATGTTGTCTTCCTGGACTTTAGTAAAGCCTTTGACAGCATCTCCCACAGCATTCTCCTGCAGAAACTGGTGGCTTGTGGCGTAGACAGGTTTACTCTTTGCTGGGTAAAGAACTGGCTGGATGGCCAAGCCCAGAGAGTTGTGCTGAATGGCGTTAAATCCGGCTGGCAGCCGGTCACAAGTGGTGTTCCCCAGGGCTCGGTTCTGGGGCCTGTCTTGTTCAATATCTTCATCGATGATCTGGATGAGGGGATCGAGTGCTCCCTCAGTAAGTTTGCAGATGACACCAAGTTGGGTGGGAGTGTTGATCTGCTGGAGGGTAGGAGGGCTCTGCAAAGGGATCTGGACAGGCTGGATCGATGGGCTGAGGTCAACTGTATGAGGTTTAATAAGGCCAAGTGCCAGGTTCTGCACTTGGGTCACAACAACCCCATGCAATGCTACAGGCTTGGGGAGGAGTGGCTGGAGAGCTGCCCAGCAGAAAAGGACCTGGGGGTGCTGGTCGACAGCTGGCTGAACATGAGCTAGCAGTGTGCCCAGGTGCCCAAGAAGGCTAACAGCGTCCTGGCCTGTATCAGAAATAGGGTGGCCAGCAGGAGTAGGGAAGTGATCGTGCCCCTGTATTCAGCACTGGTGAGGTGACACCTTGAATCCTGTGTTCAGTTTTGGGCCCTTTACTACAAGAAGGATGCTGAGGTGCTGGAGCGTGTCCAGAGAAGGGCAACAAAGCTGGTGAAGGGTCTAGAGCACAGCTCTTACAAGGAGCAGCTGAGGGAACTGATGTTGTTCAGTCTGGAGAAGAAGAGGCTGAAGGGAGACCTTATCGCTCTCTACAACTACCTGAAGGGGGGTTGTGGCGATGTGGGTGTTGGTCTCTTCTCCCAAGTAACTAGTGATAGGACAAGAGGAAATGGCCTCAAGATGCACCAGGGGAGGTTTAGATGGGATATTAGGAAAAATTTCTTCACCGAGAGGGTGGTCAAGCATTGGAACAGGCTGCTCAGGGAGGTGGTGGAGTCACCATCTCTGAAGTATTCAAAAAATGCGTGTATGTGGTGCTTCGGGACATGATTTAGGAGGCATGGTGGCGTTGGGTTAACAGTTGGACTTGATGATCTTGAAGGTCCTTTCCAACCTTAATGATTCTGTGATTCTGAAAACTGAGGATGTCTTCTGCAGATAAACTGCAAACTCCAACTTATTTCTCAGTCTTAGTAGTACCACAATCAAGAGAAACAATGTTGGGGTCTCAGGTCCTTCAGTTTTTTTAAACATAACAAAATACATCTCTCTATTGTACCAACAAACCTCACACAGGAGAAGTTGTACTAGCATTGGCTGTGTTCATATTTATGTGCTAGTTGAAAGCAGCAGTGAAATTGTGAAGTGCAATTTCCCATGCTTCCTTCCCAGCCATGGGTTCAGTCTGCAGGGTGACTTTGGGGGGAAACTGAATTCACTTCTGAGGAAATCAGAGCAGTGGCCATACTGCAGGGTCACAGCGAATGTGCTCCAAGCCCTTGGTGGGAACAGAGGGATTCAAACCAATGATCTGCCTTTGAAATAGCTTTGGACCATGGGTAGTGGTAACTTTTGGTTAAGGGGATTAAATATATTTCGAAGTAAAGACTCCAAAATGGATATAATGTAGATATGGCCGCTTCGCTACCAAATTCTGCAGTTCCCTGATCTACTCTTATGACTCCATACTACTCACTACTGTAAGTGCAGACATCATCTGCAGATGAAGAAAACAGCAGATAAAAAATTTAGTATTTTAGATTATACCCTGAATAATTGCTATAAATGCTCTTCTTCTAATGTCTTAGCTCAGTATGCAGCATATAAAAAGGTGTTTAATATTTTGCATGACTATAAAACTATATTTGCATGATTCCAAATAATTCTTTCTTTACAAACAAGAAGGTCCAGCTGAACACAGAATTTATCATTTGAAAACATATGGTTGCTTCTCATCCCAAAACTGTTCATGCTACATGCATCTGTAAGTACATAAGGCACTATTACTACCATACTTACTGGATAAAATACTAAACGTACTGAATCGTCAGACTGTACCACACAAGTATAACTATGATTTTAATGAGATTAACAGCCTCCCCTGAAATGACAAACATGTTTAAGGACAGAATGTCATTTACCTGACTAGTATCTGAAGGCATTAGTTATGCTCGGTATTTTAAATCATGTAAAAACTTAGAAACAGACTCCCTACCTATAATAAACATGAGTTTGAATGACCACTGGCCCAGGCCTCCAAATCTGCCAAGCCTTCCAGCATGAGAGCCTCAAGGCCAGTTACAAGCACATGCAGCAATCCTTTGCCCCCTCCTCTGCTCTAGTCCTGCCTCCTGACTCAAGGAAAGCTCTCGTCGTTGTCCTTCTCCTCCCCTTCTGCCAGCAGAGCTGTTGGCTGGTACTTCTGAGAGGATATTAAGAGACTGACTCCCAGATACAGAGGCAGATGAAACATTCCTGAGATGAGCGGCATTTTCTGTTCCTCCATTTTTATTTCCAGGGAACCTGTGAGTGTGGGCACTACATTAATGAGCTGAAAGACTCATAGGGTCAAAGCCCAGCCACAGACCTAGAGGTGCAGTACAAAGGAAACATTGCTGAAAGCTTAAGAAGATCTCTGGTCATAATCCCCCCCCATCCACTGTACACTTTCTAAGCAGACAATATCTCCAAGTATGTTTATGAAATTATTTTCTGGAGGAAAAAATAAGAACCTGTAATCACTGTTTGGCACTTGCAAATAAATTTCAATCTATAAGCAGTTTATCAAGCAGCTTATCAAAAAGTGGGCTAAATATCTTTTAATGAAGGAGAAAGCTATTCGACCTATATACATAAAACACATGTAATAGGAAAAAGTCATATTATTTTAGTCAGTGGATACAGCCTATTTTCCTGAGAACCATCAAAACACTAATTAGTATGTCACTGAAGTACTTCATGTCTAGCTACATCTTAAAAATCCACCTGAGCAACACAAGCAATATAAACTGGGCATATTTCAAAGGACTGAGGTGTGGCGCAAGGGGAGCGAAACCCAACACTCAAGATACCTCCCCCTCCATGGATGACTCCACACACTGCTAGAACAGTGTGTGCAGCTTATGCTTCAATTGTATATAAAGTGGTATCATTTAAAATTTTTAGTCCTTTATTCAGTCATATTATCCATAGGTGTAACTTTTCCCTTGTTCATTGAGGACTTTAGCATTGTGATTGTTGTCTGAGGAATTCTTTGCTTCTACTGCAGCTGTGCCATCTACAACTCACGGTATTAATCTGCACATCCCTGTTCTTTTTATTTCCAACCGCTTCCCATTCTGACAATCAAAAGGTACAGAAACTCCAGCAAAGAGTAAAAGAAACCTGTGAATTCCAAGTACACAGTCAAGCCAGTGACCCGATGCTTTGAATGATCAGAGATTAAAATACATGGCTATTTGAAGGAAAACAGGTAATTGTGAAATGTTTTAAAAACTAATATTTAAGTACAAAACCAGTTCTAATGATAAAGGAGTTCATGCAATACCACAAATCAGTTTTTAGAAAATGTACATGTCTTTGGAAACTTCTATTTTTAAAACATTTAAATTACAACTGAGCATTATTGGAGAAAGCAATTGTATTGATAGAAACTTTGTTACTAGCTTTGGAGCTTACAAGAATAAGCCAGACATAAAACTGCGCAAGCCTTTTACCTGCAGGTAAGCTCCAATAAATATGGCAAAAACTGTAAATCAATCAAAATCACTACTATTAGGCTGAGTCTCTAGGGAAGCTCGGTCCAGATCTTAAAATTAATTTTTGCTTTTACATGACTGCTGTTGCTTTATGCCACTTATCAGACATGTGTTCATTAGTAAAGTGACATAAACCCTTGCCTAGCAGTTGCATATGTACAGCTGTATACAATTGCTGAAAATTTCTGATTTTTAAAAAAGGTACATGATTGGAACAACTTTTTCCTTTTCACTGGATATAAAGTGACACCCAGTTAGTACATTTTCCCACATAAAATTTTTTTGCAGAAAGCCAAACATCATCCTAGCTAGCAACATGACTTGTAACAAAATAAATAAATAAAATGCAGCACCTTTTAAAACAGTTAATGAAAGATGTTTGCAACCAATAACACAGCCTCATACCTCTCTTAGGAGATAACAGAACTACATCTGGACTTTATCCTCATCAACTGACATGAAGGTTAATCAACTTCTCATTTAATTTATTTTGTTTTTTAAACAAAACATAGTTTTATCCTTTCCTCAACCAGAAAGTTAAAAGCACATTCCTCATAAAAAGTTTATTTTGTCTACTGTAAATGTATACAGGAGACTGCCAATATTCCCTAGTGATCTTTCAGCTACAAGTCTGGTAAGCTTGGAAGAGGGGACTAGACAAAAATGGAGAAGGTAAAATTTTTTTTTTTTTTACAGATTCAGTTTGACAAATCATCAAAATTATTTCATCACAGTACAAGCTCAGAAATTCTTGGTCATACATGAAACACAGAAATGTGATTAAATAATCCTTAAAAACCATGTTATAAACTGGAAACTGTATGAAACACTGAAGAGAAGAAGCAACAACAGATGTTGCTATTATACAAAAAAGCTGGTGTACTCATAACACATGTTCTGCATAGCAACATTCAAGATACACATTTTCAATAGGCTTTCATGAATTCCTCTCGCTCTGTCATCACACTTAAAGATCAATTTTTTTAAAGAGTACATTTTCCAAATATGAGTCAAGTCAAGGAGAGTCCTACCTACAGCACTTTCCAGAAAATTTAGAAACAGGAAGATTAGAGATCGTAAATAAAAAACATTCACAGATTTGAGACTTGCTCACACTCGCTAAGATGGCTACTGATTGAAGGAAAGCAATATATTTTCCACCTTGCTCAGATTATATCAAATTAAGACTACTATAGTGCCTCTTAGCTGAGCAGAGCAGTTTATTTCCAGCAACCGATTTAAAAAAAAAAAAAGCCTCGGAGTACTCATAAGACGAGCAGCAGTGACAAAGGCAGCAGTCTATGCCAAAACTCTTTTAATAATGTGAGTTAAAACTGAAAGCAAAGACACTGTGAAAACTGCTAAATTCCTGATTTGCTTTTGTACAAGAGGCTGAAAAATATTAAAATAATAAAAAAAAACCCAAACTTGTGACAGATAGGAGAGTTCAAGACAGAATGCTAAGCTCTAAGAAACACAATCAAACCATTTCCTAATGCAAAACCAAACCTAAATCCACTGATTTATATTCAGTGTGTTGTGAAGATTGTATCTTAGTGAAGCCTATGTTGAACCAAGGAACAAAATAAGTGGCTGGGAAATTTCATGCAGTTTTCTGCAGCTTGTATTCTTCAGCTGGTGAAGTGAAAAAGTGCTTATTTCTATCAAGATGAGATTCCTCTAGCCCACGTACTTCAATAGGGAAATGTGTAGTTATGGCACTCCTCTAATACTGTCCTTGACATCTTAAGAAAACCTAAGTGCAACTATTAATCCTATAATATCTTTGGGAAAGCAGCATGGGCACCAGCTATTTATCCAGATATTGCTGATGTATATGATTACAAAATTTACCTTAAGCTATACCCTTCCTTGATTTTTCCTCCTCTTTAAAGTTAAGTTCTTTCTATAAACAGTTCCTATGAATTTCAATAAATTCATCTGGTGACAGAATCCAACCAAACCAACCCATCTTTCAGACAAAACTCTCACTTCCTGCTTCTCATACTTAGGATATTCTTTCAAATTCACATTGCTGTACACTTTGTTCCTTCTAATCTCATTGAAATACTTTGTTACAATTTTTTTTACCACAGATATACAGTTAGAATTTCAATTTCTCATCATGGAAGCTCTACACAGTCTCAGAATAGCATTTGATATGGGATAATGAATACATCATTGAGTGAGACCAGCACGTAGTGTTTCTGGCAACAGTCGTCTGAGGTGTAGCAGGAAGACAAATTCAACTCTATAGTCCATTTCCTGCTAATGACATTTCCTTTAGTTCTTGAAAACACTAGACATACACACAAATGCAACATCGCTATAATAAAGCTCTACGGGTCAGAGACCTCAGTAATATTATCATTCCAAAATGATTTTAATATCTTATTATCTTAATAACTTGTTGTTTTAGGCAAATGGCTTAACGCTTTTAATCTAATTCTATAAATTTACTTGAAGTCCATGTTTTTTAAGCTACTGCTTGAAATGAATGCACAAGGTTCCATGCTGACTCACTCAATGAATGTCTATGCTGGCATATAAATGATTCTCTTTTCTTCCTTACCTCCAGATGCTCTAAAATATAGGGAGGGTTTGTCATGCCAAGCCTCAGCATAGCTCCCTCAGGAATAGCTTCAACCAGCTTCCACAGAAGCGTTGGGAGATCTGTGCCAATGTCTCTGCCATAAGCCCCTGTGTCTTCACTGGTCAGCCATATCTCACAAACACCCTCTGTGAATAAAAGAAAGAGATAATTAACAAATCTGTTTTAGAGCTGTTTATTTTATCATACAGCTGCTCACTCTTTTAAATGCAGTATTTCACAAGGCTATTATGCAGCCAGACTGGGTATTCAATTGTAAAGGGGAGGGAAGGAGGAGGACGGCTTATCCCATGGGTAGCAGTGGGTTATTAAGTTCATTTTATGAGCACAAGAGTGCTACAACAATGCTGTAAATTATCATTGCTGTGGAGTGATTAACATTCACAGCCAATGACTAATTCCGTGCTGCCCCTACAGCAAGTCAGTCAAGTCTAGTACTGTGCTGTTTTTTGAGCCTAATTCATTAAACACTGCAAGCAACATTACCCAAGCAGAGAGTTTGCATTAATGGTTGTTACTAGTAGTTAACTTATTAACTGGTAAGCTTCCAATAAGCAGAAATAGCTCTAAAGCACAGGGATTAACATTCCTCCTGGAATAACTATTAAAAACTTCTATTCTATAATTGATACAATTACCAATGCAATATTAAGGTTGTATTGAAAAGGTTAGTCACCACTGCATGACTGAGTGATAGTGTTGGAAAACTGGTTTCCTGGCAGTTAATATTTTATTTTCCACCAATCAGGGCCTTAGGAAGTAGTATACTTGATTTGTATTGTAGAGAGTAGTGACCTTGAACACTGATATTTGGTAATAATATCCTCTGGCTCAAAGAGGGGAAAGACTGCACCACCCTGTAATAATACTTGAAAGCAATGAGGTTTCATGCAGCCACCTCTGTCAGTCTGCCCAGCTTCCATCCTTTCTGCAATGCAATCCGTTTCCCCCTCCTCACCACTCCAAAGCAAGAAATAAGCCATCAAAAACAGGGTGACCGGGAGAAAGACTCCCATGATTCCCAGTGAGATCAGATACCATTAACTCAGTGAAGAGTTGAATTTCTAGTACCAATGATGAACCAGTTAAGAAAGCTCCAAACACTAGAAGGTGCATAATTCATCAAAGCACTCTTTTGACTAGCTGAGAATGTATCACAAAATGCAAATGATTATATTACAAATACATTCTTAAGATGAGGAAAACATCCTGCACCTGGGGCGGAGCAACCCCCAGTATCAACACTGGCTGGCGAATAAAGGGATTGAGAGCACCCCTGCTGAGAAGGACTTGGGGGTACTGGTGGATGAAGAGTCCACCTGGAGTACTGCGTCCAATCCTGGAGTCCTCAGCACAGGAAAGACAGGGACCTGTTGGAGCAGGTCCAGAGGAGGGCCACAAAAATCATCAGGGGGATGGAACTCCTCTCCTATGAGGACAGGCTGAGAGAGTTGGGGTTGTTCAGCCTAGAGAAGAGAAGGCTCTGGGGAGACCCTACTGCAGCCTTCCAGTACTTAAAGGAGGTTTCTAAGAAAGATGGGGACAAACTTTTTAGCAGGATCTGCTGTGATAGGACAAGGGGTAATGGCTTTAAACTAAAAGAGGGCAGATAGAAGATAGAAGGAAGGAAGGTAGATAGAAGGAAGAAAGTTTTCACAATGAGAGTGATGAAACCCTGGCACAGGTTGCCCGGAGGTGGTAGATGCCTCATCCCTGGAAACATTCAAGGTCAGGCTGTACGGGGCTCTGAGCAACCTGGTCTAATTGAAGGTGTCCTTGCTCATTGCAGGGGGGTTGGACTAGGTGACCTTTAAAGGTCCCTTCCAACTCAAACTAGTCTATGATTCTATAAACATGTACACAGACTTTAATCACATAAAAAGTAATAGAACTAGAAAACTACAAGTTTTACAAAAATGTAAACTCAAGACTGCCACTCTTAAAGTCACACTATAACAATAAAGGAGAACAGCAGGCTATGCTGACCAAAGTTCATTCTGTTTGTTCAGAAAGGTTTTCAAGGTAATTTATTATTTAGAACTAAGAATACTTAAAAGGTAAACCAAGAAACTCATCACTTCTTAAGTTTTGCTTCACGAATAACTTAGTGAGAGTTCTTGTAAGAAGTTCAGTGGAAAGTATTCATCAAGTACTGCTGTTTGGTTAACCCAGCTTGCACTCACAACTTTATAGTCACACTTAAACTGAGCTCCCCCATGCCTGACCAGGTATGCAGAATTTGCTAGCAGTATACAATCACACCTTGGATTCTACGGCAGTCGCTAATTTTTTCAGAATTCATCTCACCACAGGAAATACCACACTATGAAACATATTCTAGGGTTTGCTGCCTGCCCTACATTTTCCTGAGATATGGAAAAAAGAAGTTACTTATATATCAGGTACATTTTAAAAATAAGAGAAACATAAAGGATCTAAATGAGGACTAATGTCCTGTTTTAGTTTTTTTAAATCAATCTCCACTAGCCATTAGAACACTGCAAAACAGAGTAATTTACTTGCTGAGTTTCTACTGAAATGGAGTAATCTCATTTTTAAACTTTCAATCTAAATGGTTGCATGGGTTTACAGTTTGGTTGTGGTTTTTTGGTGTTCTGTTTGTTTGTTTTTTGTTCCAATGAAAATGGCTGATAGAATACTGCCTCATAGTTACCAGATGAACATTGAGGAAAAAAAAATAAATTACTGTCTAGGAATGGAAATAACATTCCTGTGGAAAACAACAGCAAGCTTTTAAAGCTGCATAGGTGGGGACCATTAGCCCCCTGGTGGGCTGAAACTTCAAATTAAATCACAAGAAGAGGAAGCAGCTGTAATAGTAAATCAGCAACAACAGGAATAACTGTCTCATCTGCTCTCCAATCAGGGTGTTGAACAAGAAGCAATGGGAATAATTCATGCTGAGAGAGCCAAGGATGTAGCCTTTTAACACAGGGGGATGGGGACAGACACCTGTATTTCAGGAGAAAGTTCACGTCCCAGTTTCAGGCTGACAAAATGGATCTTCAAGTACTGAAAACTGCTATGAGTGCTAAGTATTTGCAAGTAGGGTGAATCAACTTTGTACAGAACTGTGATGTTAGGCTGTTTATTCTGGTCCTTCACATCCTGAGTTTAGGAGTCTAAACCTACACCAGGTAAGAGGAGGAAACAACAGACCTCCCAAACAGTATTAATAACCTATGCTCACTCAACCCACTTACCCTCCAAACTCCAGCCCTATTTAAATCCACTGTCTACTCACATACAGTATTTTTTTTCCTTTCTTTTGCAGTGAACCTCACTAGATCATGCACCATTCTGTTACTAGATAATTTTTGGTGCTAAGAAAAGCAAGATGATTTTGTAAACCAGAAAATTGATCCAAACTGCAGAGTTTGGATGTGTAAACTCAGAGCATTTGTTACAGTATTTAGGCCAATTATCATTATATTCAAGTAATTACAAGTCTTCCTTTGGTCACAGTTCATAGTTTATTTCTCACTCTTCCATCACTACCCAGCACAAAAGAGTAACCTCAACAGCTGGCTTCTGATCTCTGCTCTGCTGTTAATTGGAGATGACTGAGAATGAAAAATGTTGGAAAAATAAAAGGTTCCGAGTAAATGAAGGAGGTTCTGAGCCTACTCCTTCTCCAACAACTCAATATAAAGAATACTCATTGCAGATTATCTGACAGGGGTTTTAACTTAATTTTTGTGGGGTAGCATAAACAGTCCTTGTCATAAAGACGACAAGAAATCCTACAGTTGTCACTTTTATGAGATATGTGCATTTCTGTTTTAGAGACCACTTGATTAATTTCTTTAATAAAAAAATTCTAGTGTTTATTAATCTTTATTTTCATGCCACTATTGTAAACACTTTTCAGCATTAGCACACATCTTTTAAGTTGAAGGGAAGTATATTCCATCCAAAAAATTAATTTACTTCAATTTACAAAAATATCTGAAGATATTAAAATATCAGACACGAGTCCTGCTGAAATTCCCCTACTGTTAACCTGCTGTACTTTGTACAAATGAAATTCAATCACAAAATCCCCTTATTTTTTTCTTCTTCTTCCTTTCTTCTCATTCTTCTCTTTCCTGTGAGATTTTCTAACGTGAGCAGGAGTGGTTACTCCAGCAGCACAATTCCCTGCAGGCTGCCTTGGTGGGAGACCCCCAATTCTGACCTTCTCAGTAGCCCGCCTATGCTTATCAGTAACTTCCTGACCTCCCTGCTACTCCTTCTCCAACGGTGAATTCTTATGGCAGCCTGCAGTGCTGTACAGACCATAGAGATACTTCTCCCACTGCACCACAGAAACCTGAAAGACTATCTGCCAAGGGGAGGTCTGACTTAAATGTTTGTCAAAAATTGTCTGCAGACTTGAGGACAATCAATCCCATCCTGCCATTCCTGATCACATCCTTAGAATTAAAAAAAAATTCATAGCCAAAGACAGAGAAAGGCTTGAAAAAAATTAGGTTCACTTTAAATGTGCTCATTGTACAGAATGAGCTTGCCCTACATAAATTAATCTAACCTTCAATTATTTGAGTTTCCCCTTATTTATTCATCATGGATTTTACAGTCACTATTTACATACCTGATGCAGGGCATGTGCCAGATTACTTAGCTGAATCAGTGCCTTAACTGAGAAATGATGAAGACATCTGTGTACATACCATATCACTGTATCAACCTGAATATAATGCAAGTTTAAACAGAAATTGAGATTTGGAGGAATCCAGTTCCTCCTATACTTCTGTAGTACTCTGCAAACATCAGTTTACCATGTAAGAGACCGGGCCTCCTCTTAAGACTGTCAGCTCAACCACATGGATCACCACTGAAAGATTCCATTGCAGGGACTTCCTGAAAGAGGAAATCAAACTGGGAGCAACTCAGTGCTGCTAGTGGAGGTTTGGAAGGATTGGTTTCCAGCTCACCAAGAAATCTCTATTTCTCCTGTGTATATCAGGAGCTTCTAGAGGAGAGAAAGAAGGAATTGACACACAATCCTGTACAAACACACCCTATCCCAGACTCCAAAGGTAACTCACACCTAACTGTGACAGTTAGAAACTGCAGGACATCTGTCAAGCAGGCGATGAAAAAAGTAGACTGAAGAAAAAAGACAGGTCTAGGTACAGAGCTGGTGAAAGAGGCAAACTGTCATATGATCTAAAGGATCAATGTTTTTTCTGTACTTTGGAAAGTATGGGTCAGCTTACGATTCAGCAATATATCATTCAGACGAATGCAGTACTGCGGCTCTGCTCACAACACACTACATACAAATTGGTCCCATCACAGTCTCATTTTTACTTTGAGGGACAAAGCTCTAGATAAGTGTCTCATAGCCTGACTTTCTCTAGGATGTTTACTATGCCCAAATAGATCTCCTCTTTTCAAAAGACCTATTTTTTACCCTTCTGGACAGTCTTAAGGAAGTAAAAGACAATTGTCCACTCCTGCTTTCTTAATGCTTGCCACAAATAGCAGAACAAAATTTGAATGGCATCATGAATGTTGACTGATGTACTGGAAAGCAATGCTTGGAGAAATTACTAGATTCCCAAAACTCATATTAAAAGAGAAAGTGTAGCAAAAGGACGACTGGTTTAACCAATTCTTCACAACACAGAAGGAAGCAATGGCTGGTTAAGTAGCCAGGAAAGTCAGTTCAGCATTAGTGCACTTCAAATTGAGGACCCTGAAAATACTTCTCCGAATTTTCACTATTAGAGTCATAATCAATAGTTCTTAAGTATCTCTTTAATAGCATAAATTGCTTTGAAGCATTGGTTAGTATTACATGAAGACCTGCTACACACAGTGACTTAATTTAAAAGTCTGAGCAAATTCCATTTTATGTGGTCATCAGGAATGCCAAAGGTCAAGACTGTACACACAATAAAAAAATCTCTTTTCGCGAGATCACAGAATAGCTTAGGTTGCAAGGGACCTCTGGAGGTCGTCTAATCCAACCTCCTGCTCAAATCAGGTCCAATTAGACAAGACTGCTCAGGCCCTTGTGCAGTTGTGTTTTGAGTATTTGCAAGGACAGAAATACCACGCCACTTTGGGCAATCTGTGCCAGTGTTTGACCACCCTCAGGGTAAAATCTTTTTCCTTGCACCTAATTACAATTTCCTGTGCTCCAACTTGTCCTGTTACCTCTCATGCTATCTCTGCAAGACTTGTCTGACTACAAGACAGCCCAGCTCTGCCTCCTCTATACCATCCCACTAGGCAGTCGTAACCAGCAATAAGATCTACTCCTAGCTTTCTCTTCAAAAGCTCCACAAATGCATTTCTCATATGTCTTCATTCTCCTAAACATTTCAGCAGCTGAAATTCTGCTGAATTGGTCCAATACATCAGTCAGCTTTGTCCTGGGGCGCCCAAAATCAGACAGAGCACTCTCCATGAGGTCTTGCAATTGCCAAATACCAGGCAGCAGTCACTCCCCTAGGCCTGCAGTTGCACTCTTGCTAATAGCATCTAGGATGCAGCTGATAATTACAAGGGGTTTCACTGCTGACTCATGTTTATCAGCTTGCCCAGAGGAACTCCAAAGTCCACAAAGCTGCTTTCCAGCCAGTCAACTCTCCACACGCATACTGTAGCATGGTGTTATTTTGCCCTGGATCCAGAACATTTTACTCACCTTTGTTGAACTCCACGAAACTACTGTCAGCCCATTTCTCCAGACAGTTGAGGTTTCTTGGAATATTAGGCCTACCCTCCAGCCTGTCAACTAGTCCCCCAGTTTGGTATCATCTCCCATATTGCTCAAGATGCACTCTACCTCACTGTCCCCATTGTTTAAATAAAGACATGAAATACTGGCCCCAATATCAATCCCTGGGCAACACCATTAGTAACCACCAGCTAGACTTTATATCATTATACCCTGTGAGCTTGGCAGTCCAGCCAATTCTTTCAGCCACCTTACCATCCACTTACCCAGTCCATAGCTCACCAATCTAAGAATATTATGGGAGACTATGCTGAAGCCATAACTAAATTCAATATAAAAAAAACCAGCCCAAAATCCCAAACCAAAACAGACCCCCCTCCTAAACCCCAAGGAACAAAATCAAAATAACAACCACTCCTCCTCCCCAGCCCCCCCCCCCCAAAAACAAACCAACCCCCCAAAACTCCACGGCTTTCCTCTCCTCCACAAAGCCAGACAGCCTGTCAGAGAAGTCAGTCACATGATTTGCCACTGGTAAATACATGCTAGCTGTTCCCAATCACCCTCTTGTCCTTCATGTGCCTAGAAGTGGCTTCCCGAAGGGTTTGCCCCATGCAGAGTGAGGTTCAGCTGCCCTGTAGTTCCGTAGAACTCCCTACTTGCCCTTCCTGAAGGGCAGCATGACATTTCCCTTTTTCCAGTCACCAGGAGTCTCCCCTGATTTTCACAACCTTTGAATGACGAGACAGAACAGCCTCATAATGACATCAGCCAGCGCTCTTGGCACACTTGGATGCCCCTCATTGCAGGATTATTCCTATTACTTCAGGATGTCACTCTGCAGTTACAAAACCTACAGCCATGTTTTGCATGTGCTTAGTTTAGCACAAGTCTTTAAAGCAGTTGTGGTTTCTTCTGCCCACAGAATGACACATATATTAGAGTGCTTAGGAAATGAACACACTAACTTTTATGGTCTACATAGTTTTGAGAACAAAAGTGTTTGGGAACTAATATGAAGTGACATATAGACCAAGTTACACTGACTCAGATTATTTCACCTATGTAGGATAATGTATTATTTTCAAAGCAGAAGACTCAACAATATTGCTTTGGAAGATTTTGTTTTGCAATGTTCTCTACTACACTTAGTAAAAAAATTAAAGACATTTTTTTCTTTCTCCTCGTCCAGATGCTTAAATTAAGTAAATGTTTGCACACACGAATTAATAAAGTTCTCATGTATTTATATACATGCTATACATTAGTATATATTCATGGTATGAAATTTTCAAACTATATTCAGTCATAACATGAACTTGATTTAAAGAATCATTTACCACAGAGGTAATGTAGGTACTTACAACAAATTCCTGATCCTACAAACGGATATAAAAAGGTTTGGGCTATGTTTGCGAATTCTAGAATAGAAAAATTCATCATGCCTTACACCCCCTTAACTCTCCTGGCAATTGTTTTTCCAAAAATGTGAAACAACCCTTGACTTTTAGTTAGATTAAGTTATCTTTCTGATGTGATCTCAACTTACTTATTTAATAAGCTGTAATCAGAGCTTAAACGAACTTCAGTGCAAAACAACTCAAGAAACAGCTTATGAAGCTCAGTGCAAAGGAGCTCAAGAAACAGCTTGATTTTATTTCAATGAAAATGTGTTAATAAATTTTAAAAATTTTATGTTTTATACGTTTCCCCCCCTCAAAGTGCATTCAGATTTCTTGTGTTATTTTATGTAGCTTAAGAAGTTAAATCAGAGCTAGGCCACAGTAAAAAAATAACAATCATCAGGACTGCTTAATAAGAACTTTTCTTAATTAGTTTTAAGCTACAGTAACAAAACATTCTGGTTTTGCACAAAATTATAAAACAAAAACTCCCCCTCCCTCCCAACAGTAAAAACATATGAACACACTTCTACTATGACTTTTCATGTTCATTTTTAGGGTTACTTTGGAGATTTTACCAAAACAACCACACACTGATAGAAGAGTTCTGGTCCAGCTACCTCTCTACTCTTTAGTATCATCAAGCTAACTTTAATGTAAGGATATTCTACCATCCGTTTCATATTTAGATGTGAAGTTTGACAGAAGAATCTAATAGCTGTATGACTAATGGTGGCTTTCCATTTTATCTTTTTATGTTTATGCAAGTAGAAGCTACAAATGGATTTATTCAAGTTTTTCCTTTTTAACAGTCATGCATCTCAAAAATGAAACTGATGAAACTGTTTAGACGATGGGTCCACTGAATTTGCTTATTTATCTAAATTCATTCCATAAAAGTCTCAAAACCAGAACTGCTTCTTTTGCGGCAAATGCTTCACCATCAAGGCATTTACAAAGGAAGTTTACTTCTTGTGACTGCTGTAGGGTTTCAGAGTTTTACAGTTTATATCAAATATTGTTTATTTTGTTCACTCTTGTGACTATATTGATAAACAAAGCAAAGTATTTTGATATGAGGAACATTTTGAAACAAGGAATAACAAAGCCTGTGACAGTAGTAAAAGCTTAGTTAAAATTATCCCTTCTTTCTATGGTATTAATAAAAATAACAAAAAAAAAGTTAGAAATAGAGAGTTCCCAATAAAAAGTGTGCAGAAGAGAGTCCCAACTGACAGAGACAGCATAAGAGGTTTCTCTCTCCCACAAAACAAACTCTTGCCCTTGCTTATAAAAGAGGTCATTCTACCCCTATAGGGACCTCTGCTCGTAATAGCCTGCTGCTAGAGCATAAACTAGCAGCCCTGTCTTGTTCATTTCGTAGCTATAGCGTGTTAGCAAAGGGGAGATGAAGGGGGGGTGGAAAGGGAACAGTATAATAGGTCACTTGCTGCTGCAAACAGCATGGTAGTTAAACTTATTATGAGACCAGTTTCATTCTGCTACAAGAGAGACTCAGAAGGGCATCAAGACTCTCAGGCTGCAGAAGTTTGCTGAGTGCCAACACTGCAGCATTATGCATCTTACTTTCAAGGAGGATTAACAATACCATACATCATGATGATAAATTGGGTTTTGTAGCCAGTTCGAAGAGAAAGGGAAGGAAAGGATTTTGAAAAAAAATGGAGGGGAAAAAAAATGCAGTTGAATTTCATGAGTTGGTCCTATTTCTCAGGTTGAGGGATGAGGAAATTGTTCTTTAAGAAAGAAGTCTGTGCTTTTTCTGCTGGCCACCTGCCTGTGACCCTCCTATTTCCAGGCATGTGTATTATCTACGCAACAGCCTGTTTTGAAGGCTAGGTCTTGCACAAATGGCGAAAAAAAAAAGTTTCAACTTAACCATTACAATTGCCAGCTGAAAAAAGATAAAACTGAAATTTGCCATTCCATATACAGATGTCCAACAAGAATGAGGTTGGTTTTCAGAGATGGTGGACATCTACTGCCTAAGTTAACAGAATAAGACTCTCATGTGTATTAATGATCAGGGACAAAATTAGCTGATGTTAGTTAGTTCTTTGCTGAACTGTGCTGTTTTCAGCTGGGATAGACTTAATTTTCTTCACAGAAGCTAGCGTAAGACTATGTTTTGAATCTGGGATGAAAAAATGTTGATAACGTGCTGATGTTTTGAGTAGTTGCTAAGTAGTCAAGGACAGCTTCTCATGCTGGCCTGCTAGCACGAAGGCTGGAGGTGCACAGGAAGCTGGGAGGGAACACAGCCAGGACAGCTGACCCAAATTGGCCAAAGCAATATTCCATACCATATGACATCATGCTCAGCACATAAAGTTGGGACAAAGAAGAAGGAGGGGTGGAGGGACGTTTGGAGTTATGGCGTTTGTCTTCCCAAGAAACCATTACACGTGATGGAGCCCGGCTTTCCTGGAGATGGCTGAACACCTGCCTGCCCGTGGGGAGTAGTGAATGAATTCCTTGTTTTGCTCTGCTTGCACATGGGGCTTTTGCTTCCCCTATTAAACTGTCTTTATCTCAAACTATGAGTTTCCTCACTTTTACTCTTCAGATTCTCTCCCCCGTCCCAGTGGCGGGGAGTGAGCGAGCAGCTGTGTGGTGCTTAGTTGCTGGCTGGGGTTAAACCACAACACGAACGAGGAACATGATTCAGAAACAAGTTCAATGATAGGCAATGGTATACATGCATCAAGAAAATAAAGCATGAAGGGCTGGGTGACTACAGGTAATGGATTTTGCAAAAAGGGACTTAAACACAAAGGAAAGCTATTTCAGAAAATTACTTCAGAAAACACAGACAGGCATGAGTTTAGAGCTGTTGTTCTGCAGCTCTGTATACAGCATACAGATATGCAGGTCCTTGAAACACGGCATTATTTTCTCAGCTATATGCCTCACAAATATACTTTGTGAACGACTGATAGGCTCATGTTGTTTTTGTGCTTTAGGCAGACAGCAAGGACTTGACCCTCCACCAGAAGGGTCAGTCTAGCACCCTACAGAAATACTCTTTAGCTACTGAAAAGAGAAAGAGCAAAATGTCCATCAACTTAAAAACTGAAGAACTAAAATTTATTATTTCTATGCCTATTGTCAAAACACAAATAAGAAATCTGCCTCAAACTCTGAATTCAAAATTACGCATATGAGAAATCTTGTTTATGACTTAGGAATTCATTGGGAAAAAAAGGGTAATGTGCCACTCAATATAACATATGCTTGCTGTTTTAAAACCAAAACACAGACTATCGGTCTGCGGTAGATGAAGTATCAGATGCAAAGGGTCACACACTGCACAGATTCAAGGAAATGGTCAAGAGCTGTAGGCATATTACAGGATGCAGTGCTAATTAATGGAGGCTTTTTACCGAGTATCCATCTCTGTAGTGCTAATGAGTATGGATTAATTTAAACAACATGTTTTCAGGGAAACTGATTAATTCTTGGAAAGTAACATGGCATACCAAGTTTCAATCATTAAAAATGTTTGTAGCCAAGCTAAATAACTCTCTAAATCTGAGTTCAGAAAGAGAGTAACTTCCAAATTCTACACCAGCAGCTTGCATACAAGCTACCAGGGTGTGTTAGTTATTTCACATGAAAACTCATCCTCCAGAAAGCCTTCTCTTGTCCAATTTTCTTGCATTTTTGACAGCTGAATCCTATAGTCCTATTTCTTTCAATGTTTCTGACTACCTTTTTTTTTTTTAATAGATGAACAGCAAGAGTAGCAAGAAACCACACTGTGGGTATTTACAGATGACATTTTTTAAATTACCTGAAAAGTAGTTGGAAATAATTCCGGTTACAGTAAAAATGTTGAAATTTTAAAATGTAATTAATTTAACACCATTATCCCTTGTCCTATCACAACAGGCCCTACTAAAAAGTTTGTCCCCATCTTTCTCAGAAGCCTCCTTTAAGTACTGGAAGGCCGCAATAAGGTCTCCCCGGAGCCTTCTCTTCTCCAGGCTGAACAACCCCAACTCTCTCAGCCTGTCCTCACAGGAGAGGTATTCCATCCCTCTGACCGTTTTTGTGGCCCTCCTCTGGAATCTGCTCTGCTACATATCCTGAGATTAGGGAAGACATCTTTTAGAATATTACATGTTCTGATCACACACATACCACCACCACCACTCCCCCCCCGCCGAATTAAGAAGAAAGTACTATCGTAAGTAAAAAACATGTAAGTGTCAAACGCTTTGTTTCACACGAATTTATGAGCCAAGATATAACAATGTAAACCTCAAATGGCAATACAGAATACAGAAATACTTTAATAAAAGAAGTTTTGGTTTGCTTTTTCAGCAATACTTCTATATATCACAGTCATTTTACCTTAAAATACTGAATTCTAAGGGAAAAACTGCTTTTAATTACAAATATTCTTTGTATAAAGTGAAAAAATAGCTCAAGAATCTGTCAAACTGCTATATCGTAGAATAAAAGCAAGCAGGGAAAACAGTCAGCATGTGCAAGGGCAAGGTGGTCAGCTAAACACAGAATGCACTTAGAGGACCCCAATTCCACAAGCCAGTGCTACAGAGGGTTAATGTGCAAACATAGTTTCCAAGGACAATAATCCTTATCTGAAGTTACCTCCTCATGACAGCGTAGATAACTATTTATTAAAAATAACATGGCCTGTATCTGCAAGTATGTCAACTTGTTGCTGTACCTGACTATAAGCTAAAACAGTTCAGTAGCAAGTCAATAAGGTGGTGCCTTTTTTAAGAGAAAAACAATAATCAGGAAAATATACATTAAAAAGTAGATAAGTCTACAGATTAATATAACATAATAATCCCCTGATTTCTCTTGAAACCCTCCTCTAATGTTCAGCCTTACTTAAAGTATTTTCTCAAATGGATGCTATTTTCTCTGCAACTCTAAAAAGGGTCAACCTGACTAAAAAGGAGAATGCTTGTATAGCACTAGTAAGCTACTTTCCCTAATTCTGAATCATGAAGTCAATTAAGTGTATCTACTGAATTCTGAGTACCCAGAGCCTCTTTGGTGTGTAATCACCTTAATCTAAATTTATTTAAAGCATTCAGCAATACACCACCAAAATATATCATAATCAGAATGCAATTAAAATCTGTTGGAGACGTACACTGGGAGGTCAAAGTGAAATCACTCGAGTGTTTTGAAGGATATTAAGGTATTTTTCTCATACAGATTAATGCCCATTAGGTCTCATTCTAAACAATAATTTATCCTTTGATGAACTTATTACATATCAATATAGGAATACAAATTAAATCAAAATTAAGAGAGATGGGCTTCTATTCAGGAATCTTTATCAAAAGAATATCCAAAGTGCCACTACTGAATCTTTCAAAACTACAATTTGAACAAGAGCCTAGTCATTCAGAAAAAGAGTTTATTACTACATTTATTAAAAAACACCAAGCAGATGACACTAGGGAAAAGAACTAGGGGGAAAAAAAAATTGAAATAATCTAATAATATCTCTATTTGTTAGGTTTTCTGTAAACACTCGGTAGAAGTCTGTGTTATACAAATTTACCTTTGTCTTAATTTAAATTTTTCTGTAATGTGTTATTATTCTACCCTTATACCTATTACCAACACCTCTACATCTGTATTTAGCTCTGAAAGACACAACCCAGTGATGTAATTTGAGGAAAAAATTTATAAAGGTATTGAACTTCACAAATATTACAACAGCTGCTCAGCTGCATTAACTGCTAGAAAGCCATCATTAGGAAAATCATGATAAAAAATAATAAACTTGCCTTAAAGACTTCTTTAATGAGTTATCCCTAACACTAGGAGATCACATTTCCCTTCAAACCAGGTAATTGCATTTCAAATACTACTTCTCCGCACAGCAGTTTCAGTGGTTGAGGAATAGTGCTGTTACGAATTGTTCTTTTGTTTCCCGAGATGGCTTTTCCATCAGGAGTATTTTTCATCATTTGGGAAAGAGTTCAGTTTTAGGAGACTCATCCAACTCGCAATGGGCATGTCGAAGCACGAGTTTATAGGTGATTAAAAAGAGAATGAGCATTTGATTTTAGAAAGGAGTGGAGCACAGGGGAAGGCTGGGTTACTACGCTTGACTGCGGTGTGTGCACATGTGCTACAGGAACATGTCACTCGGACAGGAACACACAAAACACCACAGCAGTTAGGGCGAGCGGTGCACTTTGTCTGGCATGGTGCTCTTGCCAAGGTCTGCTGCTCACCAGACGTTTCAAGGGGCACAGGACAATCAGTTCAGAGAAAAATTCTTCCAGGCAACAGCAGTTCAGTCAGTTTTACATAAAATCTTCGTAAGTCAGGCTTAAGAAGAAAAATCCTTTGAATAGCATACCAGACAGGTTTGTCTTTTCTGAACGAGCATGAAAATCTTGTGGATTCTGTTACTTCTAAGCGCTATTCATATGATACAATTTTGTTCAATTTAATTATAGAAGCTGCAACTGGCAGTGATACTAGGAAAACAGTTCATTGTAAATAAGTTTCAGGCCAAAGAGTCAGAAGTACTGCGTGAAGTCTTTCCTTTACTGTCACTACTATTTTAATACAGCTTAATAGCTGTATTAAAATTTAAAATAGTCAGCCTTTCAACACTTAGAATAATATTAGCACAGCGTATCGATGACTAATCCACTTAATAGTAGCATTGCAATCAAGTAATAGAAATCTACGACTGATACATGTCTTCAAAATTCCACAAATAAATTATCTTAGAGGAACTTAAAGCATTATTTTCTTTCAGGACCCTATGAGCCCTGAAGATGAATTCCAACCTAAACTTTATAAAGGAATCACAAATCAAACACAAATGCTATTCAAAAATGTTCCTCATTTTTCTGAAAGAAATATGATCCAATAGTCAAAGGAGTCCTTTTTTGCATATGTTTGTATTTTCTGATAATGACAGATGGAATATTTTGTAGCGCAGTTCTACTAAAAATGACTAAACGCATATCACTAAGATGGATAAAGAAATAAAATACATACAATGCACTACAAAGTAATCAAATATCTAACCCAAAGCATGACTAAAAACATAAAAACATATACTATCATATAGTCATATAGCACTGCCGTAAAGGAAACATGCTGTGTATACATATGCCATTTGTCATTTCTACATACAAAAACAAGCCTTAGCCATGCTAGAAACAACAAGAAACCTAACGAAAGGTCTGTTCTTCTCCTGTTTTAGAAATGGGAGAAATGTCATTTCTTACACAGCATGTTTTGACTGCCAATAATTCCTTTTTAACAACATGAGCTTTAGCCCTGGGTCATGTGCTGTAATTTCCAAATAATCTAAGAAAGGTTTATAGTGACTGTTAAGTCATAGCATAACACATCTTTTTGTCCCTACACAATAACAACAACAATTTGGCTGCAACTTAGAACATGTTAAATACCTTTTCATTTTTTTTCTAGAAAGGGAAACAGTTGATTAATAGAGATGGGAATAAAGTGGCTTTTTGAGCTTACCATATTTTCAGAAAGATTCCTTTCTAGTATTTCCTATCTCCTATCTCCACCCTCTAGTAATATGGAAAGCAGTTACCTATTTCAACATTTTGCTTCAAAGCAAAATTAAAAGGATGCTGTAAATTTGAAATAAGGTTCACAATGCAGTGAAACATGTAAGCATAAAACCAAAAGTGACACAGGATGAAAATACTTTCCTGAAACCTACAGAGAACCTCTAGAGATGTGTGCAGTATCTCAGCTCAGATACTGTTTGAGGCTTAGCCATGGGAAAGAAGCCTTTAACAATGAGCATGAACACATGAATGCAAACAGAAATCAGAGAAATGAGCAAAACTGACTGTGTTAAGTAATGCCACACAGTATTACTATAGATTGGCACATAAAAATAAACTGAAACCTCTTAAAAGAAAATTTTCAAAAGAAATACATTCCTTTCCTCCAGTTCAACAAAATACGAGTCATCTTGGGACTACAATGAAGTCTGCCCTCATTTATTTAGGTTTCCAACAAAGGGTTTGATGCCACTCTTACTTACGAAATACTAGTTTAACTCAATCACACTGGTCTGTAGGAATACAGAAGAACGGACAAGTTTGAGCTTCTATTTTTTAAAACAACTTAGGTTTTGCATTTGTTAAGAATTGAGTTACTAGATCCCAATACTGTTAACTGAATCCTCCTATTCAAGTCTCCAATGTGGACTCAGATTCCTTAAGCTTGTATTTAAGAAATATATTTTTAATCAGGATACCTAAGAAAACAAGGCTTGCATGATCATGCTGTGCATGTATCATTCTATCCCAGTAACTTTTGAACTCATTGGCCAATTGCTATCAAATTTGATAGAAAACTAGAAGTCTCAACAACAGTAAGTTCTCACAAGCTTCATGAACACTACTAGTAACCAGATGGAGAAGCGTGGCCCAAACAGATGTCCCACTCAGGCAGAGGCAGGCAGGACTCTGCCACTTCTCAGTTTATTTGGCTGCAGCCACCAGGCTGGATTAGCTGCAACTCCTCCATGGCGGGGATGTCACAGGCTCCATGAGGAAGGAAGTGGGGTTCATATTGTTAAAGAAGAATATCAGCATCACAGGGCACCAAACTTTAAGAAAGCAGGATTTAACACATCATGAAGTAGTTGATCTTCAAAGAAATACCACAAGCATTGCATAAGTAAAAGTACAGACTCACAAGAATATGCAACTTTGTATTTACAGTTATTTGTCCAACTACTTTAGTCTACCTCTACTTACACCTAAAGAAGAGTATGCGACAATAATCAATAGTATGGGACAGTTAAATGATTCTCTGTCTTCAGGTTGTTAATATTCTTTATCACTAGGGCTCCAAGCAATTCATCATACCATATGCTTGAATGCAAGCCACTGGAGCAATAGTTTTTCCTGCATATTCTCACTGTGTATGTTTCTGTGCATGACAGAACAAATATTGAGACTATCTGACAGTCTCCATTTTATTTTGCAGGTCTGTTCCAACACACAATGCATATCTCCTCTCTTTCCTCCCCTTCAACATGCCCTGTCAATGACCTTAAACCAAATTTAAATGAACCACCCTCTGCTAGTAATGAGAAAGAATTCAGCCTCAATGATGGTTTGTTAAAGCCTCTCTCATAAAAGAAATCACACACATCTTTTCAATCATTTTGAATCATATGAGGACTTTTTGGCTTTAAAAAAATCATTAACTAGTGACATTAGGGAGGCTGGACATAACTCAAAGTTCAAAGTAAAAGAATTTATTTGTTCCAGCCCTTAATTATAAATTTAACATAAGGGAGGCATAGCCTGAACAATTACTATGCTGCAGTTTGAGAATTACTAAGTTTTGCTGCTCTCCCAGATCAAGAAGAAGGATTTAATAATTCTCCCCACTGCACATTAATGCCTTTTTTCCCCCTCTGTAGAGCAGCACACAAAATACATGAAATTAACAGCACAAATTACCAAAATAACCCATGAAATTCACTTGTAAATAAGTCCAATAGGGATATTTAATATCAAACTTTTTTCAAGTACTCTGAAATGATTACAGACAGATCTACAAATGGATTCAGGCTCCCAGCTCCCACTGATAGCCTCGTGCACTGATCTTTACAAAGGTATTTAAACACCTCTGAGCTTATTTTCGGGATATATGAACAGGGAACCTGGTTAGTATATTTTGTATGGAGTCTGTAATTCTTCTTCAACTTCACATGAGAGCTTCGAGTACCTTTTGCTTTAATTCCAACCACCAAAACAGAATGATAACTGAAATTCTGGATAGGAAGCAAAAACTTGCAAAAATGGAATCCACTTTAGCCCAGATAAACAATTTAACATGTAGCAATCACAATGTAAAAGTGTTATTGATTTAGAGAAGGAAAATTCATATGAAAGTGCTTGGCTCGTTAAAAACAGGATCATAAAACAAAAAGCTCTGTGCTGCTAGACACAAACTGCATTGTGTCTTGCAGGAGTGTCAAGTCTTGGCAAACATCCAGTTGCTGAAACATTGCCAGGCACATCAGATATATATTAATGCAGGATAATCTGTAAGAAAAGCATTCTTTCATAAACTTTTTTTTTTTTGTAAAACCATCAATCAAGTTCCTAGCTGAGCACCATGTGGCTCAGCTTAAGAGATCCTCAGAAATGTTTCAGTGTCTATAAACCGCTGACTTACTTCACAGACTTGGTGCCTTTCAGTGCCCATTGTCCTAAGCATTTGCTGAAGTTATTTGGCTGGCTGTCAGCAGCTAATTCTGATTTGTAACTTGGGAAACCAGCAGCAGGAGGTCGCTCAGATCTGACTAGCAACATCCTCAGCACCAATTAGCCAAGGTGCAGATAGTCGGTAAAGAATTTTTTGCAGTTCAAATTATTTTACAGGAAAAACAGAAACATATAGGACCACCTAAACATCTGTCAGAAAAAGAACTAATGCAAGCATCTTGTTATTTAGATCAATAAAGCTACAAACAATAAAACTCAAACTGCAAAGAGAAGCAAAATGATACATGTTTTTGTTCAAAAATTCTATTTCCTATTAAAGATATATTGTAATAAATACAAGTGCATTGGCATTTCAAGAGACAGGTATTGTAAAAATAAGACGAAGCACAAAGATTTCCAGAGAAATCTTCACACAGAACAGCAATTTTACATGAGTTATAAGGACTGAACTTGACTATCCAGGAAAAAAATACACTGATGGACTGGTTGAAAGTATTTCTACATATAAAAGAACTCTACTGACATTTCATGGAGCTTGTAGAGTCCATCTCAAAGTGTTAACCCCTGCCTCTCTACTCCATAGGAAAATGGTATTTTACTTCAGCATCTGATCTTCAGAAGAGCAAAGCCACTTGCTAGTTTCTAATCCAAAGCATTCCAATGTCATTACTCAAATTGCATGTTGCAATTTTGTAACATGTATTAAAGCACTGTTATTTCTACATAATTTCACAAGAGTCAGGATGAGGAAATTAGCATTGTCAGCTGGAGAAAATATAAACAGCTTCACTATAGTTGTAACTACTGGCTGAATTTCATGCAGTCAGATTTGTGAAACATGAGGGACTGGATGACTTCATGTAATGGCAAAAACGCATTTCATCTCAGACTCAATAGTAACTTGAATACAATCCAATTTAGAGGAGACTAAAACCTGAAAGATTTTGATGGCTTATATACCACCAGTTCACTGCCTGTACCAAGTTCTAGACAAAGTGTCAATTTAAAGAAATAATATAAACTACGTCATATGTAGTGGTTTTATTGCTTTAGCTTGGACATGTCCACATAACCTGGCTTGAAGCAGCTATCCCAGGCACTTATTTAGAGGAGGAGAATAGTAAAGGCACAGAGATCAGCAGAAACCTGTTAGAGAACCTTCAGAAATACTCTGGTGACCTTAAGCTACCGTACCACTAACAAAAAAGGTGGCTTATTTCAAGCTAGATTGTGTATGCTTACATGAGCTACAAGCACAGCTGTGCCTTTAGTGTGGTCACACTTAATTTCTTTAAAAATGGTTCTTTAGAAAGAGTCACATCACACTAACGTTAACGTTATTTGTTGATGCCTGAATGATCTCACTAAATAAATTTCAGCTTACACTACAAAGAGCACTTAATTAGCTCTCTTCTAAATTGCAAACACTCCATGGCTGTATCACACATTGGAGACATGCTTTTTATTTCAAATAATGAACACATTTTAGAAACAAGAAAATAAGTGTTTTTTGAAAGAGCGCACTTCATCTTGTTTCTGTTTCTATAACCAAAAAGTTAATAGAGAAGTTTTCTTCTCACCATAATTATGGTTCTAACATGGTAGGAATGAATATGAGTTTATACAGTGCCAGGTACTCTATAAACATCAACCCAATGCATCTTTTCTAAAAGTTCCACTCTTAAGCCATCAGTTTAGGTACTGGAAATGAAAAGCATACATGATAGCTCTCAACAGATGCATTCGTCTGGAGTAGTTATTTAATGAGAGATTTCTTCTTCTCCTCTTCTTTCTAAGGCACTTTTATTGCCTGAAATTATGACAACTTTCAGTACTGCTTCAGCCTAAATGCAGGTCTCAGTAGACACATCGTCACCAGCCACCAACAATCCTTTGCAGACGAAGCCTGACAATCAAGTCTACTTGCATTGCCAAGTCGGTTCTGCTTCTTCCAAGTCCATGTTTTGCTTCTGAGGATCCTGTCCTACAAGCAGCTTAACAGGTTCTATATATTGGATACACAACAGTCTCAACTCCCTTATCTGCTACCTTACCACCGCACAAAAGCAAACAGCAAGCTAAGGAGTCAAGCTTTTTTTATTTTTATTTTTTCTGTTGAAAAACAGTATTCCAAAGTGGCCTTCCTTTTGGCTGCTCAACAATGGAATCAGAAAAAGTAGTTGGAAGGAAAAGCATGTGGCAGTGGACAGCCCTGACACTGACCAACGTAAACTGCTGCAGATCAGCACCCTTAGAAAGAACCAAAAGATGTATTCATGAAAAAAAAAAAGACAAAAACAAAACAAAAAAGGATGGCATCTTAAATAGTCACAACTTTTTTCCAGCCACCTATTTCTCTTCCTTTCTATTCTGCAGAGAAAAGGATAAGAAACTCATTGCTCAACATTGATTAAACCTAACCTCTCCCCATCCTTGTAAGGTTACTTTTAATCCAGACTAGATCTCCCGACGTTCACAGAGCAGCCATACAGTGCATCATCTTAGGGGAGATGGCAGTATAGGAGACAGTACAAAGGGCCAGGCATGGGAGGAGATTGAAGCTGCCTTCTTGAGCCCACTGCTAGCTTCTGTTAGCTTTGAAAGTAAAACTTCATGTTTTGCCTGTTGATTTTAAGGCTTCTTTCCTCTTAAATCAACTTCAAGTTGTCCTAGACCAGGTCAATAGCTATTCAACAACAGAAGTAGCTACTGTGTTCCACTTACAGGCTCCAAAATTTCAGCTGTCACAAGTGCTGCAAAGTTGATAAAGAAGATCTAGGAAAAGTTCTGTAGTAGCTACAGTTCCAAGTTCAAAGCTAGGATGGTGCAAATCAAATCAGACCAGCACTATGCCAAAGGATGTGAATGCTATTTAACTTGTCCATCTCTGATGTAAGAGCACAAGACCTACGAAGTTTCATTGTGGTTTGTTTTAATAATTAATGTGCTGCAAAAACATTCTGCATAAGGAATGCATCTATTAAGTATTAAACTAAGTATTCAAAATTAAGTATTAAAAATACTATGAAGAATTTAAAACATAAGAGATTAAATACCTTTGAGCCCAAAATTGCATGTTATATGTAGGTGAGTTGTAGATTTTATTCTGGTACCATTATAGCTACATTCTTAATGAAACTCCCTGACACATTTAGGGCAACTTGTAGTTATGTCAATGTTGATTACATCTCTTTACTATGTGAATTCACACTTCCTCCCCCCCCCCCCCCCAGTTCAGTCACATATAGACAAAACAGTGCATATGGATTTTGAAACAGTTCCCAAATGTCCTTCACCAGTAACTTTCAGAGAAAGTACCTTCTCATAGGTTAGAGGGACTGATGCCTCTTGTGAGTTGCCCTGCTACAGATAGGAGGCAACAGTTAGGAATAATTTGTCAGTTTTACAATATAGAGAAGTTACCAGATTTATACTAGAATCGGTGTATTCAACAGGTAGCGTGAAAAAAGTATGGAATAGGAACACAGGAAAAAATTGTGATAACAAAATTATCCAGAGTAAGTCAAAGCTAAATTCACTGTAAAAACTTGCAGAAACTATACTGAATTAAGAGGTGATAATCATACAGTGAATAAAAGCCTATGCAGATAAAGACAAAATAACACACCATGAAAAAAAAAACAAACCCTGAAAAGGATGGGCTCGGAATGATGTACTATAGCCTGGATAAGGGAGAAAAATTTTCCTCTAGAGGTTTTTTGAAAGAATTATCTGAGTAATTAGCACCAATCAAAAAAAGCTGGCAGAAAGTTAACACTGAATAAAGAAAGAATATAGAACTAAGGGGAAGCCAAAGCTATACCTCTTCACTCATCCTTGGTATTCCCAAATTCTGAATTTCATTGTGACATTTTTTCATAAAAGTTATCATAAAGAAGAATGTAATAAAGTTGACACAAGAAAATGGACTAAATAATCCACAACTCAGTTTGAGAGGGACAGAGATGAAGGAGAATGTGACAAAGATCTACAAAATCATGAACTTGCAGAAAAGATGATCAGAAAAATGACTATGCACTTGTTTTCACTATTCAGGAATCCAAAACATAATTCAACCAGTGAGTCTCTAAGGCAGTAGCTTTAAGTAAAAAGAGAGGTATTCACACAGTACATGATTATTGATTACAGAAACTATGAAACTGACTGCTACAGGCTGCCACAGAGATTGGAACTGTAAGAGTCTGTAGGCAAATTTATTGAAGAATAGTCTACTAAACATGTTTTTCAGGCTGCAACCTCTGGCATGGGAGGGCCCTAGCAGCTAGGAGGCCATGCAAGGCTTAAGCTAAGCCTCACCTTGAGCTGCCTCAGTTCTTTTACTGTTCCCAAAGCATCCAGTACTGACCATCACTGGAAAAAAGCAGACCAAGCTTATTGCATATTCATGGCAGTTCCCTGGCACATAGTAACAAAGCCTTATCTAAACTATATCACTCCTCCTAACAAAAGGAAATCTTTCTATTTCAAGTATTAAAATATTTGCACTTAAAAATCTGAGGCATGCAAAGACATGCAATTAAGATGCTTAAATGTTGGTATTCGAATTCAGTCTAGTGACATGTATCAGAACCCCATTAGGCATCTAAACAGAGTATGAACACACAAAACCAAAGAGAATAACATGTCACAGAGCATGACATGATGGAAGCATGGCAGAGAGCATCAATGGGATGTGCAGACAGCTGTGCCACCTGGATCCAGGCAATAAGATGACCATCACTTTGTTTTATTCCAAGGAAAAAGAACTACTGAAAACTAAGAGGACTGGGCTTGCTTAAAAAATACTCATCCAACTGGGATGATTTTAGATGAAAGAAAATGGGAGCTGTGTAATTATATACACTTACCTTGACAAATAGAAAGCAATCTGTGATTAGAACGTGGTAATTAGTTACAAAATGCTTCCCATGGATTTAATTACCCATCAGTCTACATGTTTCTTAATTACTTTTATCTCATTGCATCAGTAAAAATTTCTGCCTGGGGCAACTGCCACTCACTTATTTACACAGTTTCAAGTTTTTTACAGTGAATATATTATAGCAACATGGCCAAACAATGCTACAATTACAGTTGAAATTTCATGCATAAGGAATTTCTCCCTCAATTTTCTACAGAAATTATTTTCTTAAGTTTGAATCCAGACCTATGTTTATTATCTGTGTGTTCAGGACGCTTCAAAACACCCAATATATCATTTAAAAGAAATTCAAAGCAAAACCACACGTTCTTAAATTATATATATAAAAAAAGCTCCATTCACACAACTGAAAAAATGGTGATAGGCAAAACTATAAATCTAGTATATACATAACTTTTCAGAGAAATGTATGAGATTTCTAAATTTGATTCAAATCCTAAGATATAAGAACTTCTGAGGGAGTAAAACTGACTTCAAAACTGCCCTGTTATTAATAACAGCCTCCATCATAAGCACATCCTCTTTGGCATCAGTATTAGTTAAGGTCAAGAGATAAGATTAAGCCAGCCAACCTGCACAGAGTAGACAGCTGTTACGATGATTCACATGGACAGAGAATGACAGAATAATTTTAAAAAATGAAACCAAATTTATAGTTGCAGAAGTAATAAGAATATTTAATTTGTCTACATAAAACCCAGAAGGGTTGATTCGCTTGCATTTTGAGGTATTTTGTTGCTGAGGTTGCATGGTTGTTGCTCTGACAGACTCTCTGTGACAAGAACTTCATCTTTTTATCTACCCATGAGGTGGTGGTTACAATACTGCCAATATGTAATAAATAACTATTACACAGTGTATATAATTTTATAAGGTAACGCTTAGTGGTAAAACTCATTTTTTCATACTTGAACTTTTCAGAATTATGAATAGCGAAAGCATAGATATAGTTTAAGTGGAAAATGTCAAATAGTCCAAATGACAAAAATAAACATTCTTCACAATGGGAAAACTAGAGTTATTCTAGCAAAGAATAAAAGCAAAAGGTAGGTTCCTTTACATGGTAACACATTACTTAATATATTATTCCCAAGGAAACTTTCCTAAACAGCATGCTATTGTCATGAAGCTTGATTAAAACAACACCTTCTCTAACAAAGTTGGTTTTGTCTTTGGGTTTGTTTGTTTGTTTGTTTGTTTTAATGTGATTAATACATCCTAGTGGACTTCGTCTGTCTTTCAATATACCAGTACTTCTGTTACTTCTCTTTCATCTTATTATTTCACATACCATCAATTTCATATCACATTTGCATATGCTTATGATTTAATCAACAGAATAAGAAGATTAAAAATTGGTGATCAGATACCATCTTGCTGCATGCTTTCCTAAGTATTTCTCTATCATTTTAACAGTGTAAATATTTTTTTAAAATGTAAAGTTGTTATGAAAAAAAGACAATGCCAAATATGCCTTTAGTCATATGAATTCAAGTGTGTGTAAAAGTGTGCATCTTTTATACTATGTTTTTATTTCTAAAAAACCATATCATAGATTTATTTTCTCAAGTATATAGGTATTGAAAATGTTCCCATGAGAGTAAAGGAAAAAGGGCTGGAGTACAAGCTTCTAGCACGAAAAAAAGCTAGGTTCTGGTTTTGCAGTCATCACTGGAAGTAGCTCATGATCAAAGACAATTAAAAAACATGGAAAAATATATACAAATGTTTAATTCACACGAAGTCATATGAATTAAAATCATCAGCTATGTATTTGATAAACTACTGAAATTCACAAGTATTAAAAATGAAATGTGTTTGCAAAATCAGTCTTTGCACATCAGCAGAGATGCTTGTGGCATCTTTTGGAGAAGTAGCAATAAGAAGCAGTAAGGTGAGCCAGCCAAGGCAAGGCAAGTAGGTACCACCATCTGCCCTCTCCTTTGAGGACCTGGGACACCTCACCTGCTTGACATACCAACATCCTCTCTGCCTGGATCGTTTTTACACCTGGCTAGCAAAAATCCCAGGTTACTGGTGTGAGTTTGAACATACATGTCTCAGTTGGACTGTCATCAAAAGTCAGAATTTCCAGTTAGCTTTAGTAGTTAAAAATCAATGAGTAAAGTAATCTTAATGTGCAAAAGTTGCAGGTCTGTTGAATTATTAATAAGCAATACAACTGTAAATGCTTTTGTTCACCATTCTTCAGTGCACTTGCAAATGATTTCAAAATGAAAGGTGCTGAAGCATGAAGATTGTAGGCAGCCATTGCTTTTTGAAATCACAGTGCAGGGAATTGGTGGAATTCTTGCCTGCCTGGGTTATAATCAGACATTGTGAACTTTCCTTGAAAGCAGACTTCAAATTCACAGGGGTCCCCAGCCTTCAATCAAGAAAATGCTTGAAATGACCTCCATCTGCCATTTTAATGTATTCTTCCCAAAGACTTCCATAAATATTTAATATAAGAAATGCACTGTTTAAACACAATGAATAGCTTGTGAAATTAAAGTTGGCTGACGGATTACATGATATAATACACAGTAAACAATGGTAGAGAAACCATAGGCAGAGCCACACACTTTTCTTCTGCTCTTCAGCTAAATGAATCAGAAAGGAATGTGAAGGTAAATTTCATGATACTCTTATTAAAGATATAGCAAGCTTGTGAAACAGCCTTAGTACAGAGCATGTTCCTGATCTCGTATGTGCACAGGCACACAACAAGACACTTGCCTGTCAGCTGTAGCAAAGACACATACAGAACCTTTTCTTTTTCTGAATTGCTTCTTTGCAAGCCAATACAGCCTCCCTCTGCAGCCTCTTCAAGGAGCTACAGTGATAAAGCTGGGAAGACAAAGCTCTGCCCAAGATTTTAGGTTTAGGTCTTAAAAGGGTGTGTAATTAAATGATCCAATTTTGAAAAACACTAGACATCATATAACACTAAAACCATAGCAAATGCTTTGCAGGCTGCCCGACCTACAGTCTCAACCAATACAGACTGTCAACAAAGCACATGCTAACTTCTTTTTTGTTTTGTTTTGTTTGTTTACACATTTGCACTACATACAGCTGTGACTTTCTGGAAAAGCAGCTGTATGTAATATATGAAATTCTCATTCACAATGAGCGCAGCAATGTATGCTGCCTGCTCCGTGTGCCTGTGTTTGACATTAATATATATATACACACACACAAATATACATGAAAAGGTAATATATTGATTTTTATACTACCACATTCACTATTTTGACCCCTTATAATATGTGACACACCTAAATATAAAAGCACAAGTATTACAAATATTTGTATGTTTTCACCCCAAAATTACACCTCTTAAGTTTTTTGAAATATATCTCTGGTATGTAACATCAGAATGTACTTTTCCACTTCAATGTAGGAGAGCATTGGTTTATCTGTAAATAACGAGTATTTGCTTCTGTTAAAAAAAAAAAAAGAAAGAAAAAAAAAGGCATCTCTTGTAGAAACATCCATGTCCTTGGTAGATGGCAAAAAAAGCCCCAGAACATGTATGAAAACAATTCTTAATTCTAAATGGAAATGTAAATCTAGATAAGGCTTAACTGTATGACAACACAAATACTGGAATTCACTGAAGAAACCAACCCTAGTGTTAATTTTATATATGTTCATGTGACACCTATATATGCTAGTTGTTTTGAAAATTGCTCAAGCACAGCACCACATAATTCTGTGAAAATACCAATAAAAACATACATACAGTAGTAAAATACTGCAGTTACAGTCCTGATTTTTATAGTAACCTTATATACTTATTTTTACAATGGAAAAAAAATGAATTTTAAAGATACGAATTTTAGGATAAGAAATTGTCCTATAAGATGCCTTTTTTTTTCCATTTTGATTCCTGCTTGCCTACAATATCAGAAGAGGCTCCTTTTCTCATTTTTAAAACTCAAAACATTAGTGCTCTATAAACAAGTAACTGAATTTTATTAAAAAAAAAAGTTACAGATCAAAATGATACCTAACCATTGGCAAACTCAAGTCTTCTCAACCCAAATGTCAAGATCTACATCCTTTAAACTAGAACTCACTATAAAATTTAGGTAAGTTTCTAAATCTCAGTACATTTAATTTTCTCAAAAATTCACAAAATTGCAGAAAAATTTACCTCACTCTTCCTCGGTCTCCCTCTGGACACATACATACCTGCTGCTAAAATAGCTTACTGCCATTATTACAGCAAAAGTATTTTCTGTATGGTATGCAAACCAGAGTCTTGGAAACTACGTTGATCATCTAAATAAGGTTTATAATCACTCTTGGTTCAAGGACACAAAAACAAATAAAAAAATCCTACTAAACATACTTTGAAAACAATTCCTGGTTCACTTACACATCCATCTCTATATACAGAATATATGCATGTACACACTTGTGTGACAATACATATCTTTAATAGATAGCTGTTGCTGGGACACAGATGAATGTGTGACAGGGCCCAAGATGACAATCAAGATAGCACTTTAAACACCTTTCCAAATTTCAGTTCATCAGAAGCAGCAGTAGATTGTAATACAATACAGAGCAATATGGAATGACTGGAAATGTCTTCTCTCCACAGTTTTAATCGCAAGAATTTATTGATGGGTTGGTCAAAAAAAGCAAGAAGGGAGAAAGGGAGGAAATCATATTAATCTTTGGAAGATGGGGAATAAAAAAGAGTAACTCTGAACATGCAGAAAATTTGACAGGAGACAGAGTAGGAGGAATGCAAAAGTCACAGAATAACAAATATTATGATTCTGGTGTTTCAGAGTGGCTCAGAGTACTAAATCTGAATTTACTGTTGACCCTGGAGAGGAAAAATGTTCTCCAATTGTTCAGACCCATCAAGCAGATCATAAAAATTAAGATCTATAGAGATGCTCCTACTTATAAGGGCAACTGCTCTTTATCATCTTCACTGCAATTAATTCAAAATATTTAAAGAAGTCCATGAACTAGGAAATTACTGCTTTCAAGAGCAGATTACGATATTAGATAGCAGTGGCTTAATTTGCATTGCTGACAAGAAAATCCAGAAAACTCATTAATTTTACAACAGATACAACTCCTTATTTCATTACCTTGTTAACATTTTTTACTGCTTAATGTCTTCTTTTTGGCAGACGGGCCTTGCTTTTGTCTTACCTAAACCTAATGATCTGGTCCAACAAAACGATCTAGCTACATTCATTTGGGATGAGTTTCCTGCAAGTTGACAATAAATATGTATCTAACTACAACTACTAACATATTGACATTAAAAAAATATACACTCTTTTAATACAAAAAAAAATCACTTGCATCTTATTTCCTTTTCAAGGTATTTGTAAAACAGTTAATAGTTTTAAGTGCCAGAAATGATTGAACTATGTTTTTTTAAAAAAAGTTACATTGCCTAAATACCTATTTACTTTTCCATCCTTGTAAGTGACATATATAAGCATCATTCTGGAGAACTAAGCCATTATATTATCTACAAAAATTAACAGACAATCCAAACAAATGTTCCAAATTACTAACTTGCATTGAACTGAAAAATAGATTTCTTCTCTTGCTGTTAGAAGTCCTCCATTTTGAGAGAGACGAAGACTGACAGTGGAGGCACAAATTTAGCATCCTTACAGCTGGCAGCATAGGCCAGTTAAAGAAGTGGTGCTCAATACTCACTGCTTTAAATAAGCAGTGCCTGTAGACAACGATTTACAGAAGAAGTAATGCTTAAAAGCTAAGTTGCAGTTGATTTTTGAGTTAGAGGAAAACAGCTGTACATTATTTCTGCTACAAGGACATTGCCACTGTAACTGAGTATATACCATGACTGCACCCATACAGAATTCTGCCAGTCCAAAGAATTTACAAACATTATGCTCCTAGATCATAAAACCTGAGTTCTCCCTTTTGTAAGAAGTTAGAAAAAACAGATTCAGTGGTGGATCTGGGGACAGAAAACACCTAGGTGTGTACCGCTATGCTGAAGATGGTGCACCTGTCTTCCAAGAAGCCAAAAAACTCAAAAAAGTCAACAAATCTCAAATACATGCCTATTTATGAAAAATCCCCAATATGGATGAAAATTAAAAATGGTACTGAAGAACAAGACAGGAAAACACCAGGAGTATCACAGGCAAAAGCATTTGTTGGTATTCAAAATGTATTACATCTATTTCAGAGCAACTGGAAAAAACAAATATATTCTGGCCTGAATAATATAAGGTGTCTATTAAATTTTGCTGATTTATGAATCAAAGTCTACCTTCTCTCTTCAGGTCAATATCCCATATAGAAAAGTTGTATCTAATTTGTGGAGTAGTGGAGCTCCTCAACAGACTTATGAATTCACAATACTTATTTACAGAATATATAATTTCATAGTACTGAAAGTGATGCTAATAAAATTAATTTCCCAAGAGACTTGGGAATAATCATCAATAAACACAACTGAAACACACTAACTTCAGAAAAACAGTAAAACTCTTTATTAATAAAGTTGCCACTGAATAACTTGTTGGTTTCTTCCTGACAGATTTTAAACTAGTTCTGAGCAGTCTCACCTCCCCCCTCTTTTTTAATTAATGTTTTCAATTTACCACTCACTTGGAAAAGTGACCTTACTTTTACCCTGCATCTCCCTCTGGTGGTTTCCTTTTCTGTTTATTTAGAAGCAATTGTAGTAACTAGATTCTTCTTGCCTTGTTCTAAAGCAAAACAGAGTCTTAAGTTTCAATTATTTTCATCTCCTCCTCCTTGCACTAAGGCTAAACTAACACAACCAAACTAAAGCTGTCCAACGTGATTCTCCTTTCCCCCCTGCCCCTGCCAAGCCACCTTTGCTGTTTCTCTGCCTCTTTTGTCTGGTCATTTCATCCTTCAGCCAAATCCATGAAAACCCATCAGCTTTCTAACATAGGGCATTAGCAGAGATACAGTAATCTTCTTCAGACGTACATATCACAAACATTAACGCTCTCTAAAACACTCTAAGTATTTCCTTAAATATCAACATTACTACAGTTGCCTTCCACTGAATTTGCATTAATGGGATTTAAAAACCTGAATTGCTGGTATGCCCATAAGTAGGGGAGTATGGATACTTACGTAAGACAGAAAATGTCAAAGATCTGCAACAAAATGTGCAGTTTTTACTAATGCAGTTGGAATGAGAGATGTTGGAGGAAACAGCTCAATAAAAGACTGAATGAGCCAGTAGCAGCTTTCAGATTTCTAAAGCATGTCAATTTCTAAAGCCTGTCAACATGTTTATTAATCTAATATACAGACACACACACTCCTGTACTATGAAATGGAAATCTCAACTAGTATTGAAAACTAGTATTGAAAACAACAAATAAAAATCACTTAATCATGGGTATGACTATCAAATTTGCCACAGTTCACGTTTCTTTATCTTGACTGTTCATGTGGTTTTTGTCCTTGTAGTGGTCATTTTTCCATCACTATTTTTTATACAGAGATTATTCCCAACAACTTGTGATGCTTTTTGAACTTTAGAGGAATAAAGCCAAAGTTTCAAAGGACACAAGGTAATATTTTGTGAAGGCTCTAGTACTTACGCCCTTTTTAATTATTAATGGCGTAAGTTGGCAAGCCATTACAGATGGTTCTGAAACTTTTATTCAATACCTCATTTTCCTTAACTTTGTTATACTAAAATTATTCACTTTTCGTAACACATACAAATAGCTTCTAGCACTGAAGAGTCACTTTAGATATGTTAAACTATCCCTCAGAGGCCTACATGGCAGTAGGGAGCACAAACCGCTGCTGTAGCAAAAAAGAAGTATTTTAGAATGATAGATGAGGAACTAACTAGACAAGTTGTTTCAACTCAACAAGAAACATGCAGGGAAAATATTCACCCAGTGGAACATGAGCACTTTCCAAGCTTCAGAAAAATACAGTAAACAATGGACGCAAAAATAAAGTGCATTGAAATGACTACACAATGTCCTTTCAAAGGATATGTAACATTAGCACCATCCTCCCCTCACTTTCTTACTCCTGAGGCACACATCAGTGTGCCAGAGAAGCATCAATCATCAAGCAAGAGAAAAGCATAAAACCTATCAAAATGTAGGGTGGTCTTTTCTCAGGAAAAATGTCAGAGCATTTCACTTTGATCTTTTTTTTCTCTTTCAGAGACAGACCAGGAAAACTTCTCCACCCTATAAAAATAATAAAGCACAAAGCCATGCAACTTTCCAGGCCAGAAAATAACCTCTAATAAAAATTGTTTCTTTCCAGTGGCACTGAGTGACAAATTAACATTAAAAATGCTGGATCACAAATGTTATGATCATAAGTACATTTGAAAGCAGAAATTTCTGCTTTTAGCATTGATCAGTAAGGGAAAGGAAACATTGTTTTAATAATGACACTAATACACTAATTATACATCTAATTTTCAGTGTCTATAAAAGCTACAGGCTTCATTGTCATGTCCAGAAGCCTGTAAACTGAATATAATCAACACTATAATTAAGATTTCAAAATAGTTTCTATTGTAATAGTTTGTCTTCAGTAATTAATTACTTCCCAGGAAAAATAATCTTCTGGGATTAAATGTCCATTTCCCTCAGGGGAAAAACCCAACACACACACTACGTATTTTTAAAGTAAATCTGTACGTTCTACAGAGGAAACAGATTTCTCCTGAAAGTTATTTTTCTAAGCTGAAAAGCAGAATATGGCCTAGTAATTTCATAGCAGCACGTGAATACAACTGTTACATTTTAGGAAGAAACTGGCCAGTTTCCTAAAGAGAAAACACTCTGCTGAGCAGAAGCCTGGAATGTCAACAGTCACTTCTGGAAAGCACAACTAAACTTAAAAAATAACTGATTGGAAATGCAACTCAGAACACACATTTTCAACAAAGCGCATAGGCTTGGGTGTGACATGCGAAGTTTCAATCTTTTAACAAAAGTCAAGACGTTCCCTGAAGGTTTTTCCCCAAATTACAGAATCACAGATTGGTTGGAAAAGGTCGGAAAAAACCTTCAATATCATCAAGTCCAACCATTAATCCAAACCTGCCATGTCCTGAAGCACCACGTCCACACGTTTTTTGAACACCTTCAGTGATGGTGACTCTATCACCACCCTGGGTAGTCTGTTCCAATGTTTGACGACTCTCTTGGTGAAGAAATTTTTCCTAATATCTAGTCTAAACCTCCCCTGGAGTAACTTGAGGCCATTTCCTCTTGTCCTATCACTAGTTACTTGGGAGAAGAGACCAACACCCACCTCGCCACAACCCCCTTTCAGGTAGTTGTAGAGAGCGGTAAGGTCTCCCCTCAGCTTCCTCTTCTCCAGACTAAACAACCCCAGTTCCCTCAGCTGCTCTTCATAAGACTTGTGCTCCAGACCCTTCACCAGCTTCATTGCCCTTCTTTGGACACGCTCCAGCACCTCAACATCCTTCTTGTAGTGAGGGGCCCAAAACTGAACACAGGATTCAAGGTGTGGCCTCACCAGTGCCGAGTACAGGGGCACAATCACTTCCCTACTCCTGCTGGCCACACTGTTTCTGATACAGGCCAGAATGCTGTTGGTCTTCTTGGCCACCTGGGCACACTGCCAGCTCATATTCAGCCAGCTGTCAACCAGCACCCCCAGGTCCTTTTCTGCCAGGCAGCTCTCCAGCCACTCCTCTCCAAGCCTGTAGCGTTGCATGGGGTTGTTGTGACCCAAGTGTAGGACCCTGCACTTGGCCATATTAAGCCTCATACGGTTGACCTCTGCCCATCGATCCAGCCTGCCCAGATCCCTCTGCAGAGCCCTCCTACCCTCCAGCACATCAACACTCCCACCCAACTTGGTGTCATCTGCAAACTTACTGAGGGAGCACTCAATTCCCTCATCCAGATCATCGATGAAGACATTGAACAAGACAGGCCCCAGAACCGAGCCCCGGGGAACACCACTTGTGACCGGCTGCCAGCCGGATTTAACGCCATTCAGCACAACTCTCTGGGCTTGGCCATCCAGCCAGTTCTTTACCCAGCAAAGAGTAAACCTGTCCAAGCCACGAGCCACCAGTTTCTCCAGGAGAATGTTGTGGGAAATGGTGTCAAAGGCTTTACTAAAGTCCAAGGTAGACAACATCCACAGCCTTTCCCTCATCCACTAGGCGGGTCACCTGGTCATAGAAGGAGATCAGGTTGATCAAGCAGGACCTGCCTTTCATGAACCTGTGCTGGCTGGGCCTGATCCCTTGGTTGTCCTGCACATGCCCTGTGAGCATCCTCAAGATGAACCGCTCCATAATCTTCCCTGGTACTGAGGTCAGGCTGACAGGCCTGTAGTTCCCGGGATCCTCCTTCCGGCCTTTCTTGTAGATGGGCATCACATTGGCAAGCCTCCAGTCTTCTGGGACCTCCTCTGTTAACCAGGACTGCTGATAAATGATGGAGTGGTTTGGCAAGATTAGGTGATCATCAGAATTTTAGAGCAAGAAGTCAACTCTAAAAAACCTGTTCCTGAATCCTCATATGTCTCCAATGAACTGAGAGAACAAACCTCAGAGTGTGTAAGCCTATGTAATGTCTCCACGTTAAGAAATAGTTAGAAATACAATTACTGTTTCTATAACTGTGTTTTGATGAAAACGTTGAAGTAAATGTGTAATAGATTGTGAGAGTAAAAATGACCACACAGAAGCCACTTTCAGTCTATTCTTGCCTGTTAACTATTTACAGCACCTCACAAAATACTCTTCCCCCCAGCAAACAAGTTGCGAAATTGACTCTTAAATTTGCAAAAATTTATTTTCTTAATACTAGAATGCAGATAGACATGCATAACATTTTCTTGTTATAAAAAAGGCAAATGAAATATTTCTGTCATAACTGTTTTCCTCCCCTTTGTTTTAGCAAATACAAATCCAAGTTAAGTAAACCAGGGCATAGTTAACAACTCAATATTGAATGAAATTTCCCTATCTGAAATATATGTCCATTAGAAGTCCCAATACTATACTAGTATTAAACGTATTTGGAAACCGTATTTTGACAAGAATTAACCTTAGCATAATATTTTTCCTCTATATAGAAAGGATTTTCATTGTGGGACTATTAAAAGAGCCTATCAATCCTGCGCAATGACTGATCTATAAAGGTATTAAATCACCTGGTCTTCAGTGGAATTAAAAAGCAGTTACACATAAACACATGTCTAAATGCCTTTGCAGGCCACATCTTTTAAGTATTTGTTTGTTACTAGAAACTCACAGCTAGGCTGATTTCTTTACACTGAAGGTGCATAAATGGTATAAGCAAGTAATGGAGGCCTGAAAGGTAACTAAAAGCGTCAGTTTAATTACAAATTTGACTGCATATTTTTTCCTTGCCTATACAAACTAAGATACAAACTGCTAATCTAAAGCTCAGATGAAAGTGAATAGGGATAAGAACATCCAGTTTTATTGGTTTTCCATTCTTCCATTCAGATGGAGGGAATACAGATCCACACAGCTGACGACATATGTTCAGGTTCTATGGGGAGAGGGGAATCCCCTATACAATCGGTATATTGGCCTCATTATGTTTTTTTTACAGAGTCCTTTGAAACTGCTAAGCCAACATGGCAAGAACATATTGGGTTTAATAGCTAAACTCTGATAAAAGGAATTCTGTGCAACATAAGCAATAGAAACAACATGAAAAGCAGCAAGTCAATATCCAGTCTTAAAGAAGGTTCTTACTGAATGAGATTAAAGTCTGACATACTTTACATACAAATATGGTAGAATTGCAGAAATACTTATTTCAGAAAAATCTAACAGCTCAGCAGATCTGTATGGAGACGCCTTTTATACTTAGCCCTCAAGCATTTTTAATTCTAGCAGGGTGAGTAATTATCAGATCCAAATGAGACATTTTACATAGGTGGAAACAGAAAACTGCAGAAAAACAAGTCATTTCAAGAAGTCCTTTATACCTGAAGCAGAAGCCCACAAAATTGCTCAGAGCGCTCAACAGCCAGCAGTACAATTGCATGAGCTCGTGATTATCTGCTTGAAACTTTAAAAAACAAAACCAAACCAAAACAAAAAAACCTCTAGAATGGAGAAGGGGCAGGAGATCTACTCCTAAGCCAAGGAATCCTCAAGCATACTCACAGCACTCCAGCAGAAACCCTCCTTCTGCTACTCAAAGAGAGAAGAAAATTTGCCTGGAAAGGAAAATTTAGAATGGAAAACACTTGTGAAAATTGCAAGTTAAAGTGCAAAAACAATAAGCTGGACAGCAGTACCACTACCACGCATTATGCACGGCTGCAGAAAGTCCTGGAAGACTGCACAACAACAAGGAAAGAGGTGGGCATATGAAATTGTTGCCTACAAAGCAGAATCTGGGACATATGAAAATAAACACTCCTGCAAAAAGCTGCCATAGATCCCTGTTCGAGTAGTTTATTGCCATAAAACATATAATGCTCCTGTCACCAGTTCCATATATTCTTATCAAAATTGTAGTTACTTCCCAAAAATCAAGATTTTACTATTTTGAACCAGAAGGGAAGGCTACACCATATAAAGCTTTTTGGAAAATTCTTGATGTTAATTGGAAAAAGTACTAAATGCTATTAGTACTTGCAATTATAAGGGTATACAAATTATCAATACATACTTTCTATAGAAATTGTACTAATCAAAATGTACAAGGAACAAAAAAAAGGCAAATAATCTAATTTATCTATGCAGTATATATGTAAATGCAATCAAAAGTGTACGTGCTCTGCGAGGGCTCAGACAAATATCAGAGTTACCTCATCAGCTGTAATTTTCACTTGTGAGAAGTGAGTCCAAGGCAAATGCAAGTTAATTCATTTTAGATTCATCTGCAACAGGACAGTCAGAGTCCTGTATCTGCCTGTACTACAGTGAAGTTCTAGTCCATTCACAGATGTAAAGTATTTCTGAAGAACCACCAAAAAATTGCTCTATGTATATCAACATCTTAGTTATAGCTTCAAAAACCCCTTCTCATGGAAACAGAAATATTAATCACAGAATCACTAGGTTGGAAAGGACCTTCAAGATCATCAAGTCCAACCATTAATCCAGCACCACCATGTCCCCTAAACCATGTCCTGAAGCGCCACATCCACACGTTTTTTGAACACTTCCAGAGATGGCGATTCAACCACCTCCCTGGGCAGCCTGTTCCAATGCCTGACCACTCTCTCAGTGAAGAAATTTTTCCTAGTATCCAATCTAAACCTCCCCTGGTGCAACTTGAGGCCATTTCCTCTTGTCCTATCACTAGTTACTTGGGAGAAGAGACCAACACCCTCGTCGCCACAACCCCCTTTCAGGTAGTTGTAGAGAGCGGTAAGGTCTCCCCTCAGCCTCCTCTTCTCCAGACTGAACAACCCCAGTTCCCTCAGCCGCTCCTCATAAGACTTGTGCTCCAGACCCTTCACCAGCTTCGTTGCCCTTCTCTGGACACGCTCCAGCACCTCAACATCCTTCTTGTAGTGAGGGGCCCAAAACTGAACACAGGATTCAAGGTGCGGCCTCACCAGTGCCGAGTACAGGGGCACAATCACTTCCCTACTCCTGCTGGCCACACTATTGCTGATACAGGCCAGGACGCTGTTGGCCTTCTTGGCCACCTGGGCACACTGCTGGCTCATATTCAGCCGGCTGTCAACCAGCACCCCCAGGTCCCTTTCCGCCGGGCTGCTCTCTAGCCACTCCTCCCCAAGCCTGTAGCGTTGCATGGGGTTGTTGTGGCCAAAGTGCAGGACCCTGCACTTGGCCTTATTAAACCTCATACAGTTGGCCTCTGCCCATCGATCCAGCCTGCCCAGATCCCTCTGCACAGCCCTCCTACCCTCCAGCACATCAACACTCCCACCCAACTTGGTGTCATCTGCAAACTTACTGAGGGAGCACTCAATTCCCTCATCCAGATCATCAATAAAGATATTGAACAAGACCAGTCCCAGAACCGAGCCCTGTGGAACACCGCTTGTGACCGGCCGCCAGCTGGATTTAACGCCGTTCAGCACAACTCTCTGGGCTCGGCCATCCAGCCAGTTCCTCACCCAGCGAAGAGTAAACCTGTCTAAGCCACGAGCCGCCAGTTTCTCCAGGAGAATGCTGTGGGAGTCAATACATTTAATATTAAAGCCTACCACAAATTTTGTGATGTTTATAATATGGGAAAATTGAAAGAGCTGTGTGCTACACACACTGTGCTTTTCTTATGCTTATATGGTCTCAGATTGGCTACAATTAAATATTTCAAGGAATTTATGATAAAAGTATTATTTACTCTAATAACTACACTAGTGCCAGACACACCTAAGAGAATCATGCAGGACTGAAGTCTTCAACAGTCATGAGTGGTTTCTACAGAAGCTGAAGCTTTTCATTGCTGTTTCTATCAAAATTACATTTTTATGTTCGTATCAACAAGCTTGGGGTTTTTTGGTGCAGCTAAAGATGTGTAGGTTTGTTTGTTTTTAACTGCATGAACACAGGACTGACAAGGACTTGTTACATCAGCCCAAAGGACACAATAAAGCCTTTAAAACTAAAAGGCACGTAAAGACAGACTGTCTGGAGATTCAAAATAGTACACTGAAAAACTGTTAGCCATTACAAAGCCTACTCTATGATAGAAACCAGATGATAAGTCCTACACACTCTACTTTCTTCTACAGTTTCTATATTCTCTTGTCCAAAAGCATTAGCTGCAAGTAAACAGTATTAATAAATACCTTCTCATATGAAAACTTGGGGAAAATATTATTTGAGATTTAAACGCTTTAAAAATATTTTTAACATCAAGCTCACTGTACAAAATCTAAACACTTCAGTTGCTAAGACTTTTCAAGCAAGGTAAGCAGTGATATCTTTTGCTAAAGAAATACTAACAAAAGTGTCTGCAAACCACAACTGCTTTCACTACATTTGTCAGCCCCTATGAAAAGTTATATGGTAAAGCAGCTTCTCATCAGCATACCAATGCCACTAGAATAAAAAGGTCTGTATTGTACCACCTGCAATGGTAGCAAATAATAGACTGTCAGGGAAACCCTGCCAAAACTGGGGGCAAAAAATCCACACAACTTCCAGTGAAACCATATTCTTAAACCCAAGGTTCAAGGACAGCAAAAAAAGCTGCCTGGACAAAAAAAAAAACACCCAAAAAAACCCGCAAAAAACAACAAAGCCTCAAAAAACTTGCTAGTAACTTTGCAGTACCCTGAACCACAACAATTTAAATACCATCACACTATAAACCAAATAAGTCAATTTTTTGCCACCTGACCTACACCAGTTAGTCACAATTTATGAGCAGCAAAACCTGTTTACATGGCTGCTGTCTGAGACAAAAAGGAAAAAGAGTTTATTTCCCATATATTTTCCAGCAGTTATAGAATTCAACTATAAATCATTCCCTTCCTTTTTACCAGGGGGCTTATTTCTTTCTTCGGCTTATAGGACATATGGATACAATGGAACTTCGGTATATATCAGTATATATTTGAACAATTCTTGTGCTTTACATTAGACAGTGTGCATGATCCTCGGGTAGCTTAATATATTTTAAAGTTTGGATGAAATAAATTTGCACCTACAAATGGATTGTTTTAGATGCTAAGCCCTGCAGCTACCCCCAACAAACACCTCACAATGAGTTTAAGCATTTGCACAGGGAGATTATCACAGTATGCTCCTTAACACAGCAGAGCTCACAGCGATAAAAAACAAAATGTGCCTTCCCCTTCTCCCTAGGGGTGTGCTGGATTCTGAAGCATTAGCAAATACAACTCCATTATATGGGAAGGAAGTGGGAAATGGTTATGCTCAGCAGGTGTTCAAAAATACATTTTCAGTAAGGGAGCAGATGCTTGAAAAGAAACAATCCAAGTAAGCACATGGCACCATAATCGGTCTTACTACTGTATTTGAAAGCAACTGTCTTCCTCTCAAATACACAAGTTACTTGGTTTTGGCATCACGTGTATTTATTGCACCTGCAAGTGCTTGGATATATTACACTTCCACATTTCAATGTACATTTTTTTAAAGTAACAGGACACAACAGATCACAAACAATGATAAAAAATTACTATCCTGGTCACAATAAACCTTGACAATTCAGTTGCCTGAAATTAACTTTTTAATGTTTAAGGCCATTAATGTATATAGAATGAGATGTAATAAAATGTCATTACCTTCATTTTAGATGTTTCTGCTACCTTATATTGCCATACAACATTTGCTTGTTACTATACTCTGAATATATGAAACATCCATTGTTACAGAACAACTTGTTTCAGTTCATCTTGAGGAACGAACAAACCCAGACAGAACCGAAGCGCATTTCTTCATAAACAAGTCTAAGGAAAATTAAGGTATTTCACTGCAAATGGAAACCCACTGAAAACAGGATCATTCAAAAGGTGTTGAGTAAAACAGATATCCCCTAAGTAGAAAATCTGAAACAAAATCATAACTTAAGTGGTTGAATTTTCTCACTAGCTTCATTTACCAGTGCATTTTTCTTTTACACATGGACAGGACTGAAAGAGAGAGACTATGACTACTGCCTTTTAATAGAGTTTTGTTTTCTTCTGAATACTAGAACTTGAGGACTCCTCAATAAGGCACTGAGAACCTGTGACCAAATCCTGTTAGTATTAAAGGCATCTAAAGGGCATGTAAAACTGTTGATTTACGATTTAACGATCTAGTACTGGAGTAGTTCCAGCCCATGCACCAAGAACTGAACAGCTCAGGAGACTGAACTATCCTCTCTCTATTCCCAGGTGGCCTTTGCAGGTGAAGAGAGAAGGATATCATTGGATCAGAAGTAGTCTAACTCTTGTCATACTGAATCCATGCTTAAGGAGAGACGCCAGTCTCCAACTGCTATTCTGATACCTCCCATGAATATCAGATCATTGTTTTTTATGTTGTTTTGCTTTTTTAAACTGCTTAATGATTTTCATTAAGAAGCCATTTTTAACTACCTTAAAATCTGCTTCATATTTTACTCTTTGTAAATGAAATATTTCTGTGCCTGCATACATGTAGTTTCTTCGCATAAAAAACCCCACATTTTTTCTTCCCCCTCAGATAGTACATCCTATCTGGGCATGCACCTGCTAATAAAAATCAATTTTAACTTGAACCAGTCCCTCCTTCCTTATCTACTTAGACTGACAAAATAACCCCAAATGGAAAGTTTAACTTCTTTATTCTTCCCTTTCTATTTTTTTTTCAAGGTCCTCTGGGGACTCTCCTTCCATCATGACTGTTTCCTAGAGTTTAAAGAAAAAAAAAAAAAATCAATGTGAGAGCAGCTGCTTCTTTCATCTATTTGAATCTCTCAAACATCCTAAAATATTTTTAGTATACACTAATTGTTCAGATCTATTTCTAATAGGCCTACAAATAAGACACTTGACTTTGAGATTAACTGCAGCACTCTTTTCCAACTTGTTAAGCCATTAAATGGATATTGTGAGACCAAATCCAATTTTCAATAAGTTCCAACCATATTTCAGTGACAACATTTTGATAGGTCCATACTCTTAACTTCAAGAATTTCTGTTTCAAAATTCAAGATAGCTGTTGGATTTTCCAGAGTACTGTTCTGATTTGTCTAGGGTTTTTTTTACCTGTATCTGCCACTAGCATTTACTCTACCCAGAATCATAGTCTCTCTCAGATTTTACGTGTATTCTTGAAGGAGATCCTAACAAAGACACCACACAGGTTTAATAATCTAGGCCATTTACTGCTGGTTGCTTTAAAATTCTCCATTTACAGTGCTCTCAAGTTCAAGGAAGCTCAAAAAAGAGACAGTTTGTTTTGACTTACATTTAGTCTCACTATAGCTAATTACAGTTATAGCTCCTTTACCATATTAATGATGTGTAAAAACCTACAGAGTCACAATGATAAAGAAATGAAAATTAGAAAACTGAAGCATAATGAGTTCTCCTGTGGTTTATCTGCTCTCTTCACTTGACTCTTCCCTAAACAGTACTATTGATATATCAACACTTCGTACACAACTATGTCTTAAAAAAAAGTTGTAAAAAGTTTACTTTAAAAGTAAACATTTGCTATGCCGTGGTACTGACCTACAGTGGTATTTCCTATGCTTAGTACACATAGTGCAGTGATATATTTGTATCTTAAATCTTCCACTGTAAATATCTATCATTAACGTACTTCTGTTTCATAAAGGAAGGTAACAGCAAGAAAGTCTCTTTCCGTAGTTCAGCATTGATAACAGAGTGATCACAATCCTTTATAAAAACAATAAAGCAACATTACCTTCTATTCTATTCCCTTTACCCTTCAACTTACTGCTACACTGCTGCAAGCCACACAAAGAAGTTAATGTTTTCTAAGTTAAACAACGGGCTGTCTGCTTATCTGAAAACTTAAATGTGGTGCAACTTCCAGCTACCTCAGAGCAAGCACAATGCCTAGCAACCCTGCAAAATACGAGTGCTCTGGGTTTAAGTCCTGTCGCATGTGTTAGCATGAACATTTCCAGTCTGAGTAGGCACTGCCAGCACCCTTCCCTCCCAACCCCCGCCAGCTTGCACTGTAAACTGTGGTTCAGAACAGCTAATAAAGCCAAGCTGCACGAGGAGGAAAAAAAAAAAAAGCACACATACTTGGGACAGGTCCAGGCCCACCTACCAGATAATCGCGGTTTACGTCCGACAGCTGTTTATACTTACCTGATGTGCAGCAGGTGCAGGACAAAAGGCTCACACAGCCCTTGCACCTGCCGCCTCCACCCCTGCTCAGGCCACAGGGCAGTGCCCAGCCCCTCAGCGGACTCCTGGGAGCAGGCCCCAGGGAGCACGGCCTCCCGCCGCACCCCTGCGCTGCCCGGCTTCTGCCCCTCTGCATCAGGGAGGCCACGTAGAGAACACTCGCCAGGCTGCCCATGGCTCACCCACTGCAGCAGTCCGGCTGGGCAGGCAGTCTGCGACACCCAGCTGAAGGAGGTCAGTCAGCTTCACAGGTCTCTGCCGCCAGATTTGGGATGGGGCAGAACCCCCTCTCACCAGAGGGCTTCCTCCACCCCACACACCGGCTGGGGCAGCTTCCCACACTCTTCACTAGCCATCGGCAGGTAGGCATTACCAGCCCACCATGGCCCCCTCATTGCCTCTTCCAAAACAGACTCTGAGAATTGCTCCTTTGGCAGGAGGCAGGAAAAGCCAGCTGCTGGTGCTCACGTATCTCCTTCAGCTCTATCTCTGAAAAAGCACAGAAGGGTTTTGGCTTTATTATGCCCAAAGTGCACACAGAGCACAGTTCTCGGAAAAAGCCCTCAAAGAAAAAGAATAATAATTTAGATGCAACAGTCAGAGGGCTGGAGATGCCACCATTCCTTGTTCAAAGTCAACCATTTAATCATTATGTTGTGCCCACTTTGGTGCCCCTTTAATGCACTGTCTGCCCAAACATTTTTTACCTTTAGTATTACTGGTAATACTATTTTAGAGCCAATGATACTTTCAAACATTTTCCAGAGAGCCATGATCGAGAGTCCTTGATGTACACAGCTGGCACTCTTTTTTCCCCTTTCACAGGTAAACCAGAAATGTGCAGGAAGGGGAAAAACAGGGAAACGAATGACCAGGCCTAAACACAAGGTGCAGGACTAAGGCAATACACAGGCCTAGGAAGGAGAGGAGGGTAAGAAAAAAATACCCCCCCCCCCCAAAAAAACCCCACACCACCAAAAAAAAACCAAAACAGACATTATGGCCACAGGTGCTACTCTCATATAGCTCCATGGGATGATGTTTTCATATATGTCATTTGAGGAACTAAACTGCTTTAACATATAGCTCTGAACAAGTCCACGAGCTTATTTCTTGTGCAGGTGACTGAACAAAGCCCTCTGTTTTTCTACAGGGGAATCACAGAGCAAGTTTCTCCATATTAAGAAACAGAACCCAAGGTCCTTTGAATTAGTATCTCATACTTCTATCATCAGAGCCAGAAGGAAAAAGACAGAAGGAAAAAAAACAAGCTGCTGGTTTTAAAGCAAGAAACACCCTAAAAATGAAGTTCCTAAAAATCCCCTCCACCCTCGTAACTACCTATGAGTTTTACAAAAGCAGAGGGAGCAGTAACTGCTTTACACCTGCAGGCCGGGCAGCACACATCATCTGAAAACCAGTTGGGCAAAATGGTAAAGACAGAGATGCTAAACCCAGCCCACCCCGTGTGCATTTGACCAGCTTCTCAGGTATGTCAATTATAAAATGTACCCATTTCAATTAGTCTCCAGCCCAAAAGACACAAGTAAATAATTCCATAATTGATACTTTAGAGGAAAAAATAAATGCACCCACAAAAAGAAAGAAGAGAAAAGCATGTGGAAGCACAAGAACACTGGGGAAAAACTAAATAGTAAACAAATCTCACTTAAGCACACAGAATGTCTTTTACCCATTAGAACAATGTTATTAATCAAATCCTATACAAAACCATTCAGAAGTCAAGGAGAGACAGCTTTTACAACACAGTGTTAAAAATATGACACATACCTAGTTCAAGAACATGCCCTAGTCAAGTGTAATCCGTAATAATAGGAGATTAACAAGCCACCTATTTTAAGTATTGCATGTAAGATTCAGCACATATATATATATATATATATATTAGATGCAGCATGGTCATAACAATTACATGAACAACTGTGAATGATTAAGTAACCAAAAGCAGCTGAGAGGGCACAGTCTGGTCAAACCAAGACCAGATTACATTTGCCACAGAGTGTTTGAAATTATAAACTGAAATTTATCCACTACTACAGTGAGAACAGGAAAAGACGGTCAAAATGTCCAGCAATATTTAATATGGAAACTACGAACACAAGACTTACAATATTTGAAAAGAAATCCAAAAGTACTCTTGCAATTAAACCTGAATATTGCATTCAGTAACCCAGCTAGCAAAAGGAAGTTTCTAGAAATCAGATTATGTAAATCTGGATTACATTTATGCATTTTACATAGTAGTAACATATACTCTTTTCTTAACACCATCTCATAATACAATACAGAGAAACTCCTCTCACCTAATAATATTAAATTAACTGTAATTTACACATTTCTAGCAGTAAGCTAGTCAGGGTGTGGGGAAGTATATCCTACCAGGTACCTCTTATGACTGAAAAAGTTAACATGCTTTGCAGCCTGCACTGAAGGTAAAAAGCTAGGACACCTGTTAGATTAGACCAATGAATAATAAAAAAATCCCTTCACAGAAAGACCTTCACAAATCTGGCCCTGCCTGAGCAGCAGGGTGGGACCAGAGGACCTCCAGAGATGCGTGCCAGCCTCAACCCTTCTGTGATTATACACAATAAAATTGTCCCAGCTTCCATATAAGAAAACATGACATCAGCTCAGGTGTAACTTGCATTTTGGCAGGATGCTACAATGATAGCATTATGTACACTTTTATCTATATATTATGCTAGGGAATTTTCTGTTTTCCCTACAGTAGTCAGATGAATTCACATTGATTTTGAGTATATCATTTTGGTATCTAAATGAGGACATTATTTCCCTATATAGTTAATGGAGATTGGACTTCAGTTCTTAATTTCTGCACATCTTGGGTATGTAACCTAAGTGCATAGTATACTAAGGGAAGGTAGGAGGCAATTTTCTTCTTTCTTGGAACAAACAATCTCATTTTAAAAAATGAAACTATGCAAAACAACTTCCAAGGTGTTTGAAATCCCGTTTTCTTGTGCCATTTTCTGACAGTTTGCCGAAAAGCTTAAAAAAGTCTGCAAGATGCAGACTTATGCTCATCAAGCCAAAGCTGCTCAACTGCACATCTAAAGACAACTAAATGCGTCTTTAAAACTGATGCCCACCGAATCAGATGAAGTCTAGTGACATTATCTTGCATTTCCAGATTCATTTAATGGCAAGAATTCCAACTTGCACATCTGTGTTCAGAATAAAAAAACCCAAAACACTATTTCCAGTGGAAGAGCAAGATTCAGAGAACAGTTGAAACATCTAAGTCTTGCTGGGATTTTGCAGGATTTAATTAAAAGTTGCAAGACATGCTCATGGATATGTGTTTTTAAAAGAATTCATGCCTTTGGTATGTAGTAATATATGAGACTTCAGCCACTCAATAGTTCCTTGTATTAGTGCCCAGTTTGTCTTACTGTGCATACATCATGGTTAATATTCAATGATTTCATCTTTAGTGGGTAGCTGGGTTGGGGGGGCTGCCCACTGGGAGGAGCTTTTGTGCTACACTAGCACATATTTCTGCCTTCTACAGCCTTGTCCGCACCAGAAATCTGGAACAAGAAATTCCCCGTAAGTAATCATGAGAGTGGCTTTGACATAAGTAACACAGCTCAGGTACTCTTAAAACAATGCCGTCATTTTAACATCTTCAAACATTTCTTGATTTCTAAGTTTCCCCTTAGTCATGTCTTAGTCAAGATTGACACATGACTAAGACACGTCTAGCCAGGAAGAAGCATAGATAATTATAAGTACCTTAACAACAGAAGGCTAAGTTTGTACTTCTTTTTCCAGTGGGCATACCCAATACCGACCTGGATGTATGGTGCTATTTAACAATGGCAGGTTAGCATGCATTGTGTACCACATTCAGGAAACTATTAAGGATACTAATCAGCACACAGACTAGTTTAAAATTAACATATTGGGAGAAGCCTTCTAGTGTGTTCAGACAGTGAGTCAGCTTCTAAAACCAGAAGAGAAGCAGCTAATACAAATGAAATGCTAATTTTTCCCCAGATGGTGAAGCAACACCCTCTGTGTATTCCAGTTTTTTTATAGCATGTGAACATTTGGGTTTATTCGTTCAGACAACAGAACAATGTGGACACTTGAACAGTGTTCGGCTATTGCTTTCCTGCCTGAACAGCACTGATAAGAAAGATGGTTCAAATCTTACATTTCCAGAAATGTAACTGTAGACAAGATGTACATTTCCACAACTCTTACTACCCACACATTGCTAATGCCATAAAAATAGCTGCAGTTATTCTTCAGATGTTCTCTCAGCACCAAAATAAGCAATGCAGACTTGTTTGCCTATCTCCTCTTCCCCCTCACTTACAGAACTGTATCAGCACTTTTGAGTGCCAAGGAGTAGTTCTGTTCTATTATAAGAATATGTGGGACATCACCTTCCTCAACAAACCTACTTTCCTGTACTTATGGAAAATCCATTGAAACTATTCCTCTCCCCTTACACTACCTCTGAGAATATACTCCAAAAAGACAACACCATTTTTTTCTACAACTGATGCATTGTCAGAAAGAATCAAATAAATTTTAGTCCTGCATATCTAGGGACTACCTCACATTTAATATGGTCCCCACTCCAGTTTATACACAAGTATTTAATACTGCTTTATATACTCTGGTACACTTGTGCAATATATTCTGATGACAGTAAAACTGTTAAAATAGAACACAATATATTTGGCCAGCGTAACTTGTTGCTTACAACATGCAAATCAAAAAGTACACAGCTTGATATTCAGTTCCCTAAAATGAATATGATTGTGACAACTATGAAATGAAAGACTTTATTCTAAATCATGTAAGGACAGACATAGTAAAACTAGAAATCAACACAACATCATAAAACCAATTTTCATACTAGACATGTAGGTTAAAGAAAAAGTCAGCAGGTCCTCTACATGTACTCCTTCAAGTTAATACCTTTTGGCAGGAAGATGATGTTCAAATAAATATAACTGAAATAATAACCACTGCAATGGTATTAACAGACTTTTTTCTTGCTACTTATCTTAAAGTCTGTCCAAGAAATTAGCAGAGCACACACATGTGACTTACTGGCAGAAATGAAAAAGGAATATAACTGAGCCAAATCTTTTTTTTTTTAATAGCATTGCTGCCCTCTTCTGGTTTAAATTTTCTCATCCTCCATAGTTCATCTATTAACTAATTCATCTTAACTAAGTACATTACATTCACATAGAACATGTTCACAATTAATAAATTAATTATTCTAATGCACAAGCAATTCTGGCATGCTAAGAGTCACACATACCTTTAAGTGTTGTAATTTGAGAGGTGGGGACCAAAATCTATTATTAATATTGATTGCTAGTATCATTTTTTAAAATGAACTGTAGATCTAAAGTACAGGAGTCAACTTTGACATTGTGACAGGTGTGAACTTAAGGATATCAAGAAAACAGAAAACCAACAGAAGAATTTGAAAGTGCTTATTCAAAAAGGTATAGGAAGAAGATGGAATCAAATTTGATATCTATTCATGTACAGAGTTGTTACCTGTCCTGTTACAGAAATATATTCAACAAATGCAATTCAATACAAATACAGTAATTCACAATTAAAAAACCACTGTTTTATTGTGAACTAAGCACTTTTCATATTGCCAAAATCCAGAAAACTGGGCAGACATAAATAAGATCTACCCTTCTTTCCTGCCAAAATATCAAACATCTCAGTACAGAATTCCAAAACAAAAACAGTGAGTACAAGTTCACGTACTGTTCAAGGGCTCGAGGAACTCAGCATATCCTGTCTTCATGATGCACTTAGCATTGACCATTTCTTCCCCTGTTCCCACACCCATCTTGCCTCCAACCCACTAACTTGGCAATTGCATCATAACCTCCCACCTTTTGCTGAAGACTATTCTCCTAGCAGCAGGCTTAAGGAACAACGTATCACAACAGTTCATCTTGGTTTTGTGTCTAGCTCCAAACACAAGAGTGCCCTATGCTTCAGATTTAGCATTCCCTTTGTAGTACCTTCTTTCTCCTCTAAAGCGGATGACAATGGTTTCACTTATTGTCAGATCATTTCATGAGCTTTATTTCTACTATCCATAAAATTATTCTACTGAAGACAGAAAAACATAAATGTATTATCAAATATAAATTAAATTATTGTAACTTTTTTACTAGCACCACCAAGTATTTATAGCAATCAAGCCATTACTCACGCAGAGAAGTTGCATAGTAATGGCTATTTCAGTTGCGAAGACCTACAGATTCTAGGCAAAAAACAAATCTCCTTTCTTGCGCGGTATACAAGCTAAACTTCTCACGTTGAAAGTTTTTAATATAACAGCAGTTTTTGTCCTAAGAATAAATATGATGAGTGAAAGCCACTACAGTTCATATTAGAAGGTTGCCTAGAATCAACTGTCTTCTGAAGCTATGCTTTTGTTTCAGTTTGTTTGTTTGTTTTTGTTGGCTCTTTCATCAGCTGTTGTAAAATTAAAGGATTCATCTTAATCTTTAAAAACGTAGCATGTATATTTTGGAGGAGGGAGAAGAGCATGAGAGATCCCTGGAGTTTGAGAGATGCTGCTTCCGTTTAACTTGGAAACACCACTGCTACTAGCAGTTGCCACCTCATATCACAAGCAAAGAGAAGGCCAACAGAAACAGTACCAGAGGCTTAAGCCTGCAAGGACAAAATAAGCTCTTTTTCTCAAGAGACGTGTCCAGGCAAGCATGTCAGAGAGGATTGAGGCACAGGCAGAAACTGTGCTTAAAAGACAAACAAAACACATACGAAAATCTTGTCTAAAACAAATGGGCTATTTCCCCCACCCCCCTGTCTAAAACTGGTAAAATAAAACTGAACCTCCCATGACTTAGCCCAGAAACACTTAACATATTTCTTGCTTAGTAGTACGTACTTCACTAGTAAAGTTTTCTACCAAAAAAAACCCCAAACCAACCCCTTCTACATTTCAGTTGCTGATTTAAAAATGCAATCTCACCCCCCACCCCCAAATCAAACTACTTCTAAGTTGAAGTTCCTAAACAGAATGCACTTGGCTTTTCTCACTGGGTATGAAACAGTCAGAAAGGAGGAGGAGAAGCTAACTGAACACTAAGTCCACATCAAGCATTAAAATTTACTACTCTAAGGGTAGCTTATGGGGACAGTTAAAATGCTGCCATTGTTCTCCATCCCTAAGGTTATGATCATCAACAGCATAACAATGTAGATAAGCTGGTAAATTAGTAAATGGACTCCAGAGTTTTTGTAAGCATACATGGTATGCACTTGTACATTACAGTATCACCAGCTCCAATGCCCATTTAAAAGACTCATTCATAGAAACAGGGTATTTGTCTTTTGGTTGCTGTCAGAGAAAGAAACATGATTATGAGAATCATCTTGGACCCCACATCCTGAACAGAGAAAAATGAATATATGTGGTAGCTAGGACAAAAAAAAGCACTGAACATTTATTGCTTTCCTTGAGTGTTACGAATTGTTCCACGTTAGTAACATCAATGGGACAAACACAATACTCCAGTATTCTAATCAAAAGAACTATTTCAAGTATATTAAGAGCAGTACATCCAAGAGTTGTACAGCTTCTCAGGTCACAGGCTGCAGAGCTAATTTATCCGCCAGGTCAGGAGATGGTGATGCATTCCTCTGATAAATGATTGTCACCAAACTAATTCTAAAAAATGAATCCTTCATGCTTTCATTCTGCAAGGGTTCCTAGAAGCAACATAAAGGTCTTAATAATGTTCAGAATTGACTAGCTTTTGTCAAGAGAATAAAATTGAATGGCTTTGCCATCCATAAATACTTTAATTCAAAGTTTACAGTGATTAAACTTTTATGTTTGCCGTATATGCAGCACAGGTTCTCACCCTACTTGCACACACATCTATTTTTAAAATGGCCATCATTTCTCTCACTAAAGTAATCCATTTAAAATGTGATGGTTTTTTGTGTTTACCTCCATAAACCAGCATTAGCTTCTGCAATCAGCATTAACTTTCAAAATCTGAGCTTGTTTGGTAACTTATGCTAAGTAGCTACCAGAAGCCACCTCAGACATATAGAATTGGTTTTATACCTAGATAGGTCTCACTGAATTTTATTTTTTTTTTTAGTACTGTAACAGGGCAGGCTTCAATTGAAACTTAGATGCTTTAGTAAAAGTTGGGTGAAATTTATCCAAGGTATTGCTCCACTGACTTCCCTGCAGTTACATCAAGTATGAGCCTGACCCTGGCACACACTATTAAAAAAAAAAAAAAGGAGAAAAAAGTCAGATTCAGCAGTGTTCTTTTTTTATTAGGGAACAAACAGTGCAAATTATATAATGACCTACATTCAGCAGGGAAAAACTGAGATTAATAAAAATGTCAAAGATGTATAAAAGATGCATTATAACAGAACAGCTATATAAATTACAAAACATTTCACAATACAGTCTATGGCCATCAGTCCAGAAACTGCTTTGAAAACACTGCTGCTTTTTAAAGCATACTCCCAGACAAGTAAATACACGTACACAGATTAGCTATCCACAAGTACAAATGAATATAAGGCATCTGAGATACATTAAACCTGCTCTACATGAGATGTGCAACCAAACCGCACGTGTGGCATATCTACATTTGAGACATTTGGTGTGCCTGTCTGAATAGTTTCCCTGAAGGCATCAGGCTCCTATTCCCTTTTTAAATTTGAAAACATACATTCCCATTTCCCACAGTAATTACCACAAAGGAATGACAATATGCAGTTCTCATTTTTTAGTTTGCACAGTAATTCCAAGGAGCAAAAGATACTTGTAATGTTTTTAGCCACCAACCATTTATTCCCATTACTTAGAAGACATGCAAGTAGCTTAAGGCTTACAGATTTCCACTGAAGTAAATAGAAAATACAGGTTCCTGTCTGGGAGGTATTCTTAATATTTTTCATTACCCATTTACGACCTATAATGTAAGTATATACAACCAACACATGCAGAAAACCTTAAAATATTAATTATTGGCGTAAAATATAACAAGAGAAGATTTTACTACAAGCCATTTTGAGAGAGGATCAAAGAGGAGAAGTATGCAATGCGTCTCAGAGAGCTCTAGAAGGGTGTACTAATATACTCTACTCACAAGAGCTGCCATTTTGCATCACATCCACTCCAGTGTTCGGGGCTACACCCAACTAGGAGAGGAGATACTGAACAGTCCACATGCTGTTCAAAGGCAGCGCAGTCCAGGCTTAGGGGATAGAGGAATTAATGAGGAAATGAGGAAAAAAGCAGATGGTGCTGCTGTACCTCTCCTGCATATCTGCCACCTCAAGCCATTTCTATACATGCAAAGCCCCAGGGCCCCACCTGGCAGCAATATAATTACCCTAAATGTGCACTTATGTTTCATTACACCTTAACCATCACTATGCACACTGATTACAAGTATCAATCCATTTCATTTTCATACACCTCTGCAGTTGTACAGCATTCAACTGTGAAAATTCAGCATTCTCGTCACTTCTAAAACAAGGCCCATGCTGATAAACATCAGTGGGCAAATTATTTGTCACTCTGTAGGGTGCCAGTAGGATTTGATAAGGATGACATCACTCCCATTTTACCAATAACAATAACACTAACAAGAACATGTAATCAGCAAGCCTCAGTGCTTGCTCTAGCCGTGGCAGGTGCAACTCTTTTTATGCTAGAAGCAAGCCAGCCAGCATTAGCTTCCAGAACAAGTACAAAACTATTTCTTTTATCAGGATGTTAAGCAGAAGTTGGCTTCCATAAGGCACTGCAGCTGCTGTCACTGTTTCTACAGATGCTTTCATTAATTTTATCAAGGACATACTGAAGTAAGCACTTGATCAGCACAATGGCTATTTAGGAACAGCTGGAGAAATGAAACAATTAACTTAAGGAGACTATGCAAGCCTGATATGCAAATTAAAATAATTAAATACCCTAAATTACAGTAAAGTACATGTAACAATTGAGTACAAATCCTTATAAAGCAAGAGTTGCAGTACTCTATAAAGGGGGGGAGGGGCTGAGAAAGATAAGCTAAGCTTCACAGCTCTAACTTTCTAACTTCATTATATTAAAATTCCTGTAACCTGTAAAATTATCCATGTCACCCAAATTTTAACAGTATAATACCTACTCTATGCTCAGATACTTTCAAAATTAAGTTACAGTGAAGGATATTGAAGTCTATTATAAACAAGCATGAAAGCAACTTTAAAAATCCTCATAGAACTTTCATTTCATTATTTGCTGTGCAGATATTTTTTGCCACAGAATACTGAAAATGTAAAAATGTTTTTTCTTTTATGACAACTTTACTGCTTGGAATATTTAAACCACCCAACACTGTACTTAATATGCAAGATATAAATTGTTTTATTATCCATCTTCAAAAAAACTTAATACTGTGCTCTAACAAAGTATTAAAAAACTCCATTTGCTTACTCCTTATTCAAAGTCTCATGGATAAGCAAAAATTGATATCTGGTTGATTAAACCTCAAAGAAAATTTCTATCCCTATATTTGCAAAGAACTTCCCACCTAACAGCGGAGGTTGAGTAGTTGAATTTTCATCCCCCTGCATTTTCAGGTCCATCCAGCTACTACTCCTCACAGATGTTTGAAAGAGCAGCAACAGAGAAATTAATGCTCGTTTTATTAACTTCTCTGCTTCTGCTTCAGGGTACTAAGGGTTTTCTGCAACACTGTTACTCTGTCTCCTTGCTGCAGCCTGGGAAAAATATGAGCAGATGCAGGGACTAGCACATTTTCAAAGGAAAAAGAAACAATCCTGGGGAACAGTAAAATAATGAAGAGTACCCTTCCCCTCTTCACAGTTAGCAGAAGATCTGGGGCAGGACAGCAGTAATTAGTTTTACAAAAGTGCTCTGGGTAATTTACTGAAGTCAGCTTAGACAGATGCAGTCTGCCCACTGCAGACGTGACAGACTAGCCTAGATGCTGTATGCTGCCTTCAGTACAGGGTATGGCGGTGTTATGCTGCAGACAACATGCGCAAAGAAATCACTCATGGTCACAAATGATGTTGTGAGTAAATTTTGTCTGGACACACCATTTGAATCTCTCTCCTTCCTACACCTAAGAATGGTAAGAAGTTTCTCCTTGTATGGAAGGCAGAAAAATCTACTCGCAGAAACTGGAAAGCACTAAAGGAAGAAGAAAAGATGAGTCTGCTATACCCTTCCAGTAGTTGAATGCACTTGACATTTACAAGGTCTAGCAGAAAATGGATTTATTTTCAGTAATTAACTGAAGTAGTCTGCAAGTACATGTGTTTCCAGAGAACATGAAATATACCTTCACAGATTAACCAGAAGCTCTTTTAAAAACCCAGACATTCTGAGCAAGAATGTGCTCTCTATGGGTAATGCACATTGAACTTTCCTGAACTCCCCATTAACCCTTTCTCTTCTGTATCCTCCAACCAGAAGCTCTACCTGTTAAGCTTTACTATAATAAAAGGTGTTCTACACAAAATTCTGTTCACACCATCAGTGTTTAAATAACAGTATTCAGCACAGCTGAAGAATCACATCATAATATAACATTAGCTTGTGTGAACAGCGAGGCACACAAATTTTAGTTTAAATACATAAAGGTAAGCTTTATTCATAAACAGCACTACTTGAAGAGTATACATTAGATAGGTGTCTGTTAAATGAATGCTACGAGTATCTTATTTCTTCCAGAAAGACTCTGCAGGTTAAAAATAATTTTTTTTTAAGAAAGTGTTATTACTGATGTTCAGTTCTTGTCTGGAAAGTATGTCAGCTTATTGTTTGTCCAAAATGAATGAAAAGGCCCTACTCTGTAATGAGTAAGGTTCCTACAGTGCAGTCGAAAAGGGTTTTGGAAAAAAACAAAGCCTGAAGAAACTGGGTTTTCCTACTCTGTAGAGTATTCATACAGATTAAAAATCATGTATGTTTTATCTGCATATAGCAAAATTTATTTTGATACACACATATGTGTAAAGCCTTCCAAATAGCTTCCTTTCCTTCATCATTACCTATTCCTTTCCTTAAATAATTTGGAAAGTTTTGGGGGTTTTACCACATACAGAAGGTTAAGCAGTCTAGGTTCTTGTGAGCTAACTGCAAAGCAAACCTTCAAAAAATCTTGTTAAAAGAGAACACCTTGTTCCATTTCTAGAAGGAGGAAAATCCAAACCACAATCCCCTCATGCTCATAGCTCGGCAGTATTACTTAGGTAGAGGAGAAGTGCTTACTCCAACCACATGGACCTTTCAAGGGTGACACAGACAACTCAGATTTCACCTTTACAATAGACAAAAAAACATCTCAAGAGTCCTGAGGTCTGGTTTACATGGCACAACTATAAAATTTCATGTAAGAAAGATATAACAGCACACATTAGTTTCCTAAAGTGACTCAGTCAATGCAGCACAGCATTATAAACCTAAACAACAGAAGTAGTCTAACTACCATGAGATCCATTGAGGAAATCAGGCAACAGGCAAACTAAAGATGACTGAAAGCATGTTGGGCAGCTACAACCATTTCAGTGTCTAATATTGTGTTAACTTTCAAATCAATGTCCAGTGACATACAAAGCTTCCATATTAAGGAAACCAGTATAGAATCTACTGTCTCCTTTGATCACTTCAGGAAACTGTACTGTTATGCAATGGTATATTGAAAGGTAACATCTACTGTTACATAGAAAGATGAAACTCAAAAACAGAGGCAAGCTTTCCAGCTTGGCATATCTTCAGGCTTGGTGAGGTCCCATCTTTTCCCTTTTCTTCCATCATCACTGCACTTTTTACCTCACCACAGTTTGATAAGTGATAGATCTGGCAGTTTTTGCTAAAACTTACTTTCTGAGGAAGCCACTAAGCCATTTCCATAACAATAAAGATATGTAAACATTAAGGAAAGACATGCTTTCAAATTTCTTCCTCCTCTTCATTGCAATGTCAGCATACACTTCATTTGAGAATCACTTGAAAGGCTCAAGACATCAAATATAAAACTGTCATTATTTAGGCTGTTCTCCATGACAGACACAGACAGATGAGCTCAGATCCATTTCACTGTGAATTTCAGTGCTGAAGGACCGAAGTTTATGCACAAGCAAGACAGCAATCCATGTAACTGTAACACATGGGTGTCCTGCAGCATTTCAATGAAAATACACTCGTTCCATGTACTCCACATTTGCTTACTCCTCAAACATAAGACCTGAACTTATTTCCAAGTTGGATTTGTATTTTAGCATCTTTTTTTCTAATTAATTTTTGAAGAAGAAAAAAAATTGGAAAAGGGAAGACAGCAATCTCCATGCACGACAAGCACATGATTTCTACTATAGCATCCTATAAGTAATGACGTTTTTCTCACATCCTTTGCACTTGGTATATAAGGCACCATTTTTTTTTATTTTGGGGGAGAGGTGCACGTGTGTGTGATTCACCAGCATGACAGCTTCTGAGAAACTAGCTTCATGGTGAAGTACAAAGACAAAGTGTCTCTGCTAAAAAGTTTGCAGTCAACTGACATACACTGACCTCAACTGAAAACTGATGTAAAAATACTTCCCAGACAACCTGAAAAAAACTATGTGTACAGAAGCACATGAAGTTCATAGCTTACTATGGATATACATTTTTTTCAAATTTTGTACAAAATCAATGCAACAATCATTTTTTATTAAGAATCAAGACTAAAGAAATTAGTTCAAGTATGGAAATAACTGGATGTATAAATTTGATCTTCACCTACAAAGCAAATAAGCTTTTGTGTATTTTAATGTAGCAAAAAGTTTAAGATTCTTGAATATTTTACATTAGATACTCTCTCCCCTTTTGATCTGCTAAATGTTAGTTTTGTGAAAAAACTGAGGAAAAAATATCTCTGTCCAGAATGTCTAGCAGCATGGTCACAGAGTATAAACACTCTCCACTTTTGAGTTCCTCTGATATTTGACAGCTATACGAGCACTTGAACATCATTTATCATGTTTATTTTTAATAACTCTCCCTGGGCACAGCTGCCTTGGATGCCAATCTTCTTTTCTTTTGCCTCCTGTAAATATTTGAAATAGCTATTCATTAACAGTTACAGATTTATTCAGCACTGTTATACTGCTTGTGAACTGGAAATAGCTTTTATTTTTCTCTCCCTATCTTTTGATTGGTCTGAAGAAAGCCTGCTGTTTAGGTTCAGTCTCTCAGGATTTAAATTATGCTCCAGCTGAGAGCTATTCAAGGGTGTCTGACCTGGTTTACAAATAAACTAGGAAGAGCAGCATTATTTTTCCTCTTTTCTTTGGGGCATTGGGCCCATACGCAAAAACAAACCATGAACACGTCACAAATACAATTACCCTAAATTAAAACAGAAACAACTGGTCTTCCCAGGTAAACCAGGTATCTTCTTAAAGGTTCGGGAGTATCCTGAACCCTCAGTGATTTTCAGATTTCAGTATTTAACTGAATTTTAGATTTCAGTATTTTAACACAATGGACACAGCACTAAAAAAGGCATATATTTAAGCTATTAAGACACCCTGGTGTGCACATCAGAAGTCTCACTTATCTGTAGAAATCATAGCTCTTCTTTTCATCGGGCAATATTGCAGAAAATCTTTCTATGTCATTCAACATGACTACTCCGAATCTATTTCCACACACAACCAAAGTGTGTATAAATGCCATCTCTCTAACATCTGAGCTTGGAAGTTGTACAAAACTCTTAGAACATGCACTTTAAGATCTATTTATTTGCTTTGGATTTAAAACAGAAAGGCCACAGAGGTCTCTAAAATATACAGGTGCAAATTATACCTAAATTATCACTTCCATAACACTTTAATAACAAGATTAAATTTGAAACACTAAACACTTTTTCAGGTGAGAGGGTTTTAAGACCAAGAAAAACTGCAGCCATGCCTTGTCCAATGAAAAGAGACACTAATGGGTCTACGCAATATAACTAGCATCCCTTGGAAGGCTGCTAAAAGCTACATAATGCGTTTTCTTTAAAAAAAAGTGTCGACTGCCCAGTCTGACTTTGTATTAAGTGCCACGAATAATCCCAGGGCAGCATGAAAGTAATGTCGTCTTCTACCTAGTGCTGAACTGTTATTTCACGAGCAATCAGAACCATTAAGTTTAAAGCCGACTTCAAACTACTTTAACTTGTATTGACTTTTGTCTCATCATAGTAGGAAATACTCAAGGGAAAGTAAAAAAAGAAGGGACAACAGCTAACCATGAGAGAGATCAATCAAATCTCTGAGACCAAGCATGCATATTTACTTTTTCATAAGATACATTTAATATTCTTTCAGCATTTTCTCACTGCCACAACTGGGCTTGTCACCAGCCAGAGTTTTCCTCTCACTAGGACTTCAGTGAATACAGCATAAAAAGATTAGACAATTTCTTTTTATAACTTGCAGATTGTTTACACTTGACATATGCTGTGAGTTGAGTTGTTTGATGTTCAAGTCTCTTGCTTCTGTAAACTGTACATTTTTCATTTAATTACTTAGCACTTCGGAAGAAAATTAACTCAGACTTGATCAAATGAGCTCTTAGTTTCCTATTAAAATGAAATTTTAAAATTTCAAAAGTAGCATTAAACATGGAGATGATATGGACTTGAGTCATAATGGTATTGCACAACATAACAGGAGCATCCACACTGCAAAACCAAATCTAAATACGGAAGGTAAGCCCTCATTACAAACGGTGGTAGACAGCAATACTAAAAGGATAATGAGTATTTTAGATAAGGTAAAGTAGGAGAAAACTAGATATTTGCTGAAATACAGCTTAAGAATAGCCATGTGTAAGTCAAAGGATGCTTAACGGAGAGTATAAATACAGGCAGCATAAAGAATTTGCTAAGTATTCAGCAAATTGCAACACTCCTTGTAAGACTTGTTCCTATTTAAAGAAAATGGATTCTTCTTCCATGCATCTGTCCTATCTCTTCCAAACATGCAAACTTTCACTACGTCCCATGCTAGGGAGGTTCTCAGCTTTAATCACATTATGGGATTAAGAATCTCATTCTAATTTGTTCTGAACCTAGCCTTTCCTAGTTTTACCTAATGCCTTGAAACCTTGTATGGGATGAGATATCTAATATTAGTCTTCATTTTAAGAAGTAGTTGGCACACCAGACACCATGCAGTGGAAAGGGTAGCGGGCCATGCATGATGTGTCATTTAGCCCACAAAGCAAAACACAGAAAAGTAGTGTGCAAACTTCACACTGAGAGATTCTAGTTCTGTTAAAACTCTTACTTCAAAAAAAAAAAGTAGCACTCTCATTCATATCCCTGCAGCAAAGAAAGAAAAATCAGCAGAAGATACTACCTCGTAGTAGTCTTGTTAGTTGGATGTTTCAGTAGCACACATTAACTAACACTTGCTCCTCCAGAAGGCCAAACTATCCAGGAGGGGATTACTTACCAAATGATAAAATGGATCATTGCTGTGTTCTGATAAATTACCTTTGGACATAGTACTGATGGCCTATGCTGTACTGTATACAGTACTATACTGTACACAATGCATCTGATTTATTAAATTAACAATTTGGATTTTGGTCACTATATCTGTTCTATAGTAGGAATTGCTCATGATATTTTCACAGAAGGAATGAAAAGCTCCAAGTAGCTGAGTGCTGCATAATATGCAAGGTTGGCTATGATAATAATCCTAGAATGTTTTGAAAATATTTCTAGTCCAGGTTTTACAAAACCAGCAGTAAACACAGGAGCAAAACAAGTATTACCAACAAAGAAACACAGCAAGTTCCCATAGCTGAGCAAATATTTACAAGGGTGAAAAAACTAGTGAAAAAACTCTAACATCCCTGTTGCTAAGAAGCCACATAAAACCAAACTTTCATTTCAAACAAAATTAAAGATTTTTTTTTTTCCTGACAGTAAGATCATTTAAATGATGCATTGTGCTTTAGTTTGAACTGCTTTTAAATTCAACACTAAATAGACACAAAAGTGACTTAATCTGTCTGGTAAAGACTTCAACTACTGGCTCTGGCATTACTAAACCTCATGTTTTACACTCCATTTCGAATAACACAAACTTAATGAAAAGATATTTATAAATAAAATTAATAAACAAGCAATGCTATCCAGCTTTCCTCTGCTGCTGTTCTGCTGAATAAACATAGGAAGAATATAACACACACTACTTTGGCATAAAATAAATAGGTGTTTTTTTTTTAAAAAAAACATTTTAAAGGAAACATCAGATCGAATAGCTCTTCTGAGGAACAGCCAGACAAACATTCTATTAAAAAGCATGAAGAAATTTCATCTATGTCATTGCCAAGTATACACAGTACAAGCTTTTTAATCCTTTCCTCAGCAGGTCTACTAGAAAGTGAATTACATTTTCAAGGCATTGCAATTCACAACAAAAGCGAAAGTGGCACAATACTGTCTGACAACATTTAAAAGAAGTAAAACTTCTACTATCTATAACCTAAGCACAAACTCAAAGTGAAAAAGTACAAGGGAAATATATTGGCAATCGGGCAAGTTCAAATAAAACCATGGTAACTACCCATCAATTTGTATTTGTGAAATTTTTAACACAACAGCAACCTTAGTGGCTACCCTATGTTCTAAAAAGATACAGCTATGAATAGTAATTACATTTCCTCTATGAATTTACATCCTTACAATACAATATTTAATAACATGATTCAAAAGTAACTTTACGGTACTGTTTATAATGATAAATTTACTAACAATATTTAACAGCAGGAAGACAACCACAGCTAGAGTGTGTATTCCTACCTCTGCCTGAACAACTCTCACCTGGTCATTACTGTCTTGCTATGGTATACAAGAGGCCTATGAGCTTTCCTTTGCACAGAGAATGTGGATATGATGCCTTTGTGTTTCAAGTAAGTTTTTCAGAAAGACACAGGTGACTTGCATTTGAACTTCAATTTTGTTTCCAGTATTCTACTACCACAGCATTTACAGGCACCAACCAGGAACTGAAAGTTCCTTTTTATTTTTAAGCCATTAGAGATCAGCAATTCTTTTCCTTTAAAATTTAGCAGCAACTTATGTTATTAGTAGTAGTGAAAATGCAGATTAAAAGAAGAAACTTTATATTTCTGAGGAAGTCTGTTTCAATAAGGATGAACAAAATGTATAGGTAAATGCAAATTATTTTGACATTTGAAAAGCACTTGATAAAATTTTCAAAGGCTTATGAGATCATATTGCTCTATTGAATAGTGAATTCACATATAATTCAGTAACTGATGAAGAAAACAGCAAATTGTTTTAAAACATTCATAAATTACTTTGGCTTTTAAAAGACATGTATTTTGGTAATGTTAAGCAAGCACAGTGAGACAGTAATAGTTTTAGAACATTTTTGGTCAGTCATTAGAACAGCTCAAATAAATAGCCCAAAGCCACCAGTTAGTTTGTTTGCTGCAGCTAAGCCTCTTTCAGAACATCAGCTTTGAAACGTCCCACTGTCAGAGCCCATACGTCTGGACCTGTAGTGAGGCTGTATGTACCTCTCAGTTCTTTCTACAACCTGATAGCTGAAAAACTTGAACAAGGATTCCAGATCTGCTATTTTGGGACAGTCTGACATGAAGAGTTTCTACCACCAAATCTCCTATGCTAAGCAGCTCTTCAGGTTGCGCAGCTGCCGCTTCCATGAGGAGGCATCTGCCTCAGGAACATCTAGCTTTTGAGACCAGTTTGGGGAACTTTTTAGAAGTGTTACCATTGTGGAATCTGGAGGTTCCCAAACTCCAGTCCCATTCACTGTCTGGAACCATACAAACATTTTAAGATCACAATAAAAATCACGTCAATCTTCCTCCGAGCCATCAAGAAATTGCCAACAACAAACTGCTATCAAGGTATCACTGTAACTCCAATATATGCAGTATCAAGTAATACCCAAATGATTAAATTACCCTTAAACAGTAGTCTCATGCCCTGTCTTCCTCTGCCTTGAGCAGTCCAATCTAGTCTTGCTAAGTGTGTTGTAAGTCTCTCTTCTCCCCTTCCTACAGTTTCTGAAAATCTCTGCTTTAGAGTTTGGAAGGGTTGGAGGTGAACTCTGCTTCCCCTCTCCCTAGTAATCATCCCTTCTCTTGTCTCTTCACTAAAATACCAGAAGACACTAGAGTCACAGTGCACATGGGGCTCATGGAAATCTGTGGATCTCCTAGTAAGTTGTTCAAGGAAAGAGTTAAGCTGGTACAAGTATTTCATGACCTCAGAAAATAAGAGAAAACACCCCAGCATGTTCAGTATTAAATGAAGTCCTGTAGGGCCATTTCTTATCCCGTAAACTAGATAAACTTGCATAGGAAACAGCGGCTCAGTGATGAGAGAAGCGCTTGGGCAGATTGTTACATTGAGACATTCCTCCAGTCCCTTCCTCTAAAGGTCTAGTACCATTGGGACACTGAAGAACTGTGGTACTTCTATAATGTCAGTATCTTGGAGGATTCAAATTGTATCACTTACTACTATCACACTTCGAGGTTTCTAAAAACACAGGAATAGTCTCCTTCCAGCTTTCTATTTTGTAGGACATTTCATTTTAAAACACAACAAAATTATGTTCTGAAAAAACAAAATTTCATGGAAACTAGAATGACAAATTTCACGGAAACTAGAATGACAAATTTCACCACCTCTAATCACAAAGGTATGCGTATGAACGTAAGACTCAGATAAGTGCACAACTTCGCACTCTTTCCCAGAAAGCGAGATCTGATCATTCTCTCATGGGACCATATAAGATAGTTTCTCTCGCACTTTTCAAGCAGCATAAACCAACACTGTTGCTGAGAGAATCAGTCCCATCTTCCATTGTCCTCAGTTGCTTATTCCCTACACTACAAATTGTGTTTCCGTCCCACCCCGTTGTGCTAACCCAAGTGTTTATGTAGTCCTAAAGCAAACCAGAATGGAGAACAAATCCAAGTTAAAATGGGCAGGTGACTGGTTTTGGCTGGGGGGCAGGAGGGAAAGAAGTGGGGAGAATGACCGACATTCTACCCCAGATTAGTTTCATACAAGGAACTCCCAGTAAGAAAGGAGGTGGCCTGAGGAAAGGATTGGGGGGGCGGAAGTGGGCAGGGGGAGGTGGAATATGGCAAAGAAATGCTGCTTTTAGTTGCAGCGTTTGCTTAAAGTACAGCTGAAATGATAGCCTAAGGCTGAAGATCAAGTTGTATTTTTAATTGCATATATCTCTGTTTTGGCTCTTTTCTATTAAACTTTTATTTCAAACAAAAATAAAATGCACCTTTTTCATAAAAAAAGCAAAATTAAACAGATTTATTGTCATTCAAGGATTTAAACAGCACAAATACAAATATTTGAGCAGGAAAACAAAAAGGAATGAGAAGACTGAATTATACAGAGCAAATGTGACCAAAACTTGCTTTGTTTTCAGTTAAAAAAAACAACAAAATAACCTTTGTTAAACAGACTTCTCTGGTTCTTCAAACTGCCAAAGCTAAGAGATTAGTGGAGTCTTGTTGTCTGTAAGAGTCTTAGTCAGGCATGTAAAATAAGCATTCACATACATTTTATATTCTTCTTTCCAATACTGTAAGCTGCAACAGCCCATGCACGGTCAGAAACACTTTATAAAAAGGCAACATTACTAGACTAGTTTTGATGGAGACAAAAAGGTAATCTGATCATGCTACGAGAAATTTTGGCAACAGTGTCAATACATCTGGCAAGTTATCCTCTAGACAATGCCTATGTACCTCTGACAACAACTCACAGAGAAGACAGCATCTAAACCAACAACTGTATGGATTTTTCAGAAAATATGCATTTTATTTCATATTACAGAATTAATGGGCTTTATATTTTGGAACACACAACCATGACATGAACAACGTTCCAAAGCATCCAAGGAATCCATTTAAAGCTATTCAAACTTACTATACTAATCCCCATGGAGAAATTACTACTTTCAGAAACACAAGCCAGTACATACAGACTTCGAATCCTGATGAAAATCTTTAGGGTAACGTGAATTTTTGCAAGCTTCAGGGAGATAGCTCCTCCTCAAGTGAACGATCATTTCTTGTACTGCATTGCCTTTCTTCCAATCTTTCCTAAATAACAATCTTTCCTCTGTCATCCCATACAAGACCCTAGACAAGATCTTGGTAGTAAATATGGTGACCAACTCTTTATTATCTTGAATGCAATTGTGTATTATTCTACTGTACTTCTCTTCAATTGTTTACATCACAACATTATAAGCTCTTTAGGGCCACCATCTTTTTCTTTTTAAAGGTACACAGCACTTAAGCAGTAGAATGCCAATTATACAAACAGTAAACAGTGCCTAAGTGGTTTTCCTTGCAAGGGAAGTGCCCACTTAGTTTTGCACCTTACACTGCATACTTGCAAAATCTAGTGTGTTTCATTTTGTATCCTAAATGCGGCACAGACAAGACTTTGTAGCAAATTAAACTGTTATGGCTTATTTGTTCTGTGAGGCTGCAACATGGACAATTCAACAGATTGACTGGATTAAAACCTCTATCAATGCCAGAAGGCAGCATTAACACATGGAGCAAAAGAGAAAGCGTTTCCCCTTCCTCATTTCTGATGCCTGCTATCACAGCAGACCTAGCAAAAAGGAAAGAAAAAATAAAATGAATGAAACCAGCCTAAGGTATGGAGCATGCCTATAAAATCTAACAGCCAAAGTCTACTGAGTCTCCACAAAACCCATCTGACCCAAGCAAAAAATTTAAAAGATAAGTGACCTGAGGCAAAGTATCTACCACACTAAGGAGTGAAGGCATCCGTAACTTTGGAATATGAGAAGTTTCTCTTGTTTCTAAACTTGTCTAGAATAATATCTTTTCCCTAACATAATTTGTGCAAATAGTTAAATGATTTTAAGTAGAAATATCAATTAAAAGTTTGACAGTCATAAGGAAATGGAAGCAAGATTATATTACTTAAAGTTCTTGGCAACTATAAAATTAAAGATGCCATGATCTACACCCTTAATGAAAGTATTAACAACATTTTAAACTAAATTTGAGCCTTCTGCTGGTTCTTAGCATTTCTGTGAAAAACAGCGGGATGTTGTGAAACTCAGAATCCTTAGAGGCCACTGGGCACAAAGACGATCAGTATATTTAATATTTTGATGACAACATCAAACATACCGCAAGCGCACTGCAGAGTGATCAGCCTTTGGCAACAGATCTTAAAACACCAAATTTATTCTGCATGAGTTTATCGCCTATACAGAATGTACGATAGGTTTGAAGATTTCCAACAGCATCAGACTGACTACATATGTAATGCACTACAAATGCACAAGAATGGCTACGTGGTTTTTAGATTGAAGTCGGTGCACATCGGGCCATCTCAGAAGGGAACTTCAACTCTAACTGCAAAAGACCAAGTCAAAACATGCAAAACAAAGTAAAAACATGAAGAAGCAATGATTTTTTAAAATGCAATTATTTTTAATAAAGAAGTGGCATAAGAAACGCATAGATATATTTTAATACTAATCAAAGGACATAATGAAATGCACAGAGGAAGTTACCTCTTCACTAAAGCTATGTGCAGGAATACATGGAACTGGAAACTCAGTCAGCTTATAGCAAACAGGAATGTAAATCTACTGTCATCTCACAGGACTAATGAGCAAATACAAAAGAGAAACTTTAAAAGAGGTATAAATGGAAGGTGCATTATTGTGAAACTATGTCGGAAATGGGGGGAAACTCACTGCCATAGTAGACTTTTGAGAAACTCTTGAGGGGACAGAAAGAGGAACATGTTTGATCAGAACAGAAGAAACAGTTTGGCTCGACCATCCAATGGAATATATATGACTTTCTTGAGCAAAACTTGCCTAAAAATTTCTACAACTATGCAGTAAGAAGAATATTTTCCCATACGTAAAGGGAACAAATCTCTGTTTAGGTATTCTAATGCATAAGTTCAAAATGCAGTAAAATAAGCTAGAATAGAATTGAAGAGCTGAACAATGATCAAGTCCAACTGCCTGATCTCTTCAGGGCTGTCCAAAAGTTAAAGCATGTTGTTAAAGTGATTGTCCACATGCCTCTTCAACACTGACAGGCATGGGTCATCGACCACCTCTCAAGGAAGCCTGTTCCAAGGTTTGACCACCCTCTAGGTAAAGAAACATTTCCTCATGTCAAGTCTAAACCTTGCCTGGGGGACACAGCTTTGAGCCATTCCTATACGTCTTGGCACTGTATCCCAGGGAGAACAGATCAGCACCTCCCTCTCCACTTCCCCTCTGAAAGAAGCTGGAGAGAGCAATGAGAAAAAAGCTAAACACAAGTAATTTAATTGCCACTGCATTTCTCAAGTAAAATTAAATACAAAGCAAAGGAACCTTTTATGCAAAAAGACATTCTGAAGACAACAGAAACAACTGTAACATACTGGTAAACTTGACTGTACAGAAGAAACATACCAGAAACAGCACAGGGAATTTCTTTCTGAGCCAAGAGGAAAACTCACTAAACTTCTAATTCTCTTACTCAAATGAAGCTTGAAAATATCTACAGTATTATAATTTACTACTGAAAAGACATCTTTTTATCATTTTAAATACCTCTTTGCTATATGATGTTGGTTATGTGTGTTTAAATATCTGTTACACAGCAATTTTTACATACCTGAAGACGTTGCTTCTAATCACTACTGATGGAATGTAATTATACCTTCTTCTTTCAGGATCATTGGAAAAGATTACATGGGGCCATGAAAAACTAATTCATTACTCTATGCAATATAACTCTAAGAAATGACAGGCTGGTACCAAAATATTTATCTTGGCCTAAGTATTTTGTGCGTTAGCAAAGTCAGAGGAAAAACTTAAAACGTTCATAAGACACAAAAGAGAATACAGAAAGAATTTTAATAAACTTAATAACAACAACAAAAACCTAGCTCTTTAGCTATAGCCAAAAAGCACAGAAGAACAAAGAGAAGCTGTTTATCAAAGTGTCTCAAATACAGCAGCCCAAGCTCCCTGGAATGCAACTTCAAATTATACTTCAGGAACAATATTAGAATAAAGCCTACTTTTCCTAAAAGTCAGTAAAAAGGCTGACAGAAGAGGTTTATCTTGGAAAAACAGTATCACCATTCTCCTCCTCCCCCTCAAAATAAAAAAAGAACAAACAACGTAAGGAAACACTATGCATAGCAAAGCTGGGTATGAACCAAGATTATCTGAGATACAGAAAATTCTGCTCTCCCAAAAAATCCAGTTGGAAAGGATTTGAAAAATGGTATGGAGTTTGGTTGTGGTTTTTTTAAGGGTAATGAGTGTTTGTTAGAAAAATATTTTCCTGTCTTATACATGTCATAATCTATGCATCAGAAAATTTTGATTCTATAAATCAGAAAACAGAGGCGCAAAAGTACTTTGGGAAAAAAGATTCAAAAGCATTAAATTATACAATGCTAAATGGAACACTTTCTGCAAAACTTTGTTTTTTGAATTCAATATATTCCTGTCAAAAATTCAGCATTTTGAGAATTTGCCTATTCTGATAGAAAAGCATTCCATAAGACAGTTTAAAACCAATTATAGTCATACTCTTACAAGGTCATTCTGGCTGCTAAAGGAGAGCAAGTCAAAACCAATATACGCTACACCTCCAGCATATCATTTTGTAGCACATATTGAGAAGGGCGGTTTTTTTCCTTCTGAGTTTCTATGGGGTAATGCATGGTATGACTTAAGTATGGGAGAACTCGAGAAACAGCCAGCCAGCACCAAAGTTTCATCTTTCTTCCTGACATTCACATTATAAGGAAATTTTGTTTGGCTTTTGCAACCCATTTTGGAGGTTTTTAAAGCGTACTAACATTTGCTTTCTCACTCCCAAGCTCTGGTCTGCATTTACAGGTAAAACCTGCATTTATCTTTTCTTTGTTTTTGCTAAAAGGACACAGCAGGAAAAAGTGCCTTGAGCTGAACTTTCTTAATATTATACACAACTTTTTGCTATGGTGCCCTGAGCAATGAGTGGTAAATACTAAAAATTTCGCTTTTTTAAAGCTGTTTTTTCTCAACCGAAACAGACATTCACCAAAGTTTAGCATACAGCTTTTGGGAAACAAGCATTAATTCTGTTCTGAAATCATCAGACTTCCAAGAGGAAAGAAAAATTTTTAAAATTAACAAAATTTCAAAATAGTGAAATATTTCACATGGAAAGTGAAATGTTTCCTGTAAACAGCTTTCATATTAAACCATTCCCTTTAAAAAAAAAAATCACCCTACTCAAATGTTATGTTTGGTTTCGGAGTTGAGCTATATTTTAAAAGCCAACAGGTACTCTCAAAACCAAAACATTCAAATTGATCTAAATATTTAATACAATCCACAATGCAACAAACCCTTTTATTCTGAGAACAACCAAGCAAACATATTTCAGTTCTATAAAAAGCAAATTTCCCAATCTTTCCAAATGACAACTGAATTTAAAAAAAAAACAAAACAACAGCAAAACAATACTTCCAAAAGACATGTCCATCTAATTCAACTAATTGATTAATTGTCTGCCATTAACATGATATAGTTTAGGTTTTTTTGGTATTTAACAATATAATGACAATTTTTTTTCCCCTTTCTTTCCCAAATACAGCACATCCCAATCTATCCTTACAATACAGTCATAGTCTTTAACTATACATTCGAACCATACAGCACAGACTCAATTTCAGGGAGTTTCCAATATTTTCAAGCATAACTCCAACAGAAATTAGTATTTGTCCTTTCATGAATGGCAGGTGCTCTAAAAATATACAGAGAACTTCCTGCTGGTGGTGCAAGAAGAAAAACAATTACCAATTAATACAGCAGAATGTCTTGGCAGCACCTCATCAGAACTACTAAAACCAGAGATCCATTGCAAAGTTCACAGTGATGTGAAACGCTCTGGAAACCAGTAATGTTATATGAAATCAATCCTTATCATTACGTATAAACATCTGTTTATAGTATACTTGTAGAGAGAGAAATATTTAACATTGATCTTCTTTAAACTCTCAACACTTCAAAATGTAGGGATAATTGCTAAAGACAACTAATGAAAGTCAAGACTCAGAACCTTTGTTTAGGTAGCTCCTCTGCTTTGTAATGCTATATTTTGTCCAAGACTTCCTAAACAGAAGTGTTATTCAGAATTCAACACCATGCACACCAGTGAACCACCATGCAAATAATTGAATAAAAATAATTTCTATTTTCCCACTGCAATTATTCATCCAGAAGCAATTGTTCCACATAGCTTGAGGATACGAGAACAATGTATCCCAACAGGACTTGACTTTCATTTGAGCTCCCTGGTTGCTACTATAAAGTAAGCTAATATAGTAGTAATTATACAGTGTATATTTTAATAGCAGTACATTCCCGGCCATCTGCAGCAGGCATGCAATGCTAAAGAAGTGTAATTTTGTACTGGTACATGCAGAATATTTTCATTCTGAACTAGAATGAAGTAACAGAATTCCATAAAACTATTTATATTTTTAAGTTTGTTTGCTGAACCAGCGAATATTGTTGACAATATAAAGTGCTATGTTTGCCCAGAAAGACACAATGTGCAGAGTTTACAAATCACCAGGTAGCGTTATCAGTTGTATATCTATTTATGGTCACTAAAGTCCCATTATTAAAAAAAAAAACCAAAAAAAAATCAATTTAAAGTCTTGCAGTTTAGCCAAACTCCACACAACATTCAAAGCACAGGCTCATTTAACTTTGTGTCTCCTTGGAACACTCTTAACCAATGGTAGCTACCTCAGCCTTCCACTTCATACACTAAGCAAAAACACGTTGCTATACATAAAGTAGCTTTTGGAAGGAAAAGAAAGAGTGCTTTCATAACTGCAAATGCAATTTCCTAAAATGCAGCACTGAGCATTATATGGAAAATCTTGAAAAAACCCATACTACTAAATTGATGACACAAAGCAAGTGCTGTACTATCAGCTGTAGAAAACCTCTTTGCATAAACATCCTTACAGTAGACATTTGTTCTATACTCAGAGACCACTTTACTATATTTCGCAGTATTTCTTTTACTAGCTGTCTTACAGAAGTCTGTTATATAATGTGATTTGACAAGGCTGTCCATGTAAAAAAAGATACGACTTACTAAAAGTTGAAATTTACAGACAAAAACATTTAAGAAGCAAAAACCTCAATAGTCTACTTTTAACTTCAGATAGATTATTTTGTTAAAGAAATGTTGTGAATTAAAGTTGATGTCAGTCAACTTCAAAACTGCTATGAAGGTCAGACAGGAGACATAAACCCACACAAAGTATGCAAACAAACTCAATTTCAGCACGTTTTAACACTTAGACCAATGCATTATTGAGGGGAAGGGGAAGGGGAAGCTGTTTATTTCAGAGGTTGGAAAAGTACAAGATATAGGCTAGTATCTGTTCAGTCATGATTATTTCAATCATCTCTTTTTAATCAGTTGATTTAAGTCAAGTTGATGCTTATACAAGTAATCTGAACACACATGTAAATTATTACAGCTTTGTCATCTGCTGTCATCTAGTTACTACTCTCAGCAGAGTATTAAATTTTGTTTTACAAAACTATAATATAGACCAAAAAGATAAAGGTTTGGACCCTAACGTACACTGAAATAAGTACCTTCTTACCTACACAAAGTATGCAAAACTCTCAAAAAACAGTAACTAAAGTCACAGCTAAATTTTTACTAAAAAGCCTATGAGCTTCGAAAACCTTTAGAAGTAATCTTGGAGACAAACATAAAATGTGGTAACTGTTGGACACCATCTTACAGCTGCTGCCACACAGATATTATTATATACCATACCATTAGGAGTCCAGGACTGCTCCACTGAGTACTTGAAATAGCTTGCAGCCAAGTAATGCAGCATATACTGCAGCTTGGAAATACCTCCTATGTAGAGACATCCTACTCAGAGGCTGCAGTACAGAAGTGACTTAAATAAAATCAGGAGTATCTGATCACAACACTAAAGCCTGTTCTGGCAGGCTGCTAGAAATATCATTTCTAGATGCCAACTGCAATCCTGTCAAAGTACAATCACCTGAATAAAGCATTTTAGAGAGCTTTTTGGCACTGAAATTTAAGGACCTGTAACAAGACATCCTTAAATGCAGCTCTTCTAATGAATTTTCAGTGCGTTCCACAATTGAAACATCCCACCTTTGGGGCCTATCAAGCTGTGTACTGTAAGAATATATACATACAAACCACTGCAAACACTACCAGTGTCCCTTTTCTCACATGACTGGATCATGCAGTTATACAAAATCATCACATATTGTTTTGCTGCTGTTCTTCTAAGACACCTCAGTTCTCCCATGAATAAGTCCAAAGTGGAAAAACTTTTCATCACGCTTCCGTACCTATCTGTATTTTTCACTAGAGCATCAGCAACACATCTTCTGAGAAAACAGAAGTGATTGTGGCTCAGTAACTCAGCAAGAACTCTAATAATTACTTAAGTCTTTCACTGGATTGATGAAGAGTTTCTGCAGCCCAGCTGCAGCAAGCTGGCAGTAATAAATTCTCCATACACTGCAAACTAAGTATCTGACTATTTCATGCTTGTTTCTAGGTATGTGAAAGCTAGAGGCAAAGCCTATCATTTTACAGCTCAGTACTTGCTTCTTCCCTTATGTCCTCTAACAAAGAGTGTAAGGCCAAACAAGAATAGAATTCCCTGGAGATGCCTGCATGTGAGACATGTCATAGCGTTTCTTCAAGAAATTTCAAAACAATAGCTTAAGGGCAAGTTTTTCCATTAGAAATCAAGTTATTTTGAAAGAGTCAATATTTATAATAAAGGCCACAATACAACAGATGAAGTGGATTACTGAATTTTCAGTACAAATGTAGAATACTTGAAGTTCAAAATACTTTCCAAAGTTTCACATTTATTGTCTGCAAAGACAAACAGAACTCAAGAGTGTTCTTTCTTGTTATATCAAGTAAATACATCTTTATGTTAATTTAATGTGCACTTTATGGCATGAAAATACAACTGTAACAGGACAGACAAGTCCAAATTTTTTTCTTTCCATATATACAATAAATCTAAATAAAATTTAGATAGTTAACCTAAGTAAGACAATAATCCTGACGGTGTTACCCATATCTTGTCTTGTCATATTCCCTTGCTAAATCTTTCAAAGTTTCTTTAGAACATTTCAACAGCTGTATAGCGCTACCAGAATAACACTCTTCTTAAGCTACTCAAAGTATTTCAGAGTTACACCTGGATGAAAGGCAAAGAATACACTGTTCCTTTCCTACTTACATGTCTTGCTATCACCAAGCATTTACTTCTGTCTGGTAATTACTGCATAATAACCACCATAACCATCAAATGGCAGCTTTTCTCCCATAGTGACTGCTTACTGATTTCAAAATCACCCATCTTGCACTACTGAAAACTTCCAGCTTTCTGAAACGTGTTTCCTGAACTGCTTCTGCACCAGAATAAGTGTATTTATACATAAATACTGACCATTTCATAATATGCATACAGGTTTTAGAAACTTGTCCTACTAAAACAAGAAATCTGAGATGACAGGATTCCTGTCCATCATAACAGAGAATCCCATTCACAGCAACAACAGCATTAATTGTACAAATCTAAGCAGTAGGAGAAATTTTGTGGCAATTCTACATAAGCTTCATGGAAGAAAAGAGAGGAGCTTGGCTTTTAACAAAAGCAAAAGGCAATTACAAGCTTAAGTGAGAACTTTCTGTGCAGATAATGTAGAACGCAGAATTTGCAAACGTGGGCTTTGATTAGTAAAAGGACTATACCTTGCATATTACTGATAGGAATAGCCAAAAGTTCATCACTGACCTAAACAAGGTTCGCTATGGATCCCTAAATAAGGACGAATTTAAAAACACATTGAATCACTGCAGACCTACTTCTTACTAGAACTCGGAGCCATAAGCGAAATCCAATGCATGTACTGCTTGTACATGCACAAAGGATGTGACATCACATGTTGTACTTACTGCTCTACTTTTGATTCAAAGTGTTTGATACAAAGATGGAAGGAGATGCTACACCTGAATTACTTTAGTATTTTTTAAATATATGTTTAATCCTTCAACATGGCACACAAACACAAAAAACGCCACCTCTGCCTTCACAGAGATTGCATCAGAAATGAATACTGCACATTATTCAGAAACCTATATGAAATGCAGGCAAAGTTCAGATATAAAGAACAAATACAAAGGTACAGTAAAGCTATCATAACTACCAGACATACTAGAGTTTTAGGCAGATACTGGCACAGAGTACTGTACTGCAGGAAAAACTTTTGATGTATATTTGTAATGTCACAGGGATCCAGTCAAACTACTGAACTTAAAAGGTGACAAGCTTTGTATGGCGCTCAGAAACATCCAAGAACTCCTCCAGGAAATCCATTACCAGAAAGAGCAATGTATCCTTAAACAGGGCTTTGAGAATCCTAGGGAGGTTTATGAAATTTGCTTTTAACATTGAGTGAAAAAAGTTACTGTCTTCCCCTTTAAGAAACCAGAGATAGAGTAAAATGACCAAAAATTACAATTTCCCCATCATCCCAACAAAATGCTTGCACATAACTTCATTTCAGCAAGCCTGAAGTCAAAATGAAATGCTCCTTACGGTAAGACTACATTTTGCAAAGAGCAGCACACAACATAATGAAAGCATGGCTTTCTACCGCAAAGGCACCACCAGACACAGTTACGCCTATTAAGAACACCAATTACTGTAATAGAACCGTATTGTATCATGATCATTACATGTGAAAATAAGGCCTGGTACACTTCAGAGACTGACTTTTATTGTAGGGATAAAACCCCTTACCTTGAAAAGACTGTTTGGCTCTGTCCACTAGTTCTTCAATTGGATAACTTGCTAGATCTCCTCTGGCATGCTTAGTTTTGCAGTAGGTACATGCATTGAGACACCTGTTTAGAAAATGAAAATACTCAGTTTCTAGCCAAGAAAGCCTCTATATGCAGAGCTGTATTAAGTACATCTAGAAAAATGAGCTTTTGTATCTATGACCAGAAGATAGTAGTATTCTGTTTTAAAAACAATAAAGTAGTTTGAAAAGTGTTTTGCCCTCCTATTTTAAAGTGTTTTTCACATCTTACAACCCATAAGGATGAAAAAATGATCAGTGAAAACCATACACAAAATCCAAGAGTGGGTATTTACATATTTTTAAAAAGCTACAATAGTGTTAATTATTTGTTACTACAGATGAATCTCCAGGCTTCCAATCCTGTTATTACATTAAAAAAATCCAACCTGAACAAGGAAATAAAGGAAAAAAAAATCCTGAAAGACTAAAAGGAGATGTTAAAATAGTGTGTATTCTTGAAAAACACATTTGAGTTAATTTTTCCTTCTTTCATTTAGCTTATATAAACAAAACAAATAACATAATGATGACAGAATCACCAACTATAAAGACAACTTGACACAAAAGATTGGGAAGCTAATGAAAATCTCCTATAAGAAAATGAAAGAACAATGTAAATGCTTCTACTTTACCTGACAATGTAGTAAAGGCAGATTAATTCAAAGTAAAAGGATGGAAAGATCAAAACAAACACAAAAAAACCTACCACTTGTTGCATGTTTTTGTTGGTTTAGCCTTTGGATCCTACTAATGCCATGAATGTAATAAGCAGAACACTAAAATAAGCTTGTTGCACCTTTTTTCCCCTTCTCCCCTTTTTAAAGCCAATATTGCCCTATAGCTTTTTATAGGCTAAAGCATTTAAACCTCTAAAAAACCCCAAAAAATGAAAAAAACACAATTATATATATTTCTTTTGTTCATGGTTACCAGAACATCTTAAATTCTGCCCATTTTCACCATCAAAGCACCACAGCTTCAATATAATAAGGCATCTGGTTGGTAATACAGGAGTATTACTAGAACTTTGAAAACCGTAATGAAAAAGCAATAATAGCACCAGGTGGTTTCAAAGAAGTCACCAGCTACAAGACTGTGTTTACTACTTTACTACTTGTCTTCTATTACAATGTCTGACAGCTCCTTGAGTAGGTAATTACTGCTTTGCAAACTCTAATGGTTTTCCTTCACAAAAGATTCCCCTCACATGTTAGTGAACACCTTGTTTGCACAAGCAGAGAATCAGGAAGTGCAGAACATTGCATAGAACGTTTTCTTAGGTGCCCTCCTGCCCCTGCACATCACCTTGGCCTCAAGACTTTCTCCACCAACCAAATCTCACTTTCTGCCAGAGGACATCTAGATAGTTCATGTTTCTCTCTGCTAGACTGGATGTTGTAAATTGTGTATTATCTTAAATAAATTATTTTTCCTGCCTATCAGACCAAAACATCAGATTTTATTGTCCTTTTTAGATGACAAAACTAAAATACACTTGCTTAATAGAACAGTCTCATTGCTGCAATTAAGAACTACATTAACAACTAAAAATGTATATGAAACAAGGTGCCACTCAGTAAAATATAATCACCTATTAAAAATAGAAAAAAAAGACCTAAATCTGAACCTTTACAACCTGCTCCAAATAAGTCATTCAATCCCACCCAAAGACAACCTGTTCATCAGATGTGAAATCATTTTCATGTGTCTCACCTTTCTTCTGCAAATCAAAAGCCTTTCATTGCACAAGATCTAAAGCAAGTTTAAGAGTAGCATTTGGAATCAAGAGATTATAAACAGATACTGGTTTATACTTTCTCTGTGTAACGCATTTAGGAAACTAAAATGTTTTCTACTACGTCACTGGCCACCTAAAACATGCCACAAAGGGCTTTCCCTCACAGCCCAGGGGGTACTCATTTCTCTTCCTGCTTCCCACTGATGTCTCCTTCAAACTCCTTCAATTCATACAAAGCATGTCTCCTTTTTCTTTTTTTCTTTGTTTTGTTTGTTTTTAAGGCACAACTCTCCATTCAACCCAAGGCTTCATTTCTAAGCAGGCTCCCACCCAGGCAGCCCGTTGCCACACTCCCCCTCTACATCGTCACTAAGCTAAGCCCGCTTTCTTCCACACAAAAGCAGAGTTACGGATCGGCAAGGCACACCATCACGTCCTAAAGAGCGGTACTAAACTTGCCTTCAGTAGCTGGGCGTGGTGTGTCGGTGGGGGCTAACTGTGGTGTGTCGGGACAAGGGCAGCAAACAGGCAGAAGGGGAACAAGGGAGCTCACAGGTCCAGATAGAGGGGGAGATCGCCGACGAACGGGCAAAACAGACTCAACTCAGGGAAAATTAAAACATCGCCGGCTAAAGTGAGAACTTAATTACAAATTCAGGTAGCAGGAAACAGAGACAAACGTTTAAACAACACCTTTCCTCCCCTTTCTCCCAGGCTTAAGTTCACTCCAGAGTCTTCTACACATATCCCGCCCCCAGCCAGCTGGAGCCGGCTGGAACCGGCTGCGACCAGCACAGGGCAGCCCTAGCCTCTCCTCCCAGAGGCCCCTGCAGCCCCCCGCTGCCAGCGCCCATACCCGGGCCGGCAAAGCGCTCGGAGAAGATGCTGGGATGGCAAAACACCGCAGGCGAACTGCTGTACCTTTCCCGGGGCACCTCACTGGCAACCCAGTCGAAGCCCGCCTTCACAGGCGCCGGCCCGCTGGCGAGATCGCTAGCGCCAGACACCAGCTCCTGCACCGCAGCCGCTGGGGAAGGCAGCTGGAGCACTAAGTCAGCCTTCACCACAGCTCTTCCAGCACTGCAGATGGAAAGCCTCTGCAGTTAGATAGTCACGTTCATGAGAAAAGAGTGAAGAGAGGAGTAGAGAGAGTAAAGAAAAATAAATACTTGTCATAATACAGGTTGACCAACGGATTTGGTTTGGTTGGGGAGTGGTGGTGGTGTGTTTTTCGTTTGTTTGTTTGGAGGTTTTTTAGTTCTGAAGTTTGGGTTTGGTGTTTTGGGTTGGGTTTTTTTTTAATTTTGCTTTCATTTCAAGGAAACATAAAATCAGTTTCGTAGTGGACATGTCCATTCTTTTACAACCTACACACAAAGGTGTGGTTTACATTCATAATATTCGTACTAATCTTTGTTGCTCCAAACAAAATAACATTACCAGCTATTTTGTAAATTTTCTCAGGTTATCAAGAAGAGACATAACTTGCAACAATCCTGCCCCATGACTCTCTAACACCAGCCCTTCTGCCATGAAAGAGAATTTTGTCACCCATCAGTAACAAAGGGATGCATCAAGATTTTATTACTTGGGATGAAGTAAACTTATTAAACTCAAATTTAAGCTAGGATTTGCAAAGAAAAATACCTGAACACTACCAATTTTTAAGTTACTTCAATTGGCAAAGGCTGACTTATTACAAATTTAGCGTACAAGTTTGAGTTTCAAAGTTTATTACCAATTTTTTGTTATCTTGAAGTGCAACCTTGCACGAAAGCAATGCTTTTTGCAGACCACCTTCAAGATGTCACTTAATCATAATAAAAACTGTAATTTTAGTGTGTTATTTAAAAAAATTCTAAATTTATTCCTGTGTAATGTATCTAACTAGAGCCAAAATCTAAACTAGTATCAATGTACAGTAAAAAGGATTATACTATTTACATAGAATTTTTCTGTTTCCTTATCATAGAAGTTCATGTATACTATATTAATAAAAAATAGCATGTTACCTCTTCCTCTTTTCTCCTTATAATTTAGGCTTAAGTCATATATATTTCTTACTATGTATTTTGCTCTGTATTTCGGCAGTAGTATTTGAAAAGCTCTACAGCAAGAGTACTAAATAGTAAGAGTACTAAGTACTAAGAAACAGTACTAAATACTGAAATTATTAATCTCTAAACCTTGAGGATAAGTTTCATATCTTCAATCAATGTTCCTTTCCCACAAGGCCTAGCTTCTAGTAAACTCGTTTCTCCTGCATCTTCAGAGTTGCTTTCTGGGCAAATATTCTTTAAAGTAAGTCCCGGGCTACCTGAAAAGATATGGTAACAGCATTTTTTTTCTGGTACTACAATAAACTTCGTCACAAAGAGAGAATGGAAATGTGCAGCAAGAAGCCGGAAGAAGGACAGGGAAGCTATTCTCCAAATATGCACAGTCTTATGTGGAATTGTTTTCAAGAGCTTTATTACTACGCTCTTTGAACACAACTTCAGGGTGTTTGCTGATTTATTTTGGGGTAGGAGTTGAAAGTTGGCATCTGAAGGCAGATTTTTTTTCCAAGTTTTGCTGCACCAATTAACTTATTCCTACTATAAAATAAAAATACTGTGGAATTCCTAAATAACTTAGGTTTGGGGTTTTTTTTGTACTTAAAGAGATTATATAACAAAACTGAAATGAGAAAGACTTCATTGTAACATAGAAAATGATCAATTTTAGAAAGCAAACCAAAAGAGACAAAAACTTTTAAATCCTATTTGTACCATATTTGTTAATTTCAACCTGGGAAAAGAATAATCTTTGGGGCTATAGCTGACCAACAAAAGGATGCAGTTTTCACATACTTGTAAAAATGCTGCATTAACCACTTTTCATAGATTTGAGAATTATCTATTATTGAAAATATAAATTTAAATCAAATCATAAGTGTAAGAAAGCATCCATAAGGTTTTTTCCTTAGTAAGTCAGCCTCTACTCCAAGTTTCCAGCACAACAAATTATTCATACGTCCATATTGCCACATACTCAGACCACAGGCAATCAAGTGGAAAAAGGCTGTTAGGAAGTCTGAGAATCTGAGCATTGCCTCTTGCTAAGCCACATTCACCAGCAAGTGGATCATCTAAAACCAGCCCAGTAGGTAAAGCTCTCCTTAAAAAAAAAAAAAAAAAAAATCAACCTTTATTACAGCTAAAGTTTAAACATATGGCACTAAAAAGCCAACATGCTAGTAGATGCAATACAGTATTTTGGTTTGTCTTAAACTGGAAGCCTTCTTCAAGCATTTAAAGTTGGTTTGTAAACACCAGTTTGTATTAATACAGGTCAAAGCTTTTTTGCATAAAGAAATTGCAGACATTTATAGAAACAATTATTAATGGTCATTGTGTTTGTATTTACCAGCACGTTTTGGTTAAATTCTGTAGTGATTCCAGAACACAGAACACCAGATCCTGGTCTTCCAACATACTAAACTGATTCAGGTACTTGGAAGTATTAACCTTTTGCTTTGAATAATTAAACTTTAATCAGTTATGTATCCAATACACAGAACTACTTCACAGCAAGGTAAAATATTATCCACAGATAAATTACTGCCATGTGGCTAATTAAAAACTTTTTGAACCTGTTATCAAACTGAACGTCATCAACATTTGGGTCAAGCGCCTGAAATTTTGTCATAGACATAACGAAAGAGCCAGTTTGTGTTCAGCTAGTATGTGCTCATGTTGTGCATTATATTAAGCAAACTCTTCTTTTTCAAAACAGTAATATTCCTCATAAAACACACACTTAACATGAAAGGCTGCCCCTTACAGATGAAACTAATTATGAGTAAGAATACTTATGACACAGCAGACAAATACAGACTTTCCTTCAGTGGGACTAATCAGTGGATTTCAGCAGCAGATGAGAATGAGAGTACAAACTTGAGGAGCAAAATCCTGGTTCCTCTTAACGGGACTTGTGCCACTAAGTTTAGTGAAGACAGGATTACACCCTCAGATATGAAAAGTATAAAACAACTTTCATTCAAGGATCAGGAAACAGCTCAGTTCCAGGCTGTGGTGTGCCATTAGTGTGCTAGTCACTCACATTTAATGTGATTGACCAAGACCAGACATCTGTGAGCAAGATGGGAGAGCTGAATAGCTGCAACAGTGTCATATTACACAAGAACCCTGCAGGTGGTTAATTTTGGGGAAGAGGGGGTGGGTGGGTGTGGTGTGTATTGCCCCCTTAGTTTCCTGAAAAATCCAGTAAATCCTTGCTTGGTATCAGCTTAATAAGCTGGTAAAAAAACCCTACAGAAAACCAACCAGAAACCAGTCCTAAGGTGGTCCTCTCCCAAATTAGAAATTTGCAGAAATAAAAATATCATTAATCACAATTTAGTCTAAACACTAATATCCATCCTTACAAGATCTGACTATTTGTACAAATTCAAGATTTTTATGAAGTTTGCCTTATTAAAAAAAAAAAATCTGCCAGTAGTGCAATGCCCCTAACGTCACTGGAACATCACATCAGTACAAATATAGAAAGATTGCTCACCCAGATCACCTCTCTGCACCTACCAGCAGGCTTCCTTAGGTGGCCTCAATAATTCCATCCAAAGAATATTTTGTATTAGTAAACTGGGGTTTTCCTCAAAGGGAAGAATTATTTGCTTCTTTCAAATTACAGTTTACAGAAGAGATTTAGGCTTTTGTAAGATACTTTTAGAGTTTCTATCAAATGTAATTTTGATAAAAATGCTCTGTAGTGTGAGTAAAGAGAAAACTCCCTTTGCAGGCTTGACTGAACAAAAGAAATAGCAGAAATATATACTCCCAGCAGATGAAAAGGTAATGGATACTAATCACAACTTACCACAGAAGAGCTAGTAGAATTCTACAAATATTTTTCTCCTTCAGATACAAAGTTCTGTAAACCTAACAACAGCATTTATACTACATTTGAAGTTAAATATCATACTATATTTAGAGAGTTATATACCATGAATATTTCTTAGTATTTTACCTCAATAAATGCTACTTTGTACTTCCAAAATTTCTAAATTCCATCAAACTTAGCTGCAATGGATCAGCAATAAAGTAGTTTACAGAAAAGAAAACATGCCTAATATGTCTGACTTGTTTTCAGGAAACTGTTCTTTGCTTGAAGTTTGCACATTTTACAAGCTTTCAACTCACTATGACTGGGAAGATAATTTCCTGTAAAAATCTGGGGCATGGGAGTTTGTTTTCACTTTAAAAAGAGTCAGGATTTAAAATACTTTTGAAACAGTGGCAAGCTATTTCTAATCAAGGCTAATTAGTCTAAGCAACAACCCACATTATTACAGAAATACTGTTTGTAGTATCCGAGCTTGCTCAGACTGAGCTTGGACACAAGCCACAGGAACTATATATAGATCCACTCGATGTTACAATGTTTTCTATATGATAAAAACAGGATTATCTTTGTAGCCAACTATTGTAGAAACTGCTCTGCAAGTGCAATGACAACTTAAAATGAAAAAGCCTCTCAAAGAAATTTTAGGAGAGAATAGGATGACCTTTCAAGAAACACTATACAGTGTATGGGACTGCACAGATTTTTCTCAAAGTAGGATGTAACTACAGGATGCTGTTTTTTAATACTGCAACCTATTTGAAGCCAGTGTTTTATTTAGTAATGTCTCACTAGTTACTAACCAAGAGGAATTTGGAGAGAAGGCAGCTCAGTTAGTTTGATAAGCTGTAATATGATTTTTGTACTTTAAATATTTGCATTTTGCGAAACTGAATTCTTACAGTCAAGTGCAGGTGATTCAAAGGTCACAGCTATGTAGTTATATAATTGTACATTCAACTTACTCACTTTAAGGCCAATGATTTAACATCAGCAAAATCAAGTGCATCAGTGGCACTTCTTAGTTTTTGTCTAAAGAACTTCTTGATTAATTATTCTGCCTACACAGTTTTGCAATTGTTTGCATTAATTCATTCAGGCATTCTAAATGGATATTACAAGGTAAAAAGTTCCATTGCTAAGCTGCATAGATGTGTGTTCCCCACCCTGACCCAAAATGGTGCAGTGCTAGATGCTTACTGGAAACTGCAATTATTTTTTCTCTGCAATTCAAACTAAAGCTGTATGATTCATGGAGACATAAATTATTTTAGAAGCATTTCCAAACAGCTGCTTGGCCACACAGATCACAACTTTGGGGGTAGATCATGACAGTCATTAATATCAAGAAAGTGACTCAGCTGAAAGTACAGGTAGATAAATTAGGCTGTGTGGTTGCGCAGAGCAGCAAATAACATGGCATTGCAACTACAAGTAATCAATTCTTTCAACACTTCATAAAGATCAAAAATATTTTGAAGATGACTGGTCTCAGTCAAATAGCAGTAATGAAGGGGGTAGAAATAAAGAGTTATGACAGAAAAACCCTAGACAGAAAAGATACTTTCTTAGAAATCTGCTCACACCTAGTCCCAGACACACAGTGGCAGAATACCCCAAAATCACTATTTCAGCACGCATAAGCAATTATCCTCCGATCCTTCTTAATGAACAGCAGTGATTGGAAAACAACCTCTGAGGACAGAATTATAGGAGACTTGCTTTCATTTATAACGTTTTAGACAGCTGCGAATTGACAAATGCCTCAGTATTTAAAGCATCAAATAGTATACTTTTATTAAAAAAAACTACTGGGGGCAGATGACTTTGCATAACATATACAGAATGTGCTGCAAAACCTAACTGTTAGTAATGAACAAGTTACAAAGCTTTAAAAAATTCATCTTTCAAAGTTTTTTTAACAAAATACTAAGGATTAAATTAAAACTCTGATTTCTACGTGGGGGTGGGACACAATGAGAACATTTAAAATTCTGTTTCAGGAATGAAGCAGACCTCCACAAGTGGAAAGAGTAGGGTGAGGGGAGTCAAGTGTCTTTCTAGAAGCAATCCATTCCATTTACCATGCATCTTCACAACATTAGCAGCTCCTGAATCACCCACACAGAAAACATGGTTGAAAAGTAGACCACTGCCTGTGATAAGAGCTATTGTTTTTACTTCCTGAATGGCTTTTGGGACAGACCCTTTTAGAGTGATGAAATCTCACAGGAAACGTTAGGCTGCAGTTAATTCTGTAACACACAGCAGGTACCACACAGATTCTTGGGATAAAAGGTATTGTTTTTGTACTGGTCAAAACATCCTGGAGGGGAAAAAAATAATAAAAAAATCCCATTTCAGCAGTGCTGAAATTACCAGGCTTAATTTAGAATTTATCTGAGATTGCCATCAGACCAATTGCCAAAAAAGTATTTGTAAAATGTCTGTGGGAAAGTGGATCTGAATTGTCTGGGTAAAATAATGGAAATAAGTGCATAATAAAAACAAACTCACCATTTATAATCTAGAAAGAATCCCTCCCAATGATTGTGTCCACACAAATCTTTCTGCCCCAGAATATCCTTCTGGTTGTGGCAGCAGTAGAAATGTTAAAAGTGCCAATGTGGACAAGCATCTAAGCATTATCTACAATTAATACTATGCTGTTGCACTTAAATGTCATCTGTGTCTTGTGATAAGCTGGCTAGTCTTGCTGAAAAAAAGTGTATGTGCATGAGTAAAGAGACATGCATGTTTCAAGTACATACTCTTTGTTATGTATTACTTCGTCAACTGAAAATGAAAGACCACCACACATTTCAACATAATTGCCCAATCCTAAATTGTCTGAGATTTTCCAAGCAATTTAATGGATTGATTTACAGAACCATTCTTATAAGAAACCAATGACTGATTTCATTTAAAAATAGAAATTTAAACCAGGGGCCTCATGTTTGCCTTTAAGAGTCTCCAAGGGGCTTTTCAAAAGCAAATTAATCCCCTTTACACAGTTATAGAGCTCATTCAGTCAGATTATCTTCATGGACAAGTCTTCCTTACTGCCCATGTACCTCTTACAGTCCTCTTAAAGAAAATGCAAGTTGAGGTACTTACTTTTGAATAATTACAGAAACTAATTTGAATAATTAGGCAAACTAACATTTATAAATTATTTTCTTTTCATTATTTATCATGTTATAGTTTAAATACATTTAAATATCTTTTACATAATTTAAAACCATAGCAACAGTGCAGATAAACAGGAAACAGTAGCCTTTTGTTATTAAACTAATGATCCTTAACTTCTCCATCTGCATTACTTCTCTAAAATTGTCCCCTTCTAATGATTCCTCATCTCTTTTCTCCTATTTTACTTTTTTTTTCCCCCTGCCATTTTCTTAACTTTTTCCTGTTCTCCTGCATTCACTGCTGCTTGTGCTTGTAACACGCCTGTGGTGTCCTCATGTTCCAGTGACTGGAATGGTTTGACTTTCTTCCAAGCTAGCTGGCTGATGTTTGTATGCTTTGATTTCCTCTTTAACCACTCGAGTCCATGGTGAGTATGAAACTTTTCCAGTTCAGCTGCTGCCAGCTCTGACAGAAACCGTAACTCCGTAACTTGCTAGCTTCCTCCTTTTTTTTTTAAAGCACAGGCAGACAACCAGTTTTTATCTGGTTAGACTTAAGTAGATAATTTTTTTTTTTTTTAAGTCACATCCACTGTAATTCATATGGTCAGTCATTTAAAAGAAAATCAGAAAGACCATGACTAAAGCACTTAATGCACAAATCAGAGCATTAGAAACAGGCCACAGAACCCCTTGGGGATTCAGGATCTAAACAGCCTTCTAGACATTACAGGCTGGAAAATACACAAGAGGCAGCTCTAGTCATGAAAAGCAAGACTTAACAATAAAAAAGAATGGACAGACAAAACACAAAGTAGCTCAGCAATTCAGTTGTTTACAGGCCTTAGTCAACGCTTACATGGAATTTTTCTTCATATTTCCACAGCCACATTTGGCTACAACATTATCTTTGCAATAGCTGACTTGAAACAGTTTTTCTACTTTAAGAAAGTTCTTAAAAAGACCCAACCTTTTGGATGATGGAGGTTTTGCAATGGCTGCACATGGGCTGTTGAACCGATCCAACAAGCCAACACAGCAAGGAACATTATTGTTTCATTCAGTAGGTACCACCCAACAACTTCCCCGCAGAAATGCTTTCACAAATAAGGTTGATGACATCATACTATAAGATATTTGTTTGCTTTCATAAACGCGGGTTAAAATGACATTTTCCTTGTAAGGCTGAGTTGTCTGAAGCAAAAGATGTGACCTGACCTTGCCTTCTACACAGAGGTGACTGGCCCTGTGGGAAGGGGCAGGCTGAGGATGTCATATATCTTGATTTTAGACAGGCCTTTGCCACAGTCTCCCATCGAATCCTTAAAGCCGTATTGCCATGATATGCCCTGAGTAAGTGGACAACAAGGTGGGTTACAAACTGGCTGGACTGCTGGGTTGTGGTCAGCAGTGCAAAGTCTAACTGTGGCTGGTTAGTATTGGTGTTCCTCAGGGACTGATGGTGGGGCCTATTATTTCCTGACTTTATTAACAACATAAGTGGAGGGATGTAATGCATGTTCAGCAAATCTCAAGCTGGAGGTGGGGGGAGCAGTTTACATGCTGGAGGGCAGGGTTGCTATTCAGAGGAATATCAACACCTTGGAAAAATGTGGTAACAGGAACCTTACGAAGTTCAACAACAGCAAGTAAGAAGTCCTGCATCATGATAAAGTAACCCCAGGCAAAAGTGCAGGCGGGGAAGGAATTGACTGGCTAGAAAGCAGCTTTGCAGACAAGGACTTTTGTGGCCCACCTGGATCCCAACGGCACATGTCAGCAGTATGCCCTTAATAGCTGAGAAGGTCAAGTACACTGTACTGTGCAACTGGACTGTACTCTCAAGAATGAAACCAACAGATTGAAATTATTAGTGCCCTCTGGCAGTTGTGAGACTGCATCTGTAGTGCTGTGTCCAGTTTTGAGCTCCCTGGAACAAGGCAGACGTTGACATAAAGTAACAAACAAGTAGACAGGAGGGCCACCAAGATGATTTAGGGGGCTCAGCCACATGGCACACAAGGCTGACAGAACAGGCTGATTCATTGTTAGGATGAGGAGATCTTACTGCTGTCTACAAACAGCTAATGGGAGCAGACAGTGAAGACACAGCCAGGCTGTTCTTGGAGGTTCAAGGTCACGGGATTAGAAGAAATGGACACAAGTTGTAATACAGGAAACTGCAAATAGAATGAAGAAAGTATTTTACCATGACAGTGGTCAGGTACTGGAACAGGCTGCACCACAGCTGATCTCACCTCTTTGAGATGCTGGAACCCAACACCACCACTATTCCTTTCTAGAGCCCAAAGACTTACTCTGCTCCAGGATTACGTATGCCTACACAGATAAGTGTACACACACATAAGTGAGACATACACAGACGAGAACCACAGCATGCTTCCAATACCACAGGAAGCTTAGGTTCAACTACAGGGGGGAGAAAAGCTGGAAGATGAGAAATCAATGCAGAGAAGGATCAAGCCTGGCCTGCACAAGGAGAACTAGAGAAGAACATTACATAAAAGATAACACAAACAGTATCAACATTTAATAATGTTTTTTTTCCATTTGTTATCAAATACATTTAGTGTGATATTAACGTGATAGTCACATGCTGTCCGTAAGTATAAGCTGTTACCCCACAGCACTCTGAGGGGTAGCACTGACAGAGAAACAAGTACAGCAGATTTTTTGGAGCAGATAGCCAGTAGCCAGTCATGAACAAGACATTCCCAAGCATGCTATTAGAGCTACAGCCAGCCAAGAGTTCACAGAAAAGAAAAAAATTAAAACACACTGATTGTAGAGATGACAAAAGAGATATCAGTTCTGTGCAAATTAGGTTTCCAACTTCCATCATGTTCCTCCACAGGATAAAGAATTCAGGGAAGGGGCACTGTATCCACACACTGGACATTGAGAAATTGGGTGTATACGCATTTTTCCACGTCCATGGAGTCATGAATTGCCATTTAAAATTGCACTTTGTTTCCTGCCACCCTTCACCTTTGTACAACATTAGTCAATATGCCTTGAAGCTTCATATAGAGTCATACAGGTAGTAACTGCACAAAGCCTGTAGTTTAGTCCCAAGAGGAGTATATTAGTGCTTCTCCGTATTTCTTTGAAATGTTCAAATCAACCCAAAACATAAAAAAAGTCTTGCCAAAAAAAGGTGAAATTTGTCAGTTTTGTTATGAATTATATCTGACCACATTTAAACTTGCAAATTCACTTAACCCTCAACACTCTTCTGCAAACACACCTGCATCGCATGTAAAATAAATTGATGGGGGAAACCTGTATGTACTGTGTAAACAACAAAGAAAAGTCCCTCAAAGAACAGACGTGAAATAAGCTGTTATGTGTGCTCATGTCTAAGGTAGTTTACACAAACTATAGAATCCACATTTTCAGTCTCACTAGACTCAATGGAGATAAGTCTCTCTTTATGTTTCACCTTTCAGAAGAGCGTTATTCCCTTTGGAAGATGAAGCCATTCATTTGAATGAAGCCATAACATAAAAAGCGTCTGTATTTACTGAGTATTTATGGTATTACTTTCACAATTCCATTTCAAAAGGGACCACTACTTTTATCCACATATTGATTGCATAAGAAAATAATTCAACATGTAACAGTCGTCAATATTCACAAAATAGTCAACATGTACCTAAGAAACCCTAGATACTCCTAAAGAACGAAGAGTAGGAAGACAGCAGATACCAGAGCTCGAAGTGGAGTTAGGTATAGCAATATTAACTTTATAAGGCATTAATTAACAGTAAGTGCCATTTAAAAGAATATATAAAAATCAGGTACCCACTGCTTTGCCAAGAATATCTTCCCACCTAAGTCTTGTAAGCATTATGTATTAAATTCATTTTACTGAAGTCATAAAGAATAGCAAGTCTTATTCTTTCTTATTTTGCAGAAGGTATAATAAACTGTATCAATCTATGCAGCTGTGTATCTTAAAAGGAAAATGGCTTTGTAAGAAACACAAACACCCAGTAAATCTGAAGTCTAGCTAATGGAACAAAAAAGGTTAGCACTAAAAAAAAAAAATCCATTCCCAGTATTTGTTTACTTGTCAGAGAGCAAGTCTTATTCTCTCAAAGATGCATTTCTTCTTACACAAATATACAAACACACAGACCTGCTTTGGTTGGTTGCATTTCAGCACTGTTTTCATACAACATCAGAGAACACTACAGCCTGTGCACCATTTTGCAGCAAGAATATCCTTATTTTTATAGAATTTGAAACTCAGTTGGCAGATTGAGGCATTTTTCCAACCACAAACAGTTTTGAAATTTTGAACAATGTACGTTCAAACTGAAGTTTTCAGCTACAAGCTCTAAGAAAAAGTCCTGCTTAAAATGTGCTTATTTTACCTTCATTAATTATATACTCATATGCTTATCTCATCCAGCCATTCTGCACCCCCAATAGAAAGCATTTTTGATACTTAAGACAGTTTAGATAAAAGTTGTGTACAAACTAACTGTATTTAGAGAACAGAAGACAAGAAAGTGACATCTAATCCATAGCTATCATAATATCTCCTCTTCTGAACATGAAATAAGAATGAAGATACCATAGTAAAACACAGTCCTTCAGACTGTCCCTTTTACCACCACAGAAACACAGCATCTAAAAAATACCTCACAGCAAGCACCATCACTTCACACCTAGTTCCATTTTTCAAAATAATTTTATAGCACCTTAAAAACTTCCTGTTCTTTTTAGTGACTGATATTTTATTAAGAGTCACACAGTTATTTTATTAAGAATTCACTCCCATATTTGACTTTAACACTACAAACTATGCCTCCTCACTGTACTTCCACTCAAAGAAGCAGCAGTGTTAGAGTACATAAGCTGCTAGAATGAATTGGTAATATAGGAGTAGGGCCTAGTTTAAGTTTAATGATTAAAATTCCCATTATAATCTCTGCAATAAGGTCAACAGTTGTCTGAATTGCATAGAATGCATATGTTAGGTATTAGCTGTTTATAAAGCATCTGCACTAGCTTGGCTCTCAGTACGGGTGCAAGGGATGTATGCCTAGTGCATGAGGGGAACATTTATATAAGAAGGGGACCTATACGAACAAGGATAGGAACTAAACAGCACTTAGAAGTTCTGTATTACATCGGTGCTTTCACATATATGTATTTCTAAACTTGGGAGTCCAGGAAACACTTCTGAGATAGCTGCAGATACAGCAAGACTCCCTTGCAAACCTACTATTTCCCTACAAGCTGCAGATAGAAGCCAATAAGCACAACAATATCTTACGCCTTCTGCTCACGCAAAATAGACAAGCCTAGTGGAGACATTAAGGTTATTTAAATGTTTATAGTGTGCTAGGTGAACAGACATCACTATATTATTGTGAAGTACAGAACTGTAAGTTAATTCATTAAACAGTGCTGAACTACACAGCTGAACTTTCCTAAAGATATTGATAGCTACACAAATAATTTAACCTTTAGTAACATTTTCTCTCTTACTTAAAACTTTCATTTAGACTATTCCCAATTTAAGTGGTAAATTAAAAACAAAATCTCCGAAGTTATTATGTTTTATTGTACTAAAGAATTATTCCTAAAACAAAAGACAAAAGTTCCAATCTGTATTTGACTAGTTATCTTAAATCAGTATACTATTTTACCCATACCTGCTATTTGGTAAAGTAACATGTATAGTTTTGGAGAGGGAAAATAATAATAATAATAAAAAAATCAGATAAAAAACCCTAACTTGCAGGAAAAAAAAACCCTCTACACCAATAGTAAAGGGAGTTCTTTAAGCTCTTTAACAAATGATCTAAAACTGTTGGAACACAGGAATGTGAATGACTAAATAAACCCTTCAGTAAACATTCCCCAGCTGCAGCTTTCAGCCTAATACCAAGTTACAATGTGGAGACTCCATTTACCTTCTACAAAATGATTAAACTTCAGAAGCAAAGCAACATTATATGGTATACATGACTCACACTCAGTGAAAACAAAAACCACTAGACATTTGTTGCTTAAAAACAGAAAAGACACCAAGTCTGGCACCAGTCTGCAATGCAAGAAAGACCATGTGATACTTAGACACTTGTGTATGAGTTTAAAAATAAGCTAGATAAGCATGTGATGAGTGACAATTTTGTACTTGACCTTTGTTTAAATAGCTCCTTTTCACAAAGTCCACAGACATACCAACAAAATTCCTACAAAAAAAAGCTAAAACCCTACTTCCCATTCCCTGTCTTGAAGATAAACTCTAAAACCAAAATTCTATAAGGTTACTTTATGAAAAAATAAAAACCATACGTTTTGCAGGAGGAATTCAGAAAAAGAAATTTAAAAAACATTGAAATCTTCTTGTAAATCAAGCTGATGAAATTCAACATGCTAAGTTACAGAGACAGAAGCTTGGGGGTGTATTTCCAGTGGGAATATTTTGTTCTGCCTAGCAGGCATGGAATTTAGAAATAGAGTTCCTCTCTCCTGAAGCTGAATAGGCCTACAGGACTGCACAGGAAATGCTTTTAAGTCAGGAAATGGGGATGCATTCTGCATGGGATGGGGAACCCCTAGTTTGGGGTATTACTTTTTAAAGTGTCAAACCACAACACTTACCTCTGGAGCAAAGGTCTCCACCGGTATTAAGCAACTGCACTAACATCCATTGTGTTTGTCTCTAAACCCTTGGGGGTTTTTCTGTTGCTGTTTGTATTTCTTTAAATATCACAGAGCAGCTGAGGTGGGAAGGGACATCTGGAGATAGTCTAGTCCAGGCCCCCACTACTCAAAGCAGGGGCAACTAAAGCAGGTTTCTCAGTACCATGTCCAGTCAGCTTCTGACTATCACCAAGGATGGAGACTCCACAGTCTCTCTGGGCAAACTGTTTTCAGTGTTCCATCGCCTCCTCTGTAAAAAAGTTTCTTCCTTACATTTGATACATCTTTGTGTTTCAATTTTTGCCCATCACCTCCTGTTCTCTCTCTAGGCACCACAGAGAAGAGCCTGGCTCCATCCTTTTCATTCCCCCCACACACATCAGGTACTTCTACACATTGAGAAGATCCCCCTGAGCCTGCTCGTATCTAGGCTGAAGTCCCAGTTCTCAGTCTCTCATTATATGTCAGATGCTCCAAGCCATTAATCACCCTCATGGCCCTTCACTTGACTTGGTCCAGCATCATTATGCCTCTCTTGTACGGTGGAGCCCAGACCTGGATGCAGCACTACAGGTGTCTCCACCTTCAACTCCACCTTCCAGAGACACTCTGCTGAGCCCAGGAGGCTGTTTGGCCACTTTTGCTGCAAGGGCACATCACTGGCCCACATTTACCATGTACTTTTACTTATGAAAATAAGCCTTAAAGTTTTTTTTTCACATTTTAAACAGAAAGTAACAAGATGTATTCAATAGTGTTTCATATTGTAGGCTTATCTCACAGTAAGTTTTGTGCTTTACCCAAGCATGTATGATCATGACAGTGGGTGCAAAGCTGTTAACCATATTCATAGCAGCACAAAGCATTCTTTTAGGCATCTTCCTCCACTTCATTCAGTGTATTCACGATAGAGTAAAGACTTAGAGTCCCCAACCGTTCCTGATGTATGGACCGAAGATCTCCATAAAAAGGAGCAGCCAACAGTAATTCTGAAGAGTAACAGAATCATTGTAACAAGTCATGACAAAAGAGGTTAAAAATGAAAAAAATAAATTTTCACTTCTTACCACCGCCCCTTCAAGAGTATCCATTCTTTTTCCTGAAATCAAAACCAAATATAGCAATGGCAGAGAAAATTTTTCTCTTCCTCAAAAAAGTCAGACCACTAAACTCCATTTGCAAGGATAAATCCTGTTTTAAGTAACACTGACATGATCCCACCAAAAGGACAGCCTGGTTTCTCAACTCCTTGGCAATGATATGCAAACTGGGAAGCACCAGCTTTCAGACTTGCAGTTGTGTCTGCAAGAAAGAAAGTTAACAGGAATCACACACATGCTGCCAGGGGTATTTTATCTGGATTCATATTCTTGCTATACAGGACAAGATGAGCCCCTGAAGATGGAAATAAAACTGAAGGAAAAACAACAAATTAAACACAGGTCTAAGGACCTGCCTTCTTGACATAATGATATACATGAGCTAATACTATACTGTTGACTATAGACACCATATTTAGGTTCAATCCATATAGACCTTTCATGTTTGTAAAGATGTTTTATATAACAATGAGTCAGGAGCTTCATCGGACTCCACCAGAAACACTTCAGCAACAATACTTGAGCTACTGATGCCAGCTTTTAATTTCAGGATTTTTATAGACTATTGACACACTTCAGAAGGATACAGAGAAATACCAGATCTTAGTTCTCTAGACTGTGCTCACTGCCCATTTAACTGAAGCCTTCTGTATCTCTTACACTATTACTACACATCAGAGCAGAAGGGAATACAGAACATTTGTACAAGCCTCACTCCACACTCCTCAACAGAACTTAACAGGTACTAGTGCACTGTCCAAAACTATACAAATATTTTTGTTATAGTCTAAAACATGGATCTCAGATCTTATTTTACCACTTCTTTCTTCCTCTCAATTGAGCCTGGACTTAAGAAAAACAAGGATGACAACTTGAACTAATGGGTGATCTTTGTAAAGAGAGGGAACATGTGAAAGATCTTCTCTAGTCTGTGAATTAATTTAGTTCACTTAATCCCAAATAAAACTATGAATCAGTCAGGGTGGAACTATCTCCAGGAACTTCTCAAATCTTCACTTCCCTATTTGTATTCTTTTGCTCAAAAAGAAACCATTTTCTAGATAAAAACCCAAAATAAACATGGTTCTCCATGCCATCACATAATCGATATCCAGTTGATGGAGGGGAATTACCTTTTGTTTGCCATGACTTTTTTTTTTCCTCTCCACATTTAGTGAAGTAGTATTGCATGGTGCTCTGCAGCATAGGGGTGCAGAAACACCTCAGCATTTTGGGGGATCTACTGAGTACCCTCAGTTCATAAAGCAGTAACTTGCAGAGAGATACGCTGATCCTGAAGGGACCAGAAACTCAGGTGTTCGATCTCATTTGTACTAGCAGATACTTAGTAAAACATACATTTGATTTACTGGATAAGATTAGTCTTGCTGCAATGGAAAAGCTAAAACAACTAGTCAAAAGAAAATTTAAAGCAAATATTTCAACAGCTTTTTATTAAGCCACTTGCTGGAGAAAAAGTTGTGTGTCCACAAAAATCTGCAATTTTATTGCTTAAATTCCACAACTGGGGGGTAGAGGACCCTTCGAGTGCCTTGTTTAAACTTACTTATTCTTGATATAAATACTAACTTTTCTAACGTGCATTTTGGAGTAAAAGCAAAAGGAGAAAGAGCACAGAAATTTGCTCTAAGCATTTTACATTTTATTAGACTATTTGAAATGTAAATGAAACTACTACTTAATTCAGTTTAATTTGTTTTTACAATTAGAAACCTGATTTTTTTAAAATTATATCACATTTCAAGAATGACAGTCAAGAATAACGCAGAAAAATATGCAAATTGTGAGACTTTTCAATAACATTAACACAAAATTTTTCAATGAGGAAAAACTTCAACTTACTCCAAAAATCCAAATTTTAAAAATGTACTTGCTATACAAACAGATAATGGAATATACAATGCAATTATAACAGAGATTGTGTAAACTATCTTAAAAACAAGGATCATGTAAACTAACAGGTTAAAATCTCACAGCTTATTTGAACTTCAGCATAAATATCAGAATTAGAGAGTGTTAAGTTTTGAGGTTTTTTCCCCCACATAAAGCCATATAAAGAAAAATACTATCACATACAACACACTTGAAATAACATTAATAACCTTGAAACACGTTATACTGGCTTTTGTGCCACCTATATTATCTGCCAAGAACAATCTTAGTATTTCAGTTGTTATTTGTTTGGGATTTTTATAAAGTACCTTTATTTCAGTGATTTTGCTTTTATGTCACATACTGATAGTCACAGTTAAAAATGCCCTAATTCTTCTTTACTTTTCAAATCTTATTAACTCACACAAGTCAGTAAGAATACCATAAAAATTACAATTCATGTACGTTTTGATAAAAATCAAAAATATAAATTCCTTGGAACCGACCTATCTTATTCAATGAAAACTATTTTTCCATTAAAATTATCACTAGGTCAAGTGCAAGAACAAATTCAATTACAAGACGTTTCCCAAGTCTGATTTTAAAAATAATTAAAAAAAAAAAAACACACACACATCCCTTAACACATTTCCTTGTCAGGTCTCCAAAAAAAAAAAAATTCCACCTTGACCTAAAAGGGCACAAGAGACACCCAATCAGACACTCTGACAAGTTGTTTTCATTTTTCTTCACATTTAAGAAGTCATACCAAGATTAGCAAAAGCGGTTATATTATTAGGCAACTAAAAGTTATCCGATTCTGCTGATGAGCAGTAAAGACATGGGCATTTAACTTTAAACACTTAAGTTGTATCACACTTTAAAATAGGTCATTAAAACCCCCAGAATTATGAGTATGTAAAAGCACAGACACTTCTCATACTAACATTCAGCAAGACAGTATTTTTTCAGAACAATGGCTTCTCTAGTGCTTGTCTTGTTTTTCTAGATTTGGGGTTTTTTATGTTAAAAGTTGGGACTAAAGGCAACACAATACTAATTATAAGCATGACACATGAGGTTATTTCTCAGTATTTACTGTAATCTGAGAAATGAATAAAATGTTTCTCAGGATTCTGTCCAGATTCCCCTTAGGAAATACGTATGTGGGTGTTAAGAGAAGGGACGCAAATGAATGTTCTTCTCAACAAGGAGGAATTTATCTCCAACCTCAGAAAGCATATTGATGTCAGAATTACGGATATATGAAATTGTAAACAACTTCAAAATGATCTCTCATTCAAGCAGACTAGAACATGTAGCTTGTTGTGTGATCCAAAACCACTTCTGTATGTAAGCATCTGCCAAAAGGCAGGCAGGAAGTCACCTTGCAATATTGTGTGCTAACCTGTAATCAGGTTCCAGTACGTTAAAGCATAAAAAAAAATATCTCATTTTCTGAATCAAAATAATCAGGAATGTAGCACTGAAAGGAGTCATGTGAAACTGCAGGAAACTGTATATCATAGTTACACAAAACAATCAAGCTTGTTTTCTCCCTCACAACCTTTTCCTCACATAGTTTAACTTGAAAATTGGGGATTGTATTAAATTCCGTGATCTTCCTCTTGGGTTAACAGAGTCACAGAACTATGCCGTGCGGGAAGCCACCTAGTGACGAAGGAGCACAAATATGCCTGAAGCTGCCCAAAGTTTTAATAAGATGACGCAGTTGGAGCATGTGATTACTGCTGTTTTTCTCACTGACTTGCAAGTTGTGTGGTGAACTGGAGTTTAGAGAATTGCATAGTGATTTCTGGCAACTTTTATGAGTCTTCCTGAATCTTCTACGTGAACTGTGAAATAGCAAATTTTCTGAAGAGGAGATGTACAAGACCAAAAGGAAACTTACCAAAATGTAGAAGGAGAAGGTATGATGGAAATTTTAAATTCATGATGGCACTATATGCAGAAAAAGTTAAAATTTGTGAGGCTTGGAAGGAAATAACCTAAGGGAGGTAAAAGTGCAAAAATGGAAACCATCAAACTGTCGTCTTCTAACTCAATGCAGAAGTCATTCAGCAAACTCAAAAGAGGAAACTTTCATGATCCAGAAAAAATAGTTGCAGAATTTATGCATACTGAAATAGCATTTCTCATTTCCCAAAACCTGAGAGCTCAAGACATACCATGAACACAAAACACTGCACAGCAAGAATTCAAGGCCAGTAATGCTCAGTGTGTACAAATAATGCGTCATAATGATTTTTGCCTATGGCAAAGAACTTTACCAACATGCCCTTCCTCACTCCACAGGAAAACCTCACCGCACGGGAACAGTGTATGACTGGACTAAGTAAAGAGCCACACAGATAATGCAGAAGAGCCACCAATTAACTTTGACACGTCAGCAAATTGCACCATTAAAGAAAAAGGCACAAAATCCATCATCATAAGAACTGGGGAGTGAAAAATACACATTACAGTACAGTTGGCAGTATTAGCAGATAGTGTGGAATTGTCATTGTATGATATTTTGAATAGTAGAATAATACCAAAGAAACAACTATTTACTGGAATAATTCTTAGGTGTCATAGGTCAGCATACTTAATGAAGGACTGGCTGAACATTTCTTGGAATAGGACACAGCAACTGCTGCTCATTAAAAACACGCTCGTCCTAGATCCGTTCAAACAGTGGTTAACAGCAGCAATGAAAAACACAATCTGAGAAATGAATACTAGTCTTCAAGTCATACCACAAAAGATGTCACAACCTAGGTATGTGATGTACTAGTGAAAGAGTCCTTTAAACTTTTTAAATTTTTTTTCTCTCAAAATGACTCCTGGCAGGGAGGAGATCATGCTCTAATCCCTATAGGGAAAGTAACGGAGCCCAGTTCGGAATTACTTTGTCATCGAATTAAGACAGCATGACATCGGAGAAATTCAGATGTTGCAGCTAAAGGGTTTTACAAATTTTGTACTTAAAATCCCACAGATTTGGGCTGAAGCTCAAAGAAGCGAGTTCAAGCAGTGAAGACTCTAAAAATGAGGAAACATTAGTATCGTAAAGAGAGTAACAGTGGCAGAAATCATGAAGGTGTGTGCGCAAAGATGAAAGAAAACAGGCATAAAGCATGAGAGAAAAAATTACCTTCTTTCAGGCAAATACTTAGTGAAAAATTTATATGCTAATTATATACTGAATACAGGTATGTAATAAACTTTATGTATCTTTCTTTTTGTGAGGGATCATCTTGAATTCAAGGTTACTTTCCTTTCAGATTAGCACGGTAACAAATGTTTACTCTAGAAGAATCTGCCAGCATCTACATCATATTCACTACTCAAAGCAATCTTGTACCATACAGATCAGCACAAATCGCAGAACTACCGCGTAAGAGAAATTGAAGACATCAAGAGCTTCCACCTTCCCAGCAGCAGAAGGGAATTCATTATACTAAATTCCAACAAAGTTGACCAGGCCTAATACCTCTGTGAAATGAAGAGGATCAGCTGCCTCCCGCAATATAGACAAAGGGGTAATTCCTCCTGCCCTCAGCTGTTGATTTCAATGAGCCGTTCCAATTAATTGACATTAGAGGCTGGGGTTTTTTTGACACTGAAGGAAGTACAAGTCTACCCTACAGAATCAGCTGTAGCAACCTTTGATGTTTGGGGGAAGACAGAAATCAAGCTACTCAGGAAGGAGGAAACGGTTCTTCTCTGGCCCAGATACAACTACTTTCTTTTCTGCTTGCTTTAATTACCTTTTTACATAAGCTGCTCAAGGAAACTAACCAATAAAACACAATACTACTCACTTATTCTATGTGAGGAAGCATAGGTGAGCAGGCACATTCTCAGCAACAGGGACACAGAACAAGGCAGACACACAGAGAACAGAAATTACTACAAGCACAATAGTTGGTAAGATGAGAATGTAAGCCACACCAATGTATCATCTCTTTATGATAAACATTACATTTTTTTCCGTGTTCTCAGTGAAATTGTTGCCATGTGACACCTAGAAGTTTTGTAGCAGATTGTTATAAATAATTTTATATTCCATTCTCAAAATATGAATTATTGTAATTGCAAGAAATTAGTAATAACTGAAGAAAAAAAACCTCAATCTTTCAGAGAGTGTACCAATATGCTATTTAAATATCTAATTAGGAAATAATGACCTCGGATGTGAGTTACAGTAAGTTGCAGTGGAAAGAGACCTTAGGCAAAAAAGTAGACTGTTAAAACTTTCTGTTGTAAACAACTGTTTTTCCTTTTCCCTCTGTTACAGCAGTGTGGTTTCTGCAAGATTTGGAATACTAGCTTTTCAAATTTTATGATTAAAATTAAAATACCTTCCATATAGATACAAACAACTGTGCTATCTATACTTTTCATTCTGTAAATTATTTTCTGAAGCATGCCAAAGCAAAACAGTTTGATATCTGGTACCTGTATGTTTGAAACACATGCTTAGTATATAGTATAGATACAGTCTAAATGTAAGTACATGCAAATATTGATTAAAATGTAAACAAAAAAAGCCTAATGCAGAGGTTTCCTTTCAAAGACACATACAGCATCTTTCCAGACTTTCTCCCTTCTCTGTTTTCTGAGGGTAACTGACATGATAGGCTCTGGCATGTCATAGATGTTTGAACTAAATAGTTATGAAAAGTGTCCATTTAAATATTATAAGCTAAGGTAGGTCCAATGTAATCGTACCACTTCAGATTTCCTGTGGAGTTTGCTCTAAGCATTTATCTTGAATTCAAGTAAAAGTAAATATAATATGTGGTAATATAGTATTTAATTATATAATAACTATATTATTATAACCAGAAGAAATACTATTTTGCCTCTCCAAGCATAATATTGAATGCAAATCAAAACACATATTAAACTTGTACTGTAAAAAATCAAAATCTTCTTTCAACTGTAGTGTCATTTAAATGAGTATCTTAAAAAGTTGAACATTAAAATGTAGAAAAATCTATATTAACGAAGAAACTGAATCAAGTAAATTGAAGACATAGAATTCATCTTTATAATTATTCAAAGATTTTTACAAAATATGAACAGATTTGTAATCCAGACTCACTATTCATTCAAGATGGGGACAGCAGTATTTTAGAAGACAGAAATGTTGAAATCATTGTGGCATAGTTGGACAGACAAAAGTATATAAGCAGTTGCCAAAAACCAAAACTATCAAACAGTAGGTAATCCAATTTTTCACATTCTGGAAAGATTGCCATTTTCCATCTCTCTACATATTTTTACCTAGAGATAACATTGTACTAGGGAATAGATTTGAGTTCACATCAGTAAACACAGAAAGCCATAGTGGTTCTTCTGTTGAACTGAATATTACTGAAACATCCCACTAATTTCAGCACAGGAGGGCAATGGCATCATGAGCTTTCAGACTTAACCCACAACATCCTTTCCTGAGTAATCAAAGGTATTTTGATAAGGTTTCAAGATGGTGCCTTCAGAAGAGCCATCTCAGTTATAAAGGACTCCGAGATTACGTGAACGCATAAAGCGCTTTCAAAGGTGAACCCACAGGCATAGATGATGTTTCCTGAATGCCACAAAAAGGCAGAAGTCTAGCTCAGCCAGTGCAATTAGCCAAAAATCTGGACAGGCAACACAGGCCACTGCAAGATCTCAGGGATTTAACAGTCACAATTAGCAAATAGTAATTTGCTATCCTAATTAGAAAAATTCTGGTGCATCCTAGCTGATCTCTATACTACCTTGCTAAATATCCTTTTTAAATCACTCTTCAGACAGGCTAGCCCATGGTAAATATGCAGTTAATTAGCAGAGTGCTGCATTATAATCCACATCCACCTTGTTTATGACATTTCCCTTTCTTACAGGGAGCTCCACAGTGCCAAGTAATAGTGGGGGTCTGCAGTCACTCTGTGGTACACAGGTCTTGTGAAAGTGGAAAGTAACACAAGGGAAAGAGCAGACCTGAATTCTGGAGAAGTAACACTGTATGGTGGTGGTGTTGGGTTGATGGTTGGACTTGATGATCTTAGAGGTCTTTTCCAACCTTAATGATTCTATGATACAGCAGGAGCAGAATATTGAGGGATCAGCACTACAAGCCCAATGTAGCCATTCAGCATCTCAGTGATATAGCTGGACAAGAGCCAACCAGGTATAACAAAAACCAAAGACAGACAGACCTTAAACTCCATCAGACCAGCCTCCCAACTTAGCATTCAACACGGTTCAGTCCTGTGTCATGTGCCCCTGGGCCTCAGCTTCTGCACCCGAGCCTGGTTAACACTTGACTCACAGCAGTACTGTAAGATTAATAACTAGATGTGAATTTCACTGATAAAAACTGTAGTAGCATCCTCCAGTGCTCCCAAGGACCTCAATATCTCTCACTGGAGTATCTTATGCTGGCAAGGGAATAAATACTGTTCTAACTGGACTCCCCATCGGCCAATGCACTGACATCAAATGATGCTGAAGCAATAATTATCCCTCCATCAGAGGAGGAAAACAGCCACATGCTTCTCCTCCTGATGATCTCTCTGTAAACCCCTCATTTCTGAGATGAGGCCACTGCCTCCTTACATACTGCCATATGGGGAAAGCCACTCATGTTTCTTGTTCATGAGATCCCAACTGCAGCAGAGAGACAGAGTATGATCTGCTTTTAATACTGAAAGCAGCCTCAAATATGCGTTGCTTCAGTGAAGACTACCTATAGCAAAATGAATCTATGCATACCCCAAAGACTTTCCAGACCTCTTACCAGTGTTATTTTACATTTTTTTTGTAACCTAATACCTCACAGGTACCTCATTACTAACCACCAAAAGTGAGTAAGAAGGCAACCATCTAGTGCTGCAAAGTTTTACAAAATTACAGAAGTTAATTAAATCAATTATTTCAGATAGCCACATTTTTAAAAAATTATACAGTTGAAAGCATTTAAGTTTAGGTCCTCTTTTTTTGGCACAATTTAAAAAAAAATAAAACCACACAAAACAATTGCCTACACTTTCATGGACATACAATTCCAGGGTATTTTATATACTTGATCCTAAACAAATGCTGAAATGTAATATATAGAAAGAATATTATTTGACCGCATATAAAATTGAAATGCAACTCTTGGAGAAAATTCAATTCTCATACACCCTAATTAATCATAAAACTGAAAAAGCTGCTTACAACAGAAAATGATGAAAGAATAGAATTTTAACCTTTCACAATTCATAACCAGGCAAATATTCCTGCCTGGCAACATCAGCATTGACAACAGTAACTCTGTAACTTATTTTTTTATGATGAATTTTTGGCTACTTGATTCATAAAACAAACCAAGTCCTGGACATAGAACTACGTTTTTTAATTTTTTTCTGATAGATTTGAATCCATCAGCAGCTTATAACCATTCTGAATGAAGACTACTACAGAACTGTAAAGCATGGCCTAAAAAAAACCCTACAAAGTTAGCAAGAAGCATCAAGAACTTCTAAAGAAAGTCCTAAGTACTAACTACATATGTTCACTCTCAACATAAAGTTTGCTAGCAAGAACTGTCCCAGGAGAAGAAAGTTCACATTTCTTCAAGACTGAGAGTACAAAGCTTGAAGTGTTATGCCTTAATTAGTATTTAAGACTCAAAAGTAGATCTGAAAATCTTTCTGACAAAGTAACATGCTGACCTTCTTTAAGATGCTCTAGCCCTATAGAAACAATCTAATCAGGCTTGGTTGGATGGGTAATTTTAATAATGCTTTTAAAAACCCTTCTCCCAAAAGAAAACACACACAGACATGCAGATTGAGAAGTGGACAGTGCTTCCACTGAATTACACAGTCCTCTTGGTACAACTGTGGTTCTATACTCCCTCAGAAATACACTCAAACCCAGATGCTCAGTTTGCTGGGCTGAACCTTAAAAATCTCCCTGTCCTCCGAGTAGCTTAATAGTGGAATCTATAAAAGTAACAAAAGAATGAGACTATCTGGGATTCATTCAGTGTCCAGATGAGAGAGAACGACAGGAAAATCTGGACAGAGATTTGGCCCTTTGGGTACATTCATACTGCAATTTTAACATGAACTGCACCAGATCTTAGCTCTCAAGATAGTCTAATGCATGCATGCACACTGCTATACTCCTTTTGGTTTTGAATCCCCTGTATAATATGCGTTTATTCTTCTCTAGCCAGGCACATCAGCAGTACAATAACCTGCCTACTCCAGAAAGAGAGGCAGAAACTTCAGTAAGATTACAGAAAGCACTTGAGTGAACCTATGTGCAAACCCACACAACAGTAAGTTCTACTGTGGACTCATATTCAGCTCCTCTCATGCTTCCCAAGGCACTCAGGCAAAGCACAAATAAAATCATGTCTGACATGTGAGTGGTAGCAACCTGGATATAAGGGAGCTCAGGCCATGCCAACAACACAGACACGTCCAAGTAACGGTCCAAGCTAAAAACCAGAGAGATCAGGATACAGAATTACTTAACTAAAAGGTGGAAGACCAAGTCTTGATCCCATTAGAGAGTGCTAAGTGGCTCCATAGGTTATGAAACTGGCACTAAATATCCTATCATGAGGAGAAAATATTTTTCCCTACCCCAAAATGAAGCTGTAATGCAAAATAGATTTGAGGACATTTCTCTTTCTTACTTCAAATTACCAGATAGAATAATCACATTGGGAGACTAGTGAACAACTTCATACTTCTCCAAAAAGCACTTAACATGGTATTGTAATACTATTACCTTACTTGTTCCAGTAAGATGACCTGTACAATACATGCTTCGGACATAAAATTGAAAGAGATTGAACCAAATGCCCTTAATTGAAGCAGAAGATTATTTTGGAGGACAGGATCTTTTTCTAGGTTCAGATCCACTAATATCACTGCAGAACTTACTAGATACCAAGACAACTATCCAAGCTCTGCTGTAATTGTTGATTTTTAACTTCCTATTCTAACGAAAAAACTGAATACTATATATTTTTTGATATAAAAAATATTGAAAAATGCTTTCTAAATGATAACAGAGAAAGCAAACAACACAGGAAGAAAGGGTCCCTTATTCCTTAGGGGAAAATTACAGAGGTCAGTCTGCAGCTTGTATGGGATACTGGGGTTGTAAGGATTCCTTATGTATTTGGCACACAGAAAAATTAAGATTCACTAACATATCTTTGTGTGTCAGAGAAGTCTGATAAGTCTCTTGTGCCCCCATTCTGGTACTCACCATAGTCTCTGCAAACATACTTGGAAACTCTGAAACATGTTGCTCCTGGGAAGGAAGGCTTTCTCTGTCTGTTGACAGAAACCACTAACTGCCATAGTAAATTAAACAGATAAAGATAGCTTGGATTTCTAAATGAGAAAGCAGCAAACCTCAGAGCAACCAAAATTAACAGTAGAAAAAAACCTGTCCATTACTTTTGAAAAAAAGCCAAACACTGAACAAGAGCCAGGTCCCTCTAAAGGCACAGAAACACCTTTTTAGGGACAAATGTGGCACTGCGTGAAAACTCTGAGCTGGCTCACAACAGATAGAACCAGCGCTTATCTTCACCAGTATTCCATACCTTAATGGGGTTTTGGTTTTGTTTGTTTTAAATTATTGTTATTACAGACTGCATACTGTAGTGGAGACACAATATGTCCCTTGACAGGGCAGATGATTCATGCAAAAGAACAGCTGAGGAGGCCCATGTACAGCAGCAGTCTGGGGAAAACCAACAGGGACATCTGCATATGTAGGCATGCATTTGTGCATGGGCAAGGAAAACATTGGACAGAAGGACAGAACCCTTCAGGACAGGAAATTTCTCTCCCCCATGTCTGAGAGAAGAAGGAATCACTAACAAAAAGCCGCAAGTCAAAATTAACTGAAGAGAATTTGACACCATCTTGAGTTAAGAAACAAATCTCATTCTACAGTGTTGCATTTCAATTGCACCCACATTCTCAGACACAGTTAACAATCAGTATGTTTAAAGACTCCTGAAAATAAACTGGTCCTACTAAATTCTCAGAAGAATAGTTCCAGCTGGCAGATGTCCATGTACATAACGGTATTTGTACTACTGGAGAGGGAAAGAGGTTAGCATGAGCCATCACAGACTCCAGCGCTCTGGGGCTGAGGGATACACAGGCTCCAACAAAGCCATTGCTTCTCCCACAGAATTACAAAAGAAGCCAAGAGCTCATTAAGAACCCACATGTAAATGGTAGTACACAACCACCTGTCACAGCCCTGTGGACACCATCAGGCCCTAATTGACCTGACCAGCTTCAGCTGCTGTCTCCAGCCCCCTTTGGGCCAAGAGCTCCAATTAAGCTCAGCCTTGTGTTCCCAGTCTTGGGAACAGTTTAAATACCATGCCTGCCTCCAGTCCTGTGCTCACCTCCAGGATGGACTTCAGACCTGCATCATATAGAATCAATAAGGTTGGAAAATACCTTTAAGATCATCAAGTCCAACCATCAACCTGACATCGCCATGCCCCCTAAACCATGTCCCAGAGTGCCACATCCACATGTTTTTTTTGAACACTTCCAGGGATGGTGACTCCACGACTGCCCTGGGCAGCCTGTTCCAACGTTTGACCACCCTCTCGGTGGAGAAATTTTTCCTAATATCCCATCTAAACCTCCCCTGGTGCAACTTGAGGCCATTTCGTCTCGTCCTATCGCTAGTTACTTGGGAGAAGAGACCAACACCCACCTCACCACAACCCCCTTTCAGGCAGGTGTAGAGAGCAAGAAGGTCTCCCCTCAGCCTCCTCTTCTCCAGGCTGAACAACCCCAGTTCCCTCAGCTGCTCTTCATAAGACTTGTGCTCCAGACCCCGCACCAGCTTTGTTGCCCTTCTCTGGACACGCTCCAGCACCTCCACATCCTTCTTGTAGTAAAGGGCCCAAAACTGAACACAGGATTCAAGGTGCGGCCTCACCAGTGCCGAGTACAGGGGTACAATCACTTCCCTACTCCTGCTGGCCACACTATTGCTGATACAGGCCAGGATGCTGTTGGCCTCCTTGGCCACCTGGGCACACTGCCAGCTCATATTCAGCTGGCTGTCAACCAGCACCCCCAGGTCCTTTTCTGCTGGGCAGCTTTCCAGCCACTCCTCCCCAAGCCTGTAGCATTGGGGTTGTTGTGACCCACATGCAGGACCCAGCACTTAGCCTTATTGAACCTCATACAGTTGACCTCTGCCCATTGATCCAGCCTGTCCAGATCCCTCTGCACAGCCCTCCTACACTCCAGCAGATCAACACTCCCACCCAACTTGGTGTCATCTGCAGACTTACTGAGGGAGCACTCGATCCCCTCATCTAGATCATCAATGAAGATACTGAACAAGACCAGCCCCAGAATCGAGCCCTGGGGAACACCACTTGTGACTGGCTGGCCACCAGCCGCATTTAACTCCATTCACCACAACTCTCTGGGCTTGGCCATCCAGCCAGTTCTTTACCCAGCAAAGAGTACACCTGTCTAAGCCATGAGCCGCCAGTTTCTCCAGAAGAATGCTGTGGGAGACGCTGTCAAAGGCTTTACTAAAGTCCAGGTCAACAACATCCACAGCCTTTCCCTCATCCACTAGGTGGGTCACCTGCTCATAGAAAGAGATCAGGTTGGTCAAGCAGGACCTGCCTTTCATGAAGCTGTGCTGGCTGGGCCTGATCCTTTGGTTTTCCTGCACATGCCCTGTGAGCGCCCTCCAGATGAACCTCTCCATAATCTTTCCCAGTACCAAGGTCAGGCTGACAGGCCTGTAGTTCCCAGGATTCTCTTTCCAGCCCTTCTTGTAGATAGGCATCACATTGGCAAGCCTCCAGTCATCTGGGACCTCCCCTGTTAACCAGGACTGCTGATAAATGATGGAGAGTGGCTTGGTGAGCTCCTCCGCCAGCTCTCTCAGTACTCTTTGGTGGATCCCATCAGGCCCCATAGACCTGTGAGTGTCCAGTTGGCATAGCAGGTTATTAACTGCTTCCTCCTGTATTATGGGCGGGTTATTCTGCTCTCCATCCCTGTCTTTCAGCTCAGAGGGCTAAATACCCTGAGGATGACTGGTCTGACTATTAGTAAAGGCTGAGGCAAAGACAGCATTAAGTACCTTGGCCTTTTTATCACCCTTGGTGGCAATGTTCCCGCCCCCCTCCGCATCCAATAAAGGATGGAGATTCTTCTTGGCTCTCTTTTTGTTGTTAATATATTTGTAAAAGCTTTTTTTGTTATCCCTTACAACCATGGCCAGATTGAGTTCTAGCTGAACTGAATACATAGCTTCTTCCCCAGTCCTGTCTCCAGCCCACTTCCTTTTGATCCTGACTGGAGCCCCTGGATAGACACAGGCCGTGGCTGATCATGTGCCATGTCTATGACTGCTTTTGCGTCCTACTACCAGCTCCCAGCTTTTCCCAGTGCTCAGAGCCTGTGGCACAGGGCGTCCCGTTGGTACAGCCACTGCCTGTGCTGGTAGCACCCTCAGGTCCCTTCTTGTCCTCCCTCACGGAGCAGCCCTGCTCGTGCTGCTCCCAGACACTATCGCTCAACAGCATCAGACATATGTATTTCCAAAGAGGAAATCGCTATTTTTAACAAAGTATTTCTTACTATTTTAAGACCTTCTAGTCTGATTCAAATTCACCTCTCAAAGAACAGTGTACCAAAAACAAATCTTCAAGGTTTTCTCCAGTCTAGAGAAAACAGCTTAGATAAATGTGGTGTTGGTACTAAAAACTTCCATAGCCAGAGTACTAAGGCAAAGCTGACAAAATGAACACAGCCAAGTCACAGCAAGTAAACATACTATGTCTTGCTCTTCACCGATTATATTTTTTATATTTTCAGAAACTGATGAGCACTGCTACCTTTCTAAAACTACACTTCAATTTTCAAAGCCAGAGTAGTAACCAAAAAACTTACCTGCAATACACAGGTAGAGAGGCTGAGGAGGGGGAAGGAGAAGACAGGGACAGGAAAACACCATACCCTGTATTTCAAGAGAGGCAGGATTCCTTGAGCATGTGATATAACATAGAATGACACATTAGTTAATTTAGAGGTCTTATAAAACTGACTTGTTTCTTTCAGGTTTTCAGAACATTCTGGTCATATCAAGTCATATTTGACCTTATTCTCCATGAAATAAATATATTTTTGTGGTTTCTAGTATTTTTTTATATTTTCTTATGGTATAAAATACATATTCTATTGACCTGAGAACAGCAGTAACTACTAAGGCAAAGTAATTAGCATTTGTAAACTATTAGATTCTAAATAAAAGGGTTTCCAAAGGTAACATCTTAGGGAGATGTTAATTGTCTGCAGTTTTTTTTTTTTTAAATAATTTTTAATTTTTTTTTAAAACCCAGTATGAAAATACCCATGTTCAAAATATTAGAATTTTTTTTCAAAGGGTTGTTACTCTGTCACCTGTATATACCCTACAGTACTTATATTAACCTCTATAAATAGGTTAGCAATAACATGGTATTAGAAATAGCAATATGTTTTACCATCTTAAATGCACTACTACAAATGAAGAGACACGTAAACAAGACCATGGCTCAATTAGTTTACATCCTTGACAACATTTACAACTCTAAAGATATTATAACATTAGATTGTGATAAATAGTAATGGAAAAGAAAAATTTATACCACCTGAAACTTAGACACAACCAAACATAAAAGAATGCTTTGCTTATTTTTAATCATGAAAAGGATTTTGATCACATGGGCACAAATAAGATGTTGAGAAGAAAGACAAGGAGGGAAAAAATTTAGATCACTTAAAGTAACTGCACCAGAAGAGCTCATATCCAGACTTCAAAAACAATCAATGCATGAAACCCCAGTTTAAAAAGGCATTATAATTCAGCAATATGACAATATGTTAACCATATGTTTACCACAAGTCGGAGAAAAAAGTATCCACACTGAGCCTTGAACTCATATTCTGACCTAAATTGCACACTAGGTTTTACATCAAATTATGAAGGCAAGATTACTTAAAGACAAGGAAGTAAGACAGGAGGTAGTAGCAAAACTCCTTCATTAAATGTTTATGAAAGTGCTAGACCAAACTCAAAACAAAGACAGCTAAGCTTTATCACATTTTTTTTTTCCTCTAGGAAGTAAGTTCATACCTACCTGGGATGCCTAGAGCAATGCATTTTATGTTTTAGCACCTGGGAAATTACTATAAATTGCAGAAGATGGGAAAATCAGAAGGGGACTTGTGTGGGGCAGGTTTGCTTTCTTTTTGTTTTGTGTTTTTTTAGGAAACTGACCAAATGGGAGATGACTAAGTAGAGCTGAGAAAAAGAAAGCATCAAGGGAGGGAAGATTAAAATAGAATTCCTCAAAGTAGAAATACAGAACAGAAAAATACTTGTAGTCTTATGGACACATGAACATCCAGAGTTCCTTGATAGGCAGAGTGTAGTGTATTCAAACAAAGGAAAGGCTGACATATAAGCATAACTCTTTACAAACATACTAGAGGGACAGGAAGCAAATACCTGTATCTAATTTAGCCATTTAAACATCTGATTGTCAGTCCAGATCTTAATGAGTTACTAACGATATTCCAGAACTGTCATCTCAGATATCAAAAGAGCACAGGAAAGAAAATTCTAAATGCTTTTTTCTTCTCCAATTTTCTCAGGACTTTTTCTTTTGAGAAAGTGGTAAATGAACTTACGAAGAGGACTGCATGATTGTATGCAGGCCTGGAGCAGCATAAGTCTTGTACCCAAATAAGCGGGGATTTATTTTCCAGAAAGAGCACCATTTAAAATCTTTTACTATTTAAAAGTAGTCATCCTGCTTTCTTCTGTGTAACTTAGGAGTAATACACCAGGCCTGCACAAAGAGATAAACTGAATTCCTCAGCAGTACTGAGTGTTTTATAACTTTGGAATCTTCTTACCCTGTATTGATGGAAATTATTTCTATCAGTGGATTCTTCCTAATCTTTGGCAAATCCAGTCGTGCTCCCCCCAAACGTTTTCCATTATCCTTTTTCTGACCCAGCAGTCTCACCGAGTGACCTGCAAATGAAGCATAAAAATGCAGTGAATACAAAGCACAAGTCTCATCACATTTGTTTTGATTTGCTCTTCTTCAGAAGCAGTGTTTATACTTCAAAGATTGAAAATAAGAATGAGATGTAATAATGTATTTCTACCAGCTGGAGCATTTAAAAGGAGACGCTGACAGGTAAAATAAACCATGTTAAATTGAACAAATTATTTCATCCAATTATCTTTTCACACTTGCATTTTCTGGTTTATTCAATTAAAGTGATCTAAGCAGTTTCATTTCCAGACTCCCAAGCAAATATCAACATAGCAATATTTAAATACATTGTATGGCAGGATTAAAATATTTTTCCCCAAAATTTCATTCAAACCTAAATTAGTAGGTAATAAACAACTAAACATTTTTTAGCTTATTATATGGAGAACCAACACATTTCAAAGTTACCCTCACACTTATATAGTCAGATAAGTGCTGTGAAGCATATTCTGATAACATGTTCATGGTAAAAATGACTACCGAGATTTACGCATGTTCCTCCCACAACAAGGAGATTGCAGGTCAGAAAATTGCCTCACAACCCCTTGCCTGAAGCCAGTAACATTCAGAGAGTAAAATACAAATACTATCACCAACTGCGTACAACAGTACATCAGTCATACCATGTCAAGTCCTATATTTCATATTTAAGGAGCACAAATGACAGGGTTCGCTAATATTCAGAAGCAAGATCTAACGATGGCGAACAAAAACAATTAAGTGTACGTTACTGCAAGAGGTAAAATATGCCCAACTTATAAACATAAGACTTGTATCACTTATTCCATAAAGCCTAGAATAGGCAGATAAGACAGCAAGGGAAAGCTAATGCTAGATACCTGAAAAGAGGTAGAAAGTAACACTACGTGGAGTAGAGGCAAGAGAGAAAGCATGTATCCACTGAAGCTGGAAAACTCTTTTGATAGTACATGAAACTACACCTACAATCCGTCAAACATTTCAGAAAAGAAAAAACCTACTCAAAAAAAGGAAAGGGCAGGGGCAAAAGGAAATAAGTATTACCTGAGCTACATCTAGCACAGCAAAGTAGAAAACCAGTTCAAATCAATTAAAAACTATGTTCAATCAAATCTCATAACTTACACTACCAACAAGTATTTCTAAAACTAATTAATCCATCATTTAAAGTCTTTCTCCACTACCTGTTTTGAGGAGTCATTAACGAATTTTTAATAATGCGTTCATACTCTGAATTTATTTCTGTCATACAACAGCCCAGAAATAAACAACTACTTGCAGCATACCATCTTTCCCAGGTTTTTTAAAACACATAAAAATTCTCCATCAAAAATGTGATCTAATGAAGGAGTGAGCCGGACTGGCCTGATATCGTAATGGCTAATATTAAAAAAAGACATCCTAACATCAACAGGAATTAAAAGGTATTATTTTTGCAGCCTCATTTCACGAAAATTTCATTACCTCCTGCTGTGAATTTAGTAATATGGTGCTTGTGTTATTAACATTTGCTAAATTATTCACTTCTACCTTTTCATGACAATAACAGCAATATCTTTGTCTCACAATACAATCAGTTATTTTCCAATCTAATGCTTCATTGAGGAGTAGCAAGAATGGCACCATTTTATTTATGTGTAAATGGTACTACCATTGTACCAGTAGGTACATACCTATTTATGGTAGGCATAAAAATTAAACTAGAAGCAGAGAACTTTCCTTTTCATAATTCCTAATACTGTAGTTCATTTGGGATAAACCAGTTTATCAATTTTTTAAATATTCAATTGCATTACCATATTAGAACTGTATTTGTATTTACGGCTGAAAATACAGTGGAATGGTTTACATTTTTCTTAAAACAATCAGGCTTACCACCATAACAACAAGCTACCCAAAATTTTGAATTCATACATTTAGAATTGGGGTCAAATCACCATTCTGAAGTCTAAAAAACAAAACCAAACCAACAAATCACAAAGATAACCTACCCTCCCAACAGGTAATATATCAGAGCGCAGAATCAGTGAAGCTTGATCTCCTCGGAATGCACACCCTCACAACAAACAGCCAGGCAAATAACTGCTCTCTAATAAGAATTTAGCTCATGCTCTCCCTTTCTCATACTGGGAGCGTTAATCAGAGAGGCAATCTTTTCCACAGCACTTCTGGGAAAAATGTATCCTTTGGACTACAAAACTCATCATAAATCTGTTTGAAATTTGTCAAAGGACTAAAAACTAGTAAGGAGGGAGGGAAATGAAGATAATGACAGACCTGTGCAGGAAGCACAACTTTATAATCCATATTTTCTTAGGACAACGGGGGGGGGGGGGGGGGCGGAAACAACAAACCAAAAAACACAACACTATAGTAGTCTAAAGAAACTTGTTAACCCAAAGTATCTTTTTACAGATCCTGGTCTTTCAGATGCTAGGCAGGTTGGCATACACATTAGGGGAAAAAAAACCCACCACCAACAAAAACTTAGAACAGTTGCATGTAGAATATAACTCATTAGGGAGCATAAGACCTAGCCTCTCTTACCTTCAGAGACTTTCTTAGTTCAGGAAAGAAACCCCAGCCCTGTGACCGCCTCCCACATGATCCACTGAACGCTAACACCCACTTCAACCTCATACACAAGCTCTGAAAATCTATGGCCTAGCAATAAAATATGGCACCTTTTTTTCACACGATGTATGGCCACAGTTTTTCCTATAATCCTACCGAATAACACTCAAGTTTAAGTTAACGTGAGGCCTGCAAAACCTGTGTGGCACTAAAGAATGATAACAACCCTCTACTTTTCACTCCAGATACCAGAGGGTAAGAAAAAAAAAAAAAAGCGCAGCACTGGGAGATGAGTTTTAGCAGAGAGTTTAATGCTTCCAGAAAGCAAGCAGCACATGCATATCCAACCACAGTGATTTGTGCTGCAGACACACTTAATAATTCAATTTAAAAAAAAAGGCAAACAAAAACCCCAAAAAACCCTCAGTTACAGTATTCATGACCTTAAATCCCTTTTCCCCTACTCCATACAAGGACTGTTGTTTCTTTTTAAGTAATCACTAAAGCATCTGTTTACAGCATTGTTGCTATTAATAAAATATAACTTGATAAACACTGAATCATACTTTTTCACATGCTGTAGATCTTTTTTTCCCCGTACTTATTTCAAGAAAACTTAATAAATATTTTGTCATCTTCAATAAGGAAAAGGCTAAGCAACTTTTTTTTAAACTGTCTAACCAGCATTATTAAGATAATTAATATTAACCACCAACATCAAGAACAACAGAAAAAGCAGTAATTTTAAATCTCATTTATGATCTCCTTTCAAAGCTCAGAATGGGGCAAAACATTGCAATCAAGTATTACTTCTAAAGCATATTATCTGATTAAGTTACCTTCTCTCTGACTTTACAGGTTGAATAAAAACAGGTGTCCCAAACTTAAAAGAAGCCTCTTTCATTTGATTGTTTGGTTTCTTTTCTTTTTTTAAATTTGGTACAAAAATAACTTTTGAAAACTGAGTTATACTTCCATGATGATGAGTGCTCTATCTCAGGTACCAAATGAAAACCACTCCTTTTTTTGATCGCTCACTGGAAGAGACAAGCTTTGAAACACAGCTAAAGACAAACAGATCTAGTCAGGTTATACCTGAGAGCCTATAAACCTCTTCTGTCATAAAGACAACTTTTCTACTTCCACATAGTCTACTAACAGATAAAACTGTATTAAATTGAAAAGGCTAATTAGCAGTTCAAATCATGCTGCAGAGCAGTTTTTCACTAATTAATAGATAATTAATGCAGATTACAACAGTAGTACTAACCAAGCCCAGTGAGGAAGCCTACTGAGTAGAATCACTCACAGCAAGTGTAAATGAAATCACACTGGAAACAATTCAAAATGAATCAGAGCTCCCTAGTTTTCAGAACTGTTTAAAATTAAACTCATCTTTACATACAAGTCAGTAGAAGCAATTCACATTACTTGGTATTGTTCGCAGGGAGGATGACATTGGAATGAATTAATCAATATACTAAATCCTATTGTTAGGCAAAAATGGGCTTTTAAATGTGTCAGTTTGATAAACCAGTGTACAGAATGAAAATATTTTCAAGCCATACTATTTCACTTCTTAAAAAAAGATACAGAAAAGTAACATAATATTAATGGCATGTACATATACCTTTAATCATAGATATATGTGCTTCAGGAATGTAATAGAGGATGCTTGATCTTGAAACACAAATATATAAAGTGAACAGGTAATCGAATTTCTTTTCCATAAGACTGGAACAACATTAAATGTGCTGTGAAATTCAGGCTATTGTCAGACCCCTGAAACCCAGTCCCACAGAAGCATGTTAACGATATTCACAGAATCATTAAGGTTGGAAAGACCTTTAAGATCATCAAGTCCGACCGTTAACCCAACACCACCATGGCCACTAAACCATATCCTGAAGTGCCACATCTACACTTTTTTTTGAATACTGCCAGTGGTGGTGACTCCACCTCCCTGGGCAGCCTGTTCCAATGTTTGACAAATATTAAAGCAAACATTCAAACTGGACTGGTATTTAGCTAGTTTGATACAAGGATAAGCATGAGGGGAGTGGCCTGGCTTAATCATCTTTAGTTAACAACTGCCTATCAGTATTGCTGTTATCTATCAGATATTAATAGACCTACTGTATTTCAAAAATAGTCAGCTTTGCTCAAGTCCACAGGCTGGAACCCCTCAGTAGCTGCTGGGAAATAATCTCTGCTTGAAAGATGGAAGAGGGCATCCACTGAGGGTCCCTCCCATCCCAGCACACCCCGCTGGAGCTATACAGCGTGCCACTGAAACACAACTCCCAGCCAGACACAGAGCCATATTTCTTAGCTGCTATCTTCCAAGTTCCGTACAGATATCTGAAGCAGCTCAAAAAACATGAGTTTAAAGAAAATCCTCAAAGATGCAGGAAACCCCAGCCTTCGCAGCAAAAATTTCTATTGTTTTCAGCTTATTCTGTTACCCATTCTTTCCCTTTCCCAGTTATATCATTTTACTTAGAGGTTATTCACCATTTCCTGAAAGACACTTCTTTCCTCACAACAAGGCTGCCAATGTACAGTACTGTACTTCCAATTGTCTCTCACCAACCTGTTCGAACTTTTTCTGCATCTTCAGGGAAAAGGTTTAAGCACTATTTCATGTACTCTTGCACACATTTCCTTCCACCATTATTTGTTTGTTAATGAATACAGAGTTTCCTTTCCTTAAGGCTAACACTGGAAAAAATCGCACATGGGAGCAGAGTAGCTAAGGAAGGCAAAACCATATAAAGGGAAAACAAAGTAGTGAATCTCCCCAAAGAAAAACACAAACAAAAAAGGTGAAAGGAATTAGAAAAAACAGTCAAGAACATATTAAAGAGAAAAGAGAGCCTAAGAAGAGCAAATTTAAAAAAAAGGCATAAAGGCAGAAGAGGCATATCAGGAGCTATTACAAAAAACTTTAATACAGAATTTATTTCCAGAGTTACATTCTTCTAACTCTGTAACTACTGGGTAGAAACAACCTTCTAAACAAGTTATTTTGGATCTTCCAGCAAGACTAACAGAAAAAATAGCATCTGAAATATAAGGATGCAACACAAATTGCCTAACACACTGTACAGCTAACCTGGACTGTTGTTCATATTTCAGCCCAAACCTCTTCAATCTGGAAGTGCTTTCAACCCAAACTTGGCAAGCTCGCAGTGCACAGGCAGGCTTACAGCCCGAGCCCTGGTCCACCTCTGATGGAAGCAGCCCATGTGTAGCAAGGACAGACCCCAAACTCCTCTCCCATCTTTTCTCCCTGCCCTGCAGCACAAACAAGCCATCCCACAGCAGACATGACTGACTGCAAAGGAATCCCCAGAGCAATCACATGCTGCCAGACACAAGTGTAGAAAGGAGGACACTAATCAGCTTAGGGTTTTACCATGGGAATGCTCCCACCCAGACCAACATCAGCTGACCAGCAGCACGTCAGCTACACAGCGAATGCATCCCTGAGTGTCATTTGTGGGATTTCCTGGCTCAAGTAAACACAGGGAGCAAAGAAAAGCCACAAGATCCATGCCCTGCTCCTGGCCAAGCAATTAATAGAAGTTATTCCTCCTCTTGATCAGCAAAGGTGGGAATGTTGTGTAACAGTCAAGCTTCTCCTTCAACTTGTGTGGGGAGAAACTGCATCTATTACAAGACAGGGAAGAACTCAAACTAATGCTGTCAGAATTACTAATCCTTCCCTGCGTATCACAGCACCACAGGAAAAAGCATGCCTTGGGCCAGGCAACAGTCCCATTAGGTTACTGATGGTGGGTGGCGTCTTTGACCCAGTCTCTGCAATTCAGAACTCTGTCCTAACAAGATTGCCTTCCACCCTATACCAACTTGAAAGAGGTCCAGAGAAAGCGCAGGTATTACTAAAGCATACAGCACATATGTTACTAGCTTGAAATGTATACATTTACTAAGCCTTGCACTTGGAATTAGCATCCAACATCAATTCTGTTTTGTAAGACTCCAGAATATGAGTATCACCTGGGTGAAGATGGGGGCTTTTTAAAATTCATTTTATGTAATTTCAAAAACAAGATATTAAATATAGCGAGGCAGTTCACAAGCTTCAGAAAAAAGCCCTGAGGTGGCCCAGATTGCTAAAATTCATACAGCACTTCCTCTCCATTAAACATACAATACCTCTTTATTCTTGGTCTTTCTCCAATGTATCATTCAATTATAACAATATCTGTAAGCACTAAAACAGTACAAGTAAAACAGAAAAGGAGATAACTATTAACAAGGAATTACTGTTCATATAAAAATTTCATAGAGTTAAATTAAGAACATGTGTAAGTATTCAAGAACATTTTTTATATATCCACAGTACTTTCCTCTCACAACAAAAGCACTTGAAATGCCCTATTAAGGCACTATATTTTTTTTTCCCCCAGGATTCAATAGCTTCACCCTACTTATTTTTAGATCATGTGATGTTATTGTCTTTCTGAAAAAGTGACTAAACATTAAATCTGCTGTGAACTCAAAATGCTGGCTACAGTTCAGCAGTTCAGAAGGACAATGCTAAGAACTGACTACAGGAAGAGTTCCCTTGACCCTTTGTCCTTACCTCTCTGTGAAGAAATGCATTCATCAGGATCAAGGATGCTGCTCAAAACCTCAGGAGATTTTGTACAGAAACTTTCAAGGAAAAGAAATTTTGAATCAGATGAAACAGACTGTGTTCTGAGGAAGGGAAATGCTGAAGGGTGGCTTGTCAGAGCCAGCTGCAGTACTGCAAGTAACTTGCCTAATGTTTTGGGGTGTGCAGGTTGATGAGAACAAATTTAGCCTTAGAGTGAAACACTGAGCTGAACCTATCACTGTATGCAAAAGCAAGTCTTTACTTCCATGTCTACTCCTTTGCCATCTATTTGTACTCTTCCTATGGATAACCACATGGCACTGATTTGAACAAGGTACGCTTTGCATTTATCAGCCATGCGGATTCTCCAACGGACCTAAACCCAGCTGAATCCAGCTGATGTGAATAGGACAGAAAAATAGGGATGCTGTAAGATAGTAATTTATTGAAGGTGTGGGAAAGAGCACATACGGGTCTGTAAGAAAAGTAATCTTTTCTGTGCACGCCACAGGCTCATTTAACAATGAGCAATCACAATTTTGGCTACTAAGGTTTTCAATCTGTTTTCCCCCCATTGCTTGTTTTATTCTTCTGCGGCAGTATATCTCCCATTCAGTTTCTGTAAACTACTTATAAAATAAAGTCATAACAGGGATTATCAGTCCTAACAGTTTTCTAAACTAAATCAATGAAATAACTGTTTAGGAAAATAATTACAAACTCACCTAAAATCCTGGATCATCTTGCACACCCAACAGTGACTGCATGCCCCAAAGCATTTGAACAGGCACAGCAAAAACTACAATAAACTTTGGTGTAAGAACAGAAGCCAATTGATGGCAATGGAAATCTCTTCCCCCAGACGACAAGATTTTTATGTTGGGCTGCATGATTACTGATGTTTTACAAAAGCGATTAAAATCTGTCTTTGCAGACGCAGTTTCTCTATAATTAATGTACTTTTACTGTATATTCCTCATTGTACTCTACTGTTTTCTTTAAATTACAGCCTACAAAGCTAAACTCCCAGAATTGTTACCAGCATAGATAATGGTATTACTATTTTGACCTCATTCCTTCAGTATGTCACACTTGTCCTAAGCAGTGAGAAACGGGCAATCAAAATGCAGGCCAGTGCTCTTGCTGAGGCATTCAGCTGAACACCAAACCCTTCATTTAAAAACTGTAAGGTGGAATACCTTCAAGTCAGTTCCTTCTTTAGTCAATGCTTGTTGCCAAAGTAGTTCTCAAATTAACAGAGGGAAAAAATGCTACCATTTTCAGTAATGACGCTCTTTCCACACACAGAGCCATTTTATTAGATGCCACCAAAAATCTGTATTTTCTTTAAATGGGAATAGCTCCAAAATTTCCAATCCAGGGACACAAGAAAGGTGCAGGGGGTGACATTTACCACATTATCTTGTTAACCTCAGCAATTAATACATACAAATGGGTGATACCGAATCTCTTAACCACAGTCACTTCAACAAGTTACTGACAAGCTCTAGTTCTGTATACTGCCTATTGAAAGCCTGATTTCAACCCCTCACCTGTCAAATACAGATAGCCCCTTGCATAATTTTTGCCAGCAATGCCTTTACTTTTCAATAATTTCGGTTTAAAAGGCAATTCTACTACCTAGAAACACCCTTTCGGACATCATGGTGTTCAAGGGGTGTCTGCGGCGAGGGGCTGGCAGCGGGGGCTGCAGGGCGGCCTCTGTGAGGAGCAGCCGGGGTGGCTGCCCCATGCCGGACACGGCCCTGCCACAGCGCACAGGTGAGGCCCTCAGCCACCGGCGTGCGGGCCTCGGGGAAATCCTGTGTAAGAAAGGGCAAAACACGGCCTGGCAGTGAGGAAAAAAAGTGTGAGAAACAGCCCAGCGAGCACCAAGGTGAGAGAAGCGGGAGGGGAGGATACGCTCCAGGCACCCCAGCAGGGACTCCCCTGCAGCTCCTGGAGAAGGCCACCGTGAAGCAGGTCATCTGCCTGCAGCCTGCGGAGGGCCACATCACAGCAGGCAGATAGGCCCTGCGGAAGCTGCAGCCCACAGAGATGCCACGCAGGAGCAGGGTTTCTGGCAGTAGCCCGCACGCAGCCCGTGAGGGACCCACGCCGGAGCAGACTGTCTGAAGGACTGCGCCCCATGGAGAGGACCCATGCTGGAGCAGTTCTGGGATGACTGCAGCCCATGGGAAGGCCCCAGGCTGGAGCAGGGGAACAGCATGGGGAGGCACGAGCGGCAGAGAGGAGCTGTTATGGGCTGACCGCAAGCCCTATCCTCCATCCTCCTGCACCACTCAGGGGAGGAGGCAGAAGAGCCAGGGATGAAGGACTGAAGCTGAGCCTGGGAAGAAGGAGAGGAGGGGGAAGGTAGGTTTAGTTTTCTCTTTGTTTCTCACCATCCTACTCTATTTTTAATCAGCAATAAATTAAATTAATTTTCCCAAGTTGAGTCTGTTTTGCCTGTGACTGTAATTGGTAAGTGATCTCCCTGTCCTTATCGTGACCCGCAAGCTTTTCCATCTTATTTTCTCCCCTGGCCTGTTGAGGGGGAGCAAGAGAGCAGCTGGGTGGGGGTTTGGCAGCCAGCCAAGGTCAACCCCCCACACAGTGAAATAAATAAAACAACCCATCCAAAACCATCCCCCCTTTCTATGTCCTTTCAAAGGACATAGAAACAGAAACAGGGACTCAATGAGGCCACTACCCTCCCTCTGACCCTCCTTCAAGTTGCACTTTGGCACAAACAGTCAGTTTCCTGACTGGGAGCCAAACGATACTTTTCCTCAAAAAGGAACTCCTGACTCCTCCAATTTTTATTCTTCACTTGGCTTGTCATCAGCTTAAGTCAATGCTACTCTTCTCACAATCACAGAAACTGAAAAGAGAGTATTTTATCTACCATTATCATTAGATGACAATGAAATCAAACAGCAGGTACAAATACTGTTTAATATGCTGGCATTCATATACATACACACACACTCTCACGCTAAGGTAGGCAATCCAGTATAAATTCTACACTTTAGCCTAGATATAAAATAGGTACCATTTATCTTCTCATTTTCATACAAATTGACACTGCAACTGTCAGCAATCCATAATTACTAACCACATGAGGACAATTTAACATTTAGTAAATATTGGTTACTGTTTAAACTGGGAATAGATGGGCAACTTCACCAGACAGGTCAACGTGACTGAAATCAAGAAAGGTTACATGAAGTATAAAAGGCTCAACCCTGAAGTAATTTCCTTTGGTTGTTTTTTACAATCAAGTCTAATGACCCATTGTAAAACTATGTTTTGTGAAAGCATTAGACACAATATGGAATAAACTCAATTCAACCTGTGTCCCTCATCTCCCTAAGGCCTAAGCTAAAAGCAGACTGTACACAAATACTCTGGTTCCATGCCTCCCACCCCCAGAAAGCTTTAATAACATGGGATTTGAAAGCTAGCATGTCTAGAAAGGGGCAGAGACACAAATCTCTGAAGACCTAAATTTAAAACCAAGAAAAGAATTTCTACAAGAAGCAGTTACAATTTCTCCTTTAAATACAGAATAAATGTATTACCTTGCCTACTGTAAACTGTTTATATCCAAGCTTGTACACACACACTTTATGGTTTTTTTTAAAGACAGCTTTTAAAATGATTCATAAAATGCTGACTTGAGCTATCGCCATAAAAACATTCTGTCATTCTTAAAGACAAATCTTCATCTTAATGGGACATGCTATATAGCCCAAACAGCTTTTAAATTCTGTACAGAAACTTTACTTAATGATGGAACACACATCAACTATAACCCCGTTTTCTCGTAGTTCACAGACACTGCAACTCCTTAGCAGTACTCTCCTTACATACTATGTCATCATAACATGTTACTGGGACCAAGCACACGATTGAACTGGGTGCCCCAATGATGTAAAAATTGCTGTAATCCAGTTTTATAATTTGGGTAACATGCAGATGAACGAGGTTAGTAAACTGTTAAATCAGAGCCCTGCATGATGAAACTGTTCTGCATAGAAGACGACTGACACATTCTGGCTACACAATTGTGGATGTCACCATGCAACCTAATGCTGAGGCTCAGATTGAATTAATTTGTCTATCTCCTAGTAGACAGTATAGACATTTCAGATTATAAATGATGATACCATCACAAAAGTACCTGAAGATGTCTCCAGTTAAAATACATCTTGGAACACAGTATAAATACTAATCAGACATGAGCTGCATACAAATACTGCACAGTTATTAAAGATCACTTCTGGAAATGACCATTTACTTGAGAATTTACTTGAGAATTTACCTGATAATTAGGAAATTTCAAAGTTCTATAAGACTCATTATAAAAGTCAGGGTGATATAAAACTGAGCCACCAGAGGGTCTCTTAAAAATTCTGTCTCTCTTTTGGCTGTTAGTGCAATAATAAACACGAGCATCCTTCTTTTCGACTTCCTGATGAAGACGGATAAAAAGGTAAAGTCACATAAAAAGAGTTTATGAGAATTATCTCAATGGAGAGTTAGGAACTGGCAATTATGCTGTTTTCAGACAGATGAGGTAAAGACCACCATAAAGATCTACCTCTTGAAATTATCTCTTGAAGCAGCAGAATGACACTGTTCTGTAAAGGGTTTCCTGACAATGCCCTTAAGACTGTGAAATAAAGCTAGAAGAAACCCCTTCGTATTTCATACAAGCAGTTCTAAATAATTCCAAGCAAGTGATTTTCTTTGGGAGTACAGTAAGCTTTCAACAAAATCCAACAGGGGAGCCATTTTCTTAGAAAACTAGAAAGACAACTATCAGGAAAAAAAGGGGAGGAGACAAATTCTTTTTACAAAGTTTCCCTTTTTGTAAACTGTGCACTACAAAATTAAAGCATCCAAGAAAAATCGAAGGTACCCCTTAAGAAAGGGGAACCCAAGGAAAGCTACACTTCCAGACTTAAAACTGGCAACTAAAATAACCACCTTGGAATCTGGACAGAAAATCAGGACAACTCAGGACAACCAATCTACAGAGACAGCTGCCCTACAGAGTGCAGATGCTATACAGTTTAAACTTAAATATTCAGCCAAAACACTTTTTTAAACTTTCAACATATACATAGCCACACTACAAGAGTATACCACCTATGCAATCTTTTGATTTTCTTTAAAAAAAGCAGGTGAAGAAAATTGTATCCTACAACTCTGACAAATATCCAGCTTAAAACTTACTAATATAAACTGGCTCTCAATTCAGAATTTGTATTTAATCCCCCGTCCCACACTTACCTCCATCTCCTGAACCCATTTGCAGCTTCAGAAGTTGTAACTAATGATGTAGACTTACAAAGGTAGAGGGTTACATTTAATTTGGTTTTAGATACATGAATTTAATCTTCTACCATGTATCTACTTTACAGTATAAAACATTCTTAACTAGCAGTCTTGTTTATCTATAGTATTTTACTTCATTTCAATAATGAAAGTTCCTGGTTAGACTCACTCAAACACAGTGAAAAAAAGCTTCATAGTCTTCTCCATTAGTGGAAGGTGATGCCCAAATGCATAAATTAATGCATTATCTTTAAACAAATTTAAATTAAAAAATATAAGTAAAACCTCCTATTTTTAATGGTTGGCTTTTGCAAAAGTAAGCTGTTATCATATGCTATGACTGACCCCTGTCAATTTTTTAATTCTCTTTCCAATTGAAATTCTGTTTTCACAAAAGGGTTACAGTTGGTAGGTACCTCTGCAGGTCAGCTGGTCCAGCCCCCTTGATCAAGCAGGGCCACTTAGCTGGCCGGGATCACGCACAGAGGGCTTTTGAATATCTCCAGGGACAGAGACTTCACAGCCTCCCCGGGCAACCCGTGCCAGCACTCAGTCTCCCTCACAATCAAAAAGCATTTCCTGATGTTCAGAGGGAACCTCCTGTGTGTCCGTCAGTGCCCATTGCCTCCTGGCCTGCCACTGGGCACCACTGAAAAGAGCCTGGTTCCGTCCTCTTTACACCCTCTCTTCTGGTCTTTATATACATTGATGTGATCGCCACTGAGCCTTCTTTTCTCCAGGCTGAACAGCCCCAGCTCTCTCAGGCTCTCCTATAAGAAGAGATGCTGCAGTCTCAGTCTCTTAACCATCTTCATGGCCTTTTGTTGGACTCTCTCTAGTATGCCCATCTCTCTCATGCACTGGGGAACCATTTTTGTTCATTTTTTCCCCAATAAAATCTCAGAAATCCTGTGTTCTATTACCTTTTGAGAAATCCATGAAGAAACTGGCACTATGTATGGAATTCAGAAGCCCACTTACTCCTTTTTATTCATGTCACTTCTAGTAAGCTAGAAATTAACCAAAATATTTCTCAAAATTCACACTTTTAAAAGTTTAAATGTTTTTAACACGTCTGTGAACATTATTTTTCCAAATTATGCCAAGATGTAAAATTCCATCTTAAAATTAATTCAATGAAAAACATTATTTTAACAACTGCTACTAGATTGTCTTTTTTCTAGTCATGTAATATTCAGTCACAGTAACCTGAGTAACTATGTTACTGAAAAAGCAGTAATGTCTGGAGTCAGTATAAATATTACAAAGCCCATTTTTGTAAAGGGAGGGCATGCTGACCCAGGTTATCATGCTCCCTCAAGAATAAATAAAATTCAGGAAAATCAGATCGGGATCTGAAAAACTGTACTGTTGTAAAAAAAAAAAAATCACAAAGCATCCCCACTTCCAACACATTGTCATAAATACCATGGTGTTTCTTAGGAAAAGAGTTGGCTTATTTAATAACACATATGAATACACTGAATATATTTCTTCTTTGTTTGTACAGTAGGTTGTACCCCCAATAAATAGATGCCACAAACTGGGAAAAGTTTTGGTTGGGAGTACATAAGAGTACAGGTTTCATTTCTGAAAGCATTCAAAGCAGTATGAAATCTTAAGGCCTTCAAACCACAAACTCTAGAAGCCTTGCACCACACTACACAATTTCTTCATAGAAGCATGCAAAATTTTGCACTGTTTCTACATTTCCATGACGTACTTCAAAAACATCATACTCCACTATTAAAGTCACAGGCAATGTCTTCTGGACTAGACACTTGTTTATATTGAAAGTAGAGCAAATTAAACTAAACCTTGTAATTTAAAGCTTCATGGAACAGTGATTTTTATGGCCCGATAAGTAATGGAGACAAACTTAGGTAACCCAGAAAGACCCAGACAAATATATTTATTTAATAGCAAATGTTTACTAGTCAGGCTGCAGAAACAATACTGTCTTTTCCCCCCTCTTCACTGCAAAGTACTGCGTGTATACACACGAAAACAGCCAGCGAGAACAGAAACACTGTTACAAAAGAGCATTAAACCAGCAGATAATTTATCTGTCCTGCTGAGGAAAGCTCAGGGAAGTGAGCCAAAACATCTGAAAAAGAAGAAAACACCAGGACTAAACATAAGAAAGTAGAGATATAGCACTGTATTAAGATAGTGCAGAAACTTTAAACAATACTCTACACTCACCTACATTGATACAACTTAAATGATTTCTTAAAGTCTCCCCTGGATCATTTACCTATGAATCCACAGGCCACAGAGCCCCTGCCAGAAAAGATCTCTGAAATCACCACTTACACAAAGCATACACAGCAAAGCATTGCGCTGCCCCAACGTTTAGCTAGAGGAGAAAGCAAGCATTGGGTTGATGAAGAACGTAACAACAGTTCTGCTAGCTAACGCGTCCATCTTTCAGACTAGCTGCAATTATTTCAAGTGTGATGCTTACCTTTAATAGTTTCCTCCACAACTTCTACTACACGATCTATCTGCTGAACCTAAAAAAAGTCAGAAGGTCAACATCTAAGTAGTCAACAACTGGACATACTTTATATAAAATCTTGTTTCAAAGGTGTGTTCTTCTGGATTAAGGGCAAGTAAAGAGTTTGGGGCTATGTTTTTTAGCCAGTTTTTTTCTGTGCATCTTGGTACATCTGCCAAAAGGAATTTTAAAACTCACCACGTAACTTAAACCTAATTTTGTCCTCAAAAATAGCAAGTTCCTGTAAATTTGGCAAAAAAATTAAAAAAAATCATCACCAAATGGCTAGAAAAGAGGGACACTAGAGAAGAGTTCAGGCCTTAACTGCTGTTCTTGGTCTGTGAAAGGCAGCGGTCACCCAGGTAGTTAGCACCTGGGCAGCTCAAACAGCCCCTAACTGCTCCCTCTCCCCCGTCTCCACACCAAAATAGTAGATGGTGGAGAACATAAGAAGCTGAGGATACTGTAAGGGCAGAGTACATACAGGGAAGAAAATTAAGGAAGTACTGCAGGGGAAAGACACTGGAATATGGGAAGAAACTAAAAATACTGTGGTCAAGTTTAAGGGAATAAAGGCATTGACCTGGACTTACTGCAGGCAGTGTTTAGAAATGGAAGGAAAAGCCCTGATGCTTTTCACAATACAGAATAATAATTGATGACCATGACACAGCCTCTCCAGCAAAGATAACAAATTTATGTTTTAGGGTTACACTTCCCAAAATTCACCCATAATGTGATAAACAGTTCAATTATTTCTTATCAGATAGATTATTCTTTCTTTCTAGTTAATGGCCAATATACTATAGAGGTTTTGGTATATTAAGTAGAAGGACTCAGCATTAACACTGCAAAATTAAACACTCAAGAAATTCTTAAATTTGCGATTCTTCCTCCAACTTTCATCCAAACTGCAGATTCTATGTAATGCCCATATATATATGTACATACATGCTTACATACGTTGCAGGAAAGCCAAATATAGAAAGCCCTACTTTGCACATTTGAATTAGTTTATAATTTTTCCATAGTACACCTTTTTAAACACTGCTTCTCTAAGCTGTTCGTTATATGAACTAGATTTAGTATGATTTTTGCAGTCATTTCCTTGGAGTTTCTTCTCCAGTTTGTTTCAAAAACAAGCAGAAAAGCACAAGTCGCAGACGCTTCAAGAGCGGAACCTGGTCTGCAACAAGAAGCCTGGAACTTGGATCCCTTGCATCAAAGTCATTAAGTCTCGGTGCCCTTAAACCACCAAGTTTGTAATTTCCTGTAAACAAATGCCTGCACAATCATCTCTATTTCACATTCATTTTCCAATCAGTCTAATAACAGCTATAAAAAAACAGCTCATCTGTAGTTGGTGTCTGATCTAGAATTCCCAACTAAAGTCAGTGAGAGTCTGTTCCTTTCTTTGTCTGGGTGTTGGATCAAGTCCATGTAAAACTACTATTATTTTTTTGGTACTTCTTTTATTTTAAAAAAACCTTTTGAAATACATCCTTTTCAAAACACAGATCTCTGCCACTTCAGATTTCTGAAAACAGTATATTAGTTACAAATTCTAGAAATTATTTAAAGTATCACTAATATGGGCATTTTAGTAATCTTAGAAAAAGATATACATTTAAATCCTTTTCTGGATTACAAGCATTCATATTATAGACATACGTCAGTATCTGGCAATCTATTTGAAAAGAAAGCACATGTAAGCATTTGTGTGAAACACATACGTATTTACACGCTTGTGTACATATCCCTTTTAGATTTGAGTTTAAAAATTATGACCTAAGATAAATGTATAGACTTTCTACTTAATCTAAAAAAAAATTAAAAATGCAACTTGAAAACAGAAGTGTACACATCTAAAAATATAAATGTAGACAGAGAACACAGTCTGTGCCAAATACATTGCCTAAAATATTATTGCTACATATCTCAATACTAAACTGTGTAAGTTCATAATCATTTTAAAACAAAAGAAACCTGGTCGGTTCATAACCTAAACCACCTTTGATTATTTTCTGTATTGTACATCTGGGGAATTTCTGCATAGCTCTAAACCCTCTGTTAAATAAAGATACAGGAAAAAAAACAACCAGTATATTGTATTTTCATTTCATTGGATAAATTAAATTATTCTAAATATGTCTGCCAAGAAGACAGTTCATGCAAGTAATTAAAATTATAGGTCTGAGAGATAATGAGATCTGTAACTAGAAATGGATGTTTATTCTGCTGTATGTGTTATTTCCCACATTAAATGTTTTTCATTTGAAAGCATTGCAAATTGTTTGACTAAAGCCCCAAGTGCTCAAGAAGAAAATATGGAATACTTCCAGTCTTCATTTATGATGGTAAAAGGGTTTTAGTAAAACTGAGGTGAATCTGGAGTGAGAAGAGGGAAGGGTTTAGAGGATTCTTGTTTGGAAAAAGGGGAACAAATAAAAGAAATCAGTGTCATCACACAAAAAAACAACCCCAAATACCATAAATCAGGGGCGATGCAGCAATCTGGGCTGAGATGGATATAGGACAAGAGCATAGGCAGGGCCCATGGGATGTGAAGGAGTGGCCAAAGCAGGAATCGGGGATCAGGCCCAGCCAGCATGGGTTCATGAAAGGCAGGTCTTGCTTGACCAACCTGATCTCCTTCTATGATCAGGTGACCCACCTAGCGGATGTGGGAAAGTAACCAGTGATAGGACGAGAGGAAACGGCCTCAAGTTGCGCCAGGGGAGGTTTAGATGGGATATTAGGAAAAATTTCTTCACCAAGAGAGTGGTCAGGCATTGGAACAGGCTGCCCAGGGAGGTGGTGGAGTCGTCATCTCTGTAAGTGTTCAAAAAACGTGTGGATGTGGCGCTTCAGGACATGGTTTAGGGGACACGGTGGCGCTGGATTAGTGGTTGGACTTGATGATCTTGAAGGTCCTTTCCAACCTTAGAGATTCTGTGATTCTGTGAAACTGGCTGGTCAAAAAGCAAGGAAAAAGAAGAAAGTTGAATCAAAGCATGAAGCCTGAGTTGACACAAAAACCAGAAAAAAAAAAATCTTCATGCCTTCCTGGTGGGATCAGAGCTAGGCATAAGCACATCTTAGCAGTCATGTAACCAACCCTTATACATGCAAGGAAGACATGAAGCGATCCACGCTTGGGTGAAGCTGCAGGTCCCTCCTGACCACACAAGTGCAAGCCAATCACCTTTTAAACCATGCACCTCCCAGGACACTGGCACTCCACCAGGAGGCAGAAGCCCTGACCACTCCAACTAAGCACCAGCAATTAGGAAGAAGAATGTAGAAAGGCACGCATGGTCCATTTGTCATCAAAGTCTCCCGGTTCTCTTTGTACTGTCATTACCACATTCAACAGATGATTGCTAGGTGCAAACAGCACAAAAACATGCTTGTAATGCGCTATGTCTGCAGTCTCACTGCACTGTGAGTGCAGATAGACATGCCTGTTAAGGACTGTCACACAAATTCTTCTATGCTCCCACACATGATCCAAGTTGTCTCAGAACCAGTAACTAACATCCTGAAACTGATTTGCAAGAGATGGACTCTGGAAAAAACATAAACTCTAAGACAGCCCTATAAACTCTGAATACTCTTCATAGGCAATTAAGTGAGAGGTTGCACATTCAACCTGAGATTTTGTACTCCACAGAAGTCAGTGAGCCTCAGACCAAAGAAAGCTATCTAGAAAAGTGTATCCATGAACATGCCATGGAAGTAAGAGAAACTTTCTGACATTCTCTTCAGACCTCAGACCTTCAGATTTCAGACTTCACTAAGACCTCTGCAAAGACCCTGCACTGTCATCTGGGAAGACAAAACCTTGTACAAGATTTACAGTGGAATAAATATACTTTCAGTTTAATATGTCTACTGAAACATGGACAGAAGCATTTTTGTGGGTAAAGATATTTGGACCAATCACTTTCCGAAGTGATAGGACCAACACAAGACAGGAGAGATGGTCTTCAGATGTCCCTGACAATGAAAGCTGAGTAAAAAGCACTAAACTTCATAAAAGCAAGCAGCTAGCTCTTTTTAGTGAGGACATTCAATGCCTTAATGGTCCTTTCTGAGAGAGAAGCCTCTGTGTGCTTCTCTCTGTGGCTGCAGCCATGATAAGAAAATAGAGGGTGGTTGTGAAAATAAGCAATTCATGAATGTCCAATATTTTCTGGAGGGCACAGACTGCCCTTTAATGGAGTCATGGGCTACACGGGCATCTAAGGCACCACAGAAATGCTGTTTGGTTTAAGCTGCACAACTGAAGAAGCTGAGGAACAATCTGGCCCAGTGTATTACAAAAAAGGTGGTAATGTGTAAGGCTTCCTGACAGTCTTTGTGATAAAAGAAAAGGTACTTGCTTTCGCTCCTCTTAAGACAGCCCAGAGATAATTTCAGAGGGAGTCAGCTGCAGGAAGCATATTTACCCCAGAGGCACACTGCCCCTTGCCAGCTGTCATGGTGCTCCTGCTTTCTGGAGTTATGCCACTGCCTGTAAGATAACGGCTATCCCGGTCCCATCTGAAGAGGATTAAATCCTACAAAGCGAGCATTTCAATTCCTTCAGAAAGTATCTCCTTATATTGTCACTTGAACTTTCTCTATCTCAGAAAAAATTGCCTACCAGGTGATGAAACGAATTGCTGTAGGAGTTGGGAAGCATCTTGACATGCAAATCAGCAGTTTCTCTCAAATTATCTTTTGATTCTCAGTGCAGGGATACATCAACACACCCAAGCGTAGAATACATCACACCCTTTGTTGTCTCCAAATCATAAGATTGCAGAATAATCCTTGTGCCTGACATGCCATTTTGTTGCAAGTGCTCACAAGGGATCCACATCACCTGGCCGATGACTGCCGTTTCGGCTGGGGGACTGGGATTAACCTGGTAGAATCAGCAGCAAGTAAAAACAAACCAGAGACAATGCATGAGATCTCTGACACCTGCCACCAGCAACTGTCTTCTGGTCAAGAAATGTGTGGTTTCATCCTCTGATGAGTCTCAGCTCTCCCAGCTACTCACACAGTTGCCACCGCTAGTTAAAAATGGCATCTAGGTCCTTGTCACAACCAACCTTCTCAGGAATCTTCCCCCAAAGAAAATCCAGTTGCTCCCCACAGCCTGCTTCCTTTCAGCATGGAAGGAAATGCCTTTCCACCACAGAAAGACTGAAGGTTAAAGCTTCTCTCATGTTGACAGGACAGTGACAACTCTCTCAAGCACAGCCTCTGTAACTTGAGCCTCCCCCAGCACAGCGAGTGAGTTTCCCCGAGAGAAACTTCTCAGAGGTAACACAAGCAATCCATAAGCACATCAAGTATGAGAAAGTAACTATCAAAAAAACATCTTGAAGCCAGTTAAGGAGGGGCAAAGACCAGCAATATTAAAGACTAGAAATGTTTATTGAAAAAACAATGAAACAAACAAACAAACAACTTAGCCAATGGTTAAGAGAAACCGAGGACAGGGTACCCACAATATAGGAAGGGGCTGCAATTTGCACAGCGTGAGGCTACTGCTGAAGCAAACCTCGTCAGCACTCAGCTGCTTATGAACACCCTGCGAATGAGCATCATACATAAATACACATAACTACTTAAAGAAAAACAATCTTTCTCATCTAGGGAAAATCCTACCCATCTTTGATTTTCCTTCACATAGGTAAGAAACAAATTGGTTACCTCATAGACAAAATAACCTTAGGTGATTACAACCTGCTATTCATAATCCTAATGATTTTAACTCCAGGTCACTAACTCTCAGTTTCATCTCATCTTGTTTAGGCAGCTCTGTCAGATGTTAAAAGCCTACTCAGCCTATCTCTACTCTAAAGCCAGTAAAAGGGAAATACAGAGCTTCAAAAGTCACTTCAGATATTCTAAAAAATCTAAATTAACTTAGAGACAATTATCTTCATTGACCATAAAGGGAGCTGAGCAAAACAGACTCTCAAACTACAGCACTTCGGCAGCATAAATCCAAGCCTTAATAAATAACTTCAAAAGGCATGTGACTAGACACTATGGCTTCAGAGGGATAACATCTGTGTTTAAAACCCTTGCTGACAACGCTGACCATAGTAACGGACAATATTCTGGTTTAGGAAGGTATTTTGAGCGCAGGCTCCGCGCAAACTTTAAAGGGAAGAAAACTACCCCAGAAAAGCATGTAAGCAACTGATTTTCGTTGCTAAACATTGACAGAGCTTAAGTATAATTCTTATCTAAATTAATTCCTACACCTTTTGATTCATAGGACAGTATGTAACTGCTGTGGAAATGAATAGTGTCTATTTGCATATCCAATTTCCAGTTAGAAGCAGGTGCTTAACTGCAGTTCTTTCCTGACTTTCCAGGTTCAAGCATCCTACCTGAATACCAGCATAGCAATTCAAAAGCCAAAGCAACCCAGCTGAGAGGTACTGACTGAGCTTGAATTTTTCATGAAACCATTCTTGGCCATAAGTTACAGAAGAACAGTGGGCACCTGTTCCCTGGCTTTCAGCACACTTTCCAAAATCATTCAAAATAAATTTCCATCAAATTTCTCTTTCACGAAGTACACATTGGGTATTTGCATTTATGCAAGGCTCCAGTTTAAGGGCAGCAGAGAGGTTTGCCATCTTTAATGCAATCTGACCTTACAAACACTGCGAGGTAGGGAAGTAGCATTATCTTATCTTTGCAAACGTCATTGAAACTTGTACGAACTAAACATCAGAAATATCATACAATATATCATCCTCATTTAGGACACCACGGTGGTAGGGATGCACAGGCATTTGGCATCTTCATAAGGTAACAGATTTTATTTCACAATGGCTCTGTTAAAGCTCTTCTCACTGAAAGGTTTTACAAACAGAGAATTGAGGCACATTAAATTTAGAAGTATATACCAATTATAGAGGTACAGCTTCAGAAGTGTCTATTTTTTTTCAATGTACTTTGCATTTCTTATACCAAACCATCTATTTTCTAGCAGTGCTCACAGTGATATGGGCTGGCACTGGGAGTGTCCAGCACTTCCACTAATCACACTATACAGTTTCAAACTAGATGTTAAAAAAAAATACCTAAAGCTTGTCTCACAGAGTACAGCCACTGAAAAGGGTTATTTAGAGGTCAGGGGAACGCAGGGAGCCCCTGCAGAGAGGTTTGCATGGCTATATGTTTCTCCTTAAAGCAGCGGATTCAGGGTCAACTCTGGCAGGAGAGCCTGCAGTAGCTCTACCGTGCACAAGACCCGTACCTACTGACTCGGACTGTAGCAGGAGAGGGGGGATTACAGCCTTGGTGCCACTGGATATATTTTGCACAGATGAAAGAATGGGCTGAAATTCTTACCCTCAGAAGTGGGAGTATGGCAGAAGATGACAGACAACTGGTCTTTGATGCTAGATGTTACACTGGGAGAGATGGAGAAGGAAGGAGAATTGGGGTTGACATTCTCATTCAGGAAGCGAAGAGATTCACCCATCTGCAGAGCTATTGTATGCCTTTAACAGGATACATATATGAATTAGGGCCCATGCTTTCTGTATATCCAGTAAGCTTGATGACTTGATACAGTGGGCTTGTGAAACATCTCAAGGCCTATGAGCCCTTAGCAAACTGGTCAAGTGTTCCAACATGTAGCATCATTTCAACACCAAATACCTTAAAACTCCAGACAAGTGTCAAAGAAACAAAACATCTCATCCCATTCCAATAGTTCAATTTATCACTGGGAACAAGGGTTTTGCATGCCCTTGTATGCAAGTCAGGAAGTGAGAAAACATTGCAACCACCTACAGCCAGTCATGAGTCCCAGAACATAACCTGCCTGCTAAATCTTTCATTCCTCCTTGTCCCTCCCCCTATAATCCCCTCAAAATAATCAGCATAAACAAAGTCACATATCCTTCTTTTTAGCAACAGACAATGGAAAGTGAGGGACAACTCTAACTACAAGAGTTGGTCTTTCTCTTTGCGATACCATACGTGCACTTGAGTTTAAACTGGGTACACTACTCTAAACATAAAGGAGTAAGCTTTGGAAACCACCTGGGTGTAACTGGCTGTGAACCCATCTAATGCACCATTATGCGTTTCATTTACTTGTCAGCTTTATTACTGCCTACAGCCTCTCCTTTCCTGAAAGCAGCTCCTTTACCTTTGCCATGTTATGTTAGTTTGCCTTATATACAGCCTATAGCAGTGCCCCAACCCACTTTTAAAAAGTGGCAATGACTTTAAAGAAACACAAAAGCACAGTAATATCACAAATGATAACAGGGATATGATGTTGTCCTTCCTTCCCTTCTGCCCAAATCAAGTACTAAGTAAACAGTGGAAGTTCAGTCCTGTATTTCTCAAGTGCAGACCAAAACAAGCCCCGCATTACTAGAATTTCTCCGGTCATTACATCACAACTTCCTCCTCCATCATAACAAGATGAGCAGAAAAGCCCTGACATACTCTGCCTTCAGAAAGCCATCCCAAGGGAGTTACAATTGCTGGTAAATAACCACATTCTCAGACAACACTTCTAAAAAAAGTAATAAATAAAATAAATTAACTATATCCCTCAGCCAAGTTGAAGATGAGACCAACCTGGTGGTAAAGCAAGTTTTCCAAAACTGTACTCTAATGCTTAAAATCTTAAAGCATAATCAATATCCTGCTGCCAACAGAACATTTTATATTCCTCAATTCTGCCAAAACTGCCTTTGAAAAATATTTTGCAACAGTAAGATAACTCTTACCCTTTAAATAGTCACCCCCTCACACATGCTTTGTAAAATGAGAAGAAAATCTTAAATATACAAATGAAAAACATGAACAATATCTGCTCTTAGCCTTACTGCTGTTAATAGTTATGCCTAAAGTTTAAGACCTTTCTGAGCTGAAGCATGTATTACTTAAAGCACAGTAAATTTTACCACAGCAATGACAGTTAGAAGACAGCATCCTTATTGCTAAGATCGCATTTCAGTATTTTCAGGTCCAATACAAAAGTACTTGGGAACACTGCATTAACAGCCTAATTCAACTCCTAACACAAATCTTTCTGAAATAAATAAAAAACTACAAATATTTCCACTAAACACTGGTGCTAGGTACCAAAATGAAGATGAAGAGGCTAATTTTCAGAAGTTACATGTTACCTAAAGAGGAAAGTTTAAAAAAAAAGAAAGGGGGGGGGGGGGGGGGGGGCGGGGTCCAGTGGGGAGAGAGAGAAAAATTTAAAAAAAAAAAAAAAAAAAATCAAACTCGAGGTCCCCAAGTTTCCTAAGTTGAATTCACCAAAACTGAAACATCAAATTACAGTCTTGGTCAAAGGATAGTGACTCACTTTTTTTCCACACACACCCCCCCCCCCCCATCTTCACATGTGTAGATATCATTATATTCACTATAACAACCAATTACAGATCACATAACTATGTTGCCTCTGAGCCAAGAGGAAATCCATGTACCATTTTTTTTTTTTTCCTACCCTGCTGCACAGAGTAAGTTGCACTTAATTAGTCAGAGTCTTAGAGATTACAGAGCACCACAATTTTCTCGCATGTATTTGTGTAAAGTAAGACTGGAATGGAAAGTTTGTTCCTGCCTTTAAACTGTAACTACCAGTGCAGTATCATCTATACAGAATAGCAGGCATTTTACAGCCCCTGAATACCATTTCTGGGCACTGAGTTAATTTATAGGCGTTAACATAGCTGCGAATGGCAGCTGGGAAAAAACCTGGGAGATAAAACATTTTGAGTGACAGCAGTAATTAATTAAAAATTCATATAGCACAAAGTCCATCTTTATAAAGAATTCCACTAAATCAGTTAACGACTCCATCTTCTTCCTAATTCCAAACAAACTATTATTTTACTTCTAAATTACTCTGAACAACGCATCTTGTATGATCTTCTAATGAAAGTGAAAGCTTTGGAACACATTTGTTGTTGTTGTTCCTATAAGATCTTAGTTTCAACCTGAATTCATGACACTGACATGGAAACACACTGACCTCTCTACATTTTTAACGTAGAAACAACGCTGCACAGTCATCTCCTCTGACTTAACATAATACAGGACAGCTTCACTGTAATTCTCACACACTGAATCCAATGACAGTGCTTCAACCGAAACATGTCTTTTACAAATTCATCTGGTTTTAATGTAATGGCTTCAACAATGAAGAAACTTTGTCAGTTTGTGATTTGACTCCTGGATTTTCATGACTATTTCACAAAGGTGATTCAATTATACAATAGTACTTCAGCCCAAAGGATACTGAAGGCACTTTACTAACTGAATTAAGTCAAAAGCTCTCTGATTACATTTTCAAGATAAAGCTTGGTAACTGTTTAACAACTCAGTCACCAGCAGATTTAACTCTTCGGACTGCTTCAAATTTAAACAAAATAATCATTGCCATTTGCCATTCCGCTTAATACCGTGAAGGAAACCCCATCAAACAGGCAGCTGCGTGTGTAATTTATATGTTCCAGCCTTCACACTTCTTCCACTGATTTTAACAAAGGGAGTATTTCTTTGTCTTAAAGCAAATAAACTGTGATATTTTAAAGAATATGGTTATCTTAATCATCCTAGATGAAGTCTGTCTATTCTTAATCATCCTAGATGAAGTCTGTCTATTTTCAGGCTACAAAGGGCACTGGAACTCAGTTCCACTAACAGTACCCCTTCCCTTCTCCCCTCATGCCTCAACCAAACGCAGTAACACTGGATGAAAGAAAGCTTAAATGTTGTACAATGCAAGATGACTAACTGGGGGGTGTGGTGTGTGCTTCTCTACTGCTTTTTCCAAGAGAAAAGCAACAAAGTCTATATATTGACATTGATCTATTTGAAACATTTATGAAAACCTTTGGTTTCTAATTAATAAAGATACATACCCCTATAATACTCAAGCCTTTCAGGTAGTCCTGACGAGGTTGGGCTTGTGGCACACAGCCTGCTAGAACCACTTTCTTCTTCCCTTCTTGGGCTTTCCTAAAGAAGGACAGACAGGCAGTGTGTTAATATTTTCAAAATTGATCATTTTCAACTTCAAAGTAGTTATACTGTGCATATGACACAGGAAAGCAACCACAATGAAAATATTGCCAAATCAGAAGCAACTTGCACATGTTTGAACCTGAAGCCAAACACACCAAAAGAACCCCATATGAAGTTACCAGGCTACAGCACACGTGGCTCACCTTGGGGAGTATCTAGAGACCATTACCACTGTGTATCTTGGACAAAAGTACGACCTTGAAAGTCCTCATCAAGTCCAGTTAACCTTTATTTGCCACCATGGTAATAGAGAATCTGGTCAAGATAGGCGGGACAGAGATATTAAGTGCAGTTCAAGAAAAGTCAGACAGAATGCAAGGGACAGCCTACACAGATAGGAACTGCTAGCTCAGAACATAAACATGTATGTAGTACCAGTCAGAAACTACCAGTTGCATCAGTCCTCTAATGTTTACTTAAAAATGTTTGTTGACTTTTAAATGTACATTTATTTAAAAGTGTTTAAATAAATGTTTATTTAAAATCATATTGAGCATTTTCAAGCTTTAACTGCTTGCTTTTGGCAGAAAACCATTTGTCTGGATATTAACTTACGTAACTCCTTGGTTTTGATGTTACCTTAGCACCAAGTAGGAAACCAAAACACTAAAATTAAATGGTTAACACCACTCACTTCATTAGTAATATTTTCACTCCCTTTGAATTCAACGCTGAATATCAAGCCATCGCTGAATCTTGAAACTACAGGAAGCCCTGAACAAAACTATCGGCTGCATATGAAACAGCGAGATGCAAAACCTGCTTGTGTTCACTCAACTTTGAAGATCAGCCATTAACACAGTAACCCAACAGGCCTACTGCATTATAATATGCAAAACAGTAAAGAAGCGAAGCACTGGATAATTCTGTCAGATTTGCTAGGTCTGACATATTATGGGTTGCTCTGAGAACGATCTTTCACTGTTGCATGCTGTATCACAACCTCCTGGCAGACTTCTGTCAACCTGGAACCTTGTAAACCCGTATTTTCTCCAGCAATATGTGGATTCATTAAGTATTTACTGTTATCTTGGAACAGGTTAAGACAAGTCATAGCGGTTTTCAGAAAAATTGTCTTATCCAAAATACACAATTGGTTAGACAATTTTATACTCTTTAATTTGCTTGAGCTGTCTCCAAGCCAAACACAGAGAAAGTGATGTTCAACAAGCACAACAAGGATGCTACACAGAGTATCTGGAGACCTCCAGCAAATGCAAATTTAACAAAGAAAAAAAAAGACTGGTACCACAGCAGTTCCACTACTCACAATTTTCACTTCATACTCATAATATGGACAAATTTATTTACAAATAATAGCTCAAGTGTAATATCACAAGAACACACAAATTGTAATATTAAAGGACATCACAGGCCATCTTGCCAAGTGTTGGCTGCTGCACTAAAAATGAGGTATTTCAAAGGAAAAAAAATAAATACCCTATCACAGACAAGTGTAAAATAACAGGAAAATTATTACACCTGTTACCTCATATCTAATACAAATGCAGCAAATCTACAAATTATTCAATTTTTTTTTAGTGGGACTTTCAGGAAATCTTCAGACATTCATCATACAGAGCCTCACTGGTCCTCTACTTGTATGCTAAGGTGTATAATATAAATGCAAATCTTTCCATCTCTTCCTTGATAATATTTCTGTGGATAAAGAACTATAATGAAATGCTAATTTATTTCTTAGGCAGGGAACCTAGCAACATGTCTTTGAAATCTGCAATCCTTCTTTTCTTTCAGTGGTAAATATTTAAGGGTTTTTCAAAACTTCAATAGAGGTCACCTACTTCTACATATCCAAGTTAAAAAAATAATCTACTCCATGCATTACCTAAAAATGTCACATAGCACCATGTGACACTCCACTAACTTGAAGGATAAAAATCATCACTTATATAGTCTAACAGACTCAATCTAATGCCTGGAGGCAAGGCAGTAAGACCTGTCTCCAGCAAACAAAGCACACATCCCTAGGCAACTCGGCATCTGGTATAATCTGCTGCTAGCAACAGCTTTCTCCATCTACTTGAAAACCTGCAAGTACTACAGAAGAAAAAGCTTTTATTCAAGACTTTTTATCTGAGGAAAAAAAAAATAAACAAAGTTTCCCTTGACACATTAAATGGCATTTTAATGTTATTTCACAGCTCTAACATTTTGCCATATCTTCTGGGACTATAACTGGAGCTAGGGGGAAAAAAAACTTAGACTGAATATTCTTCATTATAAGCATTGCCTTCATTCAACTTTTTTAAGGTTGTACAGGTCTCTACAGAATAAAGAATTTTGTACTGAGGTTTTTTTGCTTTAAAATGCAATTAAATGGAAATGTCAGGACTAAATTTTCAATCATAGTCAATTTTCATTACATCCATAATACATCGCACAATCCGTGAAACCCACCATAAATGAAAAACCACTGTAAGGAAATTATTAAAATTTTGCCTCATTTTCAAGCAACCACTTCTCAAAACATGCATTCCAGTACTATATTGTCACCTCATTTTAATATTGTTTAATGAGCCCTCCTCATACTAACAAAAGCCTACAAAAATTATTCTTCAGAGATCTAGTTAGCACGGCAACTGTATTAGAAAAGCCTTTATCCTGCAAAAACTTGAATAGTAATGAGATTAATACCTCATGAAATCTAGTAGTGGCATGAATAACTACATCTTCCCTTTCTCTCACCCTTTATATTTTTCAATTACATGAACCTTACCTTGAGCTTTCAATCTAATTGACTCAGGAAACATTTTTGAGAAATATACTCTTTTCTAAAAACTACTTGCAAGACATACATCTGAATAGAAATTTAATTAGAGCAATTCTGTTTTCAAGAAAAAAATTATTTGAGCTACTTCCTAAGTAATGAGCAGGGAACAAAAAACAAGTGAGAAACAACAGAGACATGAAAAAAAGTACTGCATACAGTAGAGGACTCTCACAAGATCTGTAGCAAGATCATAGATCGTATACTCCATTGCATACATACAGAGATTACAACTATAATTGTACTATCAGACATATCATATTAATGAAATATGTTCAGTGTATTCTGCTTTTTATGAAACTAATTTGAAGACTTAACTAAAATGTTGAGAAATTTCTGCCCTGCTTATGTGGACTTCCATTTATGTCATTAGGAACCAACACAAACTGGAATATTCCGCTCACAATTTTACGTAACTGCTGTTGCATGGTTCCTCTACTTTTTCTGAGCTCCAAGAAAATTTGGTCAGTAACACAACAATGATAAAGAAATGCCCCTCACCCTCAAAAAAAATCCCCCATAGCATTTGCTACATCAACACTGTGTATAACACGACTGCTGGATACCACGGCAGCTGATGCAGGAAGCTGCACCACTTCTTCGTGATTTACACAACTACTCAGGTGGAATCACTACCAAAAAAACAAGTTAGGACCTTTCCAAGAGGTTCAAATCTAAGGAAAGCAATTAAAAAAAGAAAGAAAAAGTGAAAGAAGAGAAGATAGGCTAAGTTCAATGGAAGACAATCTATGACATCAAAAGTAATTGCTAGCTTGGTCTTTGCAATTTGCTGCTCTAGTGCCAGATACGTGAAACCAAGTACTATACCTCTAAACCCCAAATTTTTTCCTCCAAAATCTATTTTTGGTGGAATTAAATAATGACATTGTGTTTAAACAATGAGCAGAATGCTGCCTGCAGCAGGACTAAGTAACAGCCAAAATACAAGGAAGAGAAGAAGCAAGAGCAGAATTTTGAGCAAAAGCAATCCATAAGAGGAAAACTGCTTTACAGCAAGCATGTTAAGCTTTGCATTGATAGTAGTTGGGAAATGGTCATAAAATCATAAGAGGAACTATTCCTAATGCTAAAGTACAACAGTTGTCTGAAATTAAAATAGAACTATTTCATCCTGAATCCTACTAGGTAGATAACAACTGACTACACTCTCAAGTAAGTTTTTACATCAGTGAGCTATTTCTACCAAACACAGCACTCCTCTCCCTGTTACGGTACCAGCACAAACCTGGCGACTTTTGTAACATGTGTGTAATTAAACAGAATTGTGCAATGCACCAGTGTAATCTACTTGGGGTAGTCTCATGGCCTCGTATTACACAAAATCCACAACAACGTTTATCAGGCATTTTAGAAAGGTGTGAAGCCAGAAATCAACAGGAGGTTTGTGCCTAGGAACGCCCAAAGAAATGTTAGTATACCTGCAAACGTTTTGCTACAGCAGCTCTGGCTGAATACAGTATGGTCTGGGAACATAAGATCAGGCTGTCAAAGGTTATAAGAAGTAAAAGTGGTGGATACTACTTCCCAAGCTGTAGAAATGGTATTGTGAAGTCTCTGGGGAAAAAAGAAATGCTATTTGGCTAAAGATTCAAATGTGTGAAAGATCTTCCAACTGCCTCATGTGATGAATTAATCAGTAGAAAGCCACAAGTTTTAAAGAGAGTGCAACATCCCTGGAATGAAGATATGGTGCCTGTATAGCACCTGGAATACACTCCTGAAAATCCATAAAAATCACACAGCTATTTTCTGTTTCAAAAATTACAAATGGTAACTTAAACTGTGGCTTTACAGGCTTTGAGCCAATCTGATGTCTCATTACTACCCAAAGGCTTGCTTCCCATCCTCCCTATCTGCTATTGCTGCTCCTACCTTTCCCCAACTCCAACCCCTCCTCTTTCTCACTTCTGGCCATTTGGTATCACTTCCTCTGCTCCAAGCTCTGCAGCTCACTGGACGCTTCCAGGGTCCCATTTAACTCACTGATATAGGAGAAACCTATTGAGCTGAGTTTGGGGGAGCTGAGTTTGGGGGTTTCTTACTAGTTTATTCTGTTAAGATGGTTCACTGGAGAAGGGCAGCAGTAGAACCAAAACAATGGTCAAAGGAAAGCTGTTGGGAAGGAAGTAGAAAAAGAGAAGGACATGGGAACTCCTCACTCCATCTATGGTGAGCTTGACAATTCTTGTGAAGCCTTTGAAATATGCTGAGCAGCATTGGTGAATAAAAGGCAAGAAGGATGTAAGAAACTCATACATGTTGAGCTTTTGAGGTAAGGGCAGACCCATAGCCCAAGGCATCTGGAAAACCTGAGGAAAACTTCTCAACATTATGAAACAGAGCAGTGTTAAAATTATCTCGGCAGAACCGCTTGCGTCTACTTAGGCCTGACAGCTTCCTTGTATGCTTCCACAGCTCCCAACGAACTATCATGTCTTCCTTGTGAGGCACATGAAGGTGTAATGTTCATTTGAGAATGCTTATGCTAATTATTGGAGTTTACTAAATAGCTCTTTGAGGACCACTTTCTAGCAAAGCAGCCCCCTGGTTAGTATGCTGCATCCTTTAAACTTGTTTCCTTTGGCAAAAAGCCTCAGGTAACATGTAAATACTCCAGGTGAAAAATAAGTTGCAAGTTCTCCTCCTGACAACAGCAAACGTGTTTTCTGAAAATACTTCAAAACGACGTAAATACTTGCTCCAGACTCAAAAATGATGTTGTAAAGATGTGCTCAAAGCAAAAATAAAAGCATAAAAATATCTTCCTCCAGCAGGGTTTTTTTATAGAAGGTGAAATGTCAGCTCAGAGAATAACCCCAAGACTCACATGCTACATATCAGATTATTCCTTAAGTTTCTGAGGGGGCATACCTGGGCAAGAAAAAGTGTATTCTATCTACATTTGGATATTCACAGTATCTGCAAGAACACGTGTTACACTTCTTGCATCTTTCCCGCTCTCAGAAAAAATGCATTCAAATGTGCTACTCGAACTTCTGCTTTTGACAAGTACAACAGATCCATCCAGCCTTTTATGGCAGGCGCTTGCATCCATCACGCTCCAAAACGATGGGCTGGCTGCTGCTTCCAAACTACATGGAGTTTTCCCAACACAGCTTATTGCATTAGCTCTAATATCTTGGTTTGAATGGAAACTTGTTTTCATCCAGCTCCCTGGCATGGAAGTGAAGTGACTGCAGGTTTGTCCACAAAAGGCAATCTCATTTTAAACTCTAGACCAAGTCAGATCTGTGCCTGAGTTTCACTCACATTTTCTGTAAATGTAACTTTACAGGCAGCAATTAAAGATGTAGTTATCTTTGGGCAGTCATTACTCAAACAAACACAGTAGTTTAGTGGTGGTGATGGTCTCTCTCTGCAAAGGCTTTCAAAGTAACAGTACAAAGATTTTATCTAATTGAAAAATCAGACCAGGATGTATTTAGGAAGAGGATGGGATGAAGGAATAAATCCAAATCTCACCTTGGCCCTGGCTGGTAGTTTTTGTAGCCCCAAGCAAGGCTGAACTGATCAACACTAGAGGGGAAGTTCCTCCCCTAAGAACAGAGATCTACCAGGATGCCCTTTGGACAGGCTAGATAGCAATGGTTACAGGCCAGCTGCTGTCCCCTCCAGATGATTAAGAAAAACAATTTAAAAATCAATATACCATAACTTTAAAGGAAATCTGCAAAACCCATAATTGAAAGTTACCCAAAATTGTTTTAGAAATGAAAGTGTAATTACTAACAATGTGTTCCTCAAAAAAATTCATCTTGGCTGGTGGTGAACAGATCTTTACTTGTTTCCTAAAAAGCATATTTTTTTTTCTCATTATTACTAAAGAAGTCAAGTTTGAGGGTTTTTTCCTGTTTATTTAAAAGAGTGTAGGGCCTTGCCATACAACAGAAAATACTAGAAAATCAGTACAAAATTTCAAATCAGGAGGAGTTTGTCCTGCTCTAGACACTGTTCTTAACCAGGACAAACTCCTGCTTAAAACCCCTATTCAAATTAAAACCCTTCCACCCAAATTATAAGCACCCTTGGGAAAGCTTTTCCCACAACTCAATTCTAGACCTGCTTGCTGACCTGCAGAAGAACAAGTTTGAATTTTTTTAAGCAGGATAGAAGCTTTGGGAGTTGTATTTTTGTCCCTAATCTCACTTGAATCAAACTTTCCTACTTTATTTGGAGTGGGCAGGCTAGTGCCTTACAAAGAGACCAAGCTTAGGAAATTACATCTAGAAAGCTCTGTGATTTAGATGCTAGCTCCAAAATTTGTTCCTATTTCCATCATTCCCCTCCACCTTCCTACAAAAAAAAACCAAAAAACAACCCACAACCCCAACTAACAAGAGATTGTCCCTGACCAGTGCACTTTGTAGTGGAAGGAGTACATTAACTATATGGGAAGTTATTTCTATAGCAGGTAAAGTTACACAAGGAGGGGAAAAAAAATTACCTCTCTAGTCACGAGAAACATTCCTCCAGAGAGTAATTCTGCATGGAAGGATAACTAAGGTGCCTCAGCTCACTCTGCAAAAGAGTTTGTTTCCAGCCTAGTATAAAGGAGCCCAGGAAAAGAGTTTCCTAACCATCAAGCCAGAAGTTATGAATACCCCGCCATGGGTAGTATCAGTGATATAAACACACAGTAAGGCATACAGATTTTGCTACATCCCTTTCTGCTAGTGACAGTGTTTGTCCTCTGAGACTGTTAAACCGCCTGGGATCTGGCAATCTGCAAAGTGGGTATCAGACCAGGTGCCAACACACCCACTCACCAGCTCAAACCAGCCTCCACCTCTAGTCAAGTGAAGAGTACAGTCTGCCAAGACTTGTTAGACACCATCAAACCTTCACAAGCTAACACAGATATTTTATTCACAGGTGACATTTAGAGTTTGAAGAAGGTATTTGGTAAAACGTTGAGAAATAATTTATTTCATTAGTATTTTGCAACTGTTTAGGCTCCTACCATTCTTCTTCAGATAATATGGTAACCTATTTGCTTTTGCTGCTCTGCAAACTTTGGTTCTTGTGAGTTTTGTCTTTAAGCACATTATTGGTAGGATGTACTGCTATGTTCCTGAGCTCCTTCACAGTTTTCTTACAATAAAACAAAACATATCGCTGCCAACTGAAATTTTTCTAGGCCATCTTGATCAATGCATGTAAACATCTATTAAAAGTAAACATACTCCATTCTTCAAATAAAATATTCACAACTCTTTAGATTATTACCTACTCACTGAACTTAAGACTACAATTAGGCAAATACCTAATTACTGTCTTAGATAAGGCTGTCGTCTTGTAGTAGGCCCTTTGTTACCGATTCTCCATTCAAAACCTTTAACGTACTTCAGTAAAACCTGTAAAAAAACTCATCTTGTTCCCTGAATTCTGCTAAAGGCGAACACCACAAATCTCTGAAGGCACTCCTAAACAGACACACTGGACTAGCGTATGTCTCCATTTGTGACCAACGCAGATTTACAATTTAGTTTAGCAAGTTGATTAGTCTTCCAGTAATACCTGCATGTTTAAGTGTAATACAAAAATAGTAGCTGAGAAGACAAGGTTTTCCATAATTAGTATTTTATTTTATCTATTTCTGGGATTGAAGAAAGGAGAAATGATTAATTATTCTTCTAATATTACTACTTTAAGCTACATACATAAGGTTCTAAAAGCCTATACCAGCAAACCTCACAAAACTTTGGCCATCCGCAGCACCGGATACCTTTTCTTCCTCCCCTCCTTTCACTTCTGAAAAGAGACATTAAACTTCCAACAGATTAAAGAAATGGACATCAAAATCATTATAGTTAACTTTTATATAGCCCACTTGACTGTATTTATCTGTTCTTCTACACATATTCCTGTAGGAACTATAATACTCTGTTGTAGTATTTGTGGCATATCTCTCCCTTATGTTTTGTTAACTCATCATTTATTCTACTTTATTTTCCCAGTCTTCCCACTCTTAGTTCTATTCATCTCTTTAAACACAAGTAGTGCAGTTTAGGGCATACTATTATGCTAAATAATTTGTGAAATACTACACTGTCTCTCAGATTCAAAGTCCAGGAAGACTTCAAGTTACATGCATGCATGGCCCACAGTCATAATATAAAACCTTGTTGATACAATGGCTAAAAAATGAAATTAGTGTTGAATGAAAATTAAATAATCCATTTTTTTCCCCAAAGGTGTAGTATGCTTCTCAGTAACAGACTACCTACAAAATAAAAATGGATCATCAAAAGATATTGCTGTTCTAGAAGCTATTATGAGTACTTTTCTTTTTTCCTTTTTTCCTAAATATAACACACCAGGAAATTTTTCCCATCAGGTAAGGAAGGTGAAGATCAAAAAAACAGGTGCAGAGTTTACACCAACTAAACACACAGAGCAGTACATAGCACCAACAATATCATCCTACTGAGTCATCAGAACAAAACCCCTTAAATTTTCTATGCTGTATTTAACATGGGACATTCTGATAAAAAGTTAAGAATAACAAAGGAGCTAAGACATTGGATAATATCAGGGCAGTGGAGGAAGAAAAATCACAGACCTGAATGGCAGCCAAAATTCTGACCATCAAGGCTTTTTGTTACTCAAAACAAGGTAGCTGCAACTACTACATGAAAGAAAAAAAAAAAAATCTTCAAAAGCCACTAAATCGTTTTCATCATATGTGCACAGAAGACTGTCAGAAGCTATCCAACAAAGAAAAGAGAACAAAATTCAATGAAGTAGTTTTTCAAAGCAGTAAGCTGCACATACTTTTTCCCTTATGGAAACTCTATGTGAGCAGCCACAATGTGCCTAGTTTTTGTCAGGAATTCTGTGATAGATAAGCACTATAGCATGGCATGATGAAACAGAAACAAGCAACACAGAACAGAGCAGAAACAAAAAAAAAAGAGAGGTTTAGCTTCTACATACTGGAATCTTCACTCTATCCAAATTGCACTGTATCACAGCACACCCTCTCTTACCCGCTCTGTTTAACCTCATTTTTGCAGAATTAGGAAAATGTAGGTTGGAAAGAACTTCTAGAGGTCATCTAGCCTACCTTCCTGCCCATAAGTGGACTACTCACAACATCGTTACCCAGCCAAGGCTGGAAAACTTGTTGTCACTTGTTATGGCTTCTGGTCTGATCAAGAAGAGCTTGGTTCCATAATCTTTTCAGTTGCCTTTCAATTATAGATTAAGACTACTATTAGATTATGCATTAGCATATGCATTATGTGCTGGACTCACAACAGCATAGCCATTTTAGTAGTCCTCCGACGGACCTGCTCCAGTGTCCTTGCATCTCTCTCAACCGCCTCCACTACACTCAAAACACAGTAACCCAGGGGAAGCCCCACCAAGTAAAAAGGAATAAATGCCCTCCCTCAATCTCCTGGTCCTGTCTGTCTTATTCACAACTGAGAGCGACTCGTGAGAATTGGCTCAGGTTTCTTGGTCCTCACCATACCTCTTACATTCTTTGACAGAGGCTACTTAGCCAACAGCCTTATCGCAACAGAGTATGAAGCTATGTTAATGAACTCTTCATCAATATCTTTAGTTTCTCATTGGTTTCTACCAGACCTAAAAGAAAGATTCAAACAATTCTCCATGGACTACATTTTGGTATATAAATTTGTTGGACAGAAACATCTGGTTTCTGTATTGGTAAAACATCTTAGTGCTTCTACACTCACACAAATTCATCACAGTTCCTGAAAGCAAGACTCCTACACTACTTTAACTTGATGCTTTAGAAGGGCCTTGCACTACATGTGGTGACACAAATTGAAGACATATTACTATTTTATTTATTTCTCTGGTTACATGTACAGATTCAAAAGTGCATGACGATTATTTAAGCAGCTAATCCTACTTCTGAAGAGAAGTAATGTGATTTTGTCTTTTTCTATGCAGGCATTTTTAATCACATTATCAAAAACAAAACAAAAATTAAATTCCCAGGTGACTTGCATGACAACTGCACTTTGCTTTTGCCTGTACATTGCTGGAAAAATTCTCCACTCAGTTGTTATCACTGATGCTTAAGCATGGGAAGGGAGAAGATGCTATTAGGAAGCAGGAAGCTCAAAAGTACATCAAGCAGCATAAGATGGCTTTAGTGCTCTCCCACTGTGAAGTGGGACTGATCAGAGTAGCTACATCTGCTCAAGTCACTAACAATTTATGCAGCATGCTTGCTTCCATTCTGGTTTAGGCTTTTTGATGTGTATGGTTGGGAAAACATTTGTGGGGAGGGGGCCGCTGAGAGAAGGAAGAGAAAGAGATAAGCCCTAAGCTCTGAGAAATTAATATCACTTTAGTCATCTATTCGAAGAGCTAAAAATTGTAACTACCAGAGCTGAACGAGTAATTTCTCCAAGCATAGTAGCTTGCCTAAGAATGTCTCCTAAAATAACCATTCTAGTAGTTTTCGCAATAGATAATATTCTGCAAGTTTAATACACTGCCAGGAATTTCATAGGGATAATAATAAATGCATGGGCTCATGAAAGTTTTAGGTTACATGCACATCTGAAAGGTCAGAACAACTTAAAGGATTCAAGCAACAAACATTTGCTCCTATGTCTTCTTTATAGCACCTCTTTACCTGTACCTGAAGAATAAGCAGGCTCTAATACTATACAGTACTAAGTGTGCGGCATATAATCAGCAGCAGGAACTATTTGAGCACAGTAAAACACATATAACATTTTACCAGGATTTCACAGTTTTATCTCCCATCCCAGTCATCAGGAATGTCAGGAGAGAGGCCTCATTGCAGTATGTTACAGATCAGTGGCTTTTTAAAGATAAACTTTCATGAAAATAATGAATAATTATTAAAGGTTATATCGCAATTCCAATGCAAAATGAGCTAGGTGCTTTACAAATAAACTTTCTGTAATGATCGCTAACCTTTTTCTCCTGGTTCTCATGAGTGATCACCCACAGGTCTGTACAGGAAATGGAGACGGACTCCAGCTGCATGTTCCTGGGGCTCCCAAACTTTCTTTGTACAACAGATTCGTGCCCTTATTAATGCTCTAACACTGAGGGCCTTTTTCATTAAAACTCTCTCCATGGATTTCAGACACATAGTAAATTCATGCAGAAGTTGTAACATTCAAGTTTCTCTGTAACATATAAACAATAATAATAATACTACCATCAACAACCTTTAAACATCTCTAAGCAATACTAATTGCTCAGACAGCATTTCCTATGCAACCACTTCATATGTTTAATTTGCTTCTCTTTTTAATACAAGATGCATCTCTGCAGACTTCAAGGCACCTCACACCAGGCAACAATACTAAATAATGCAATGCTCTGCATTAAGCCCCCTTAACGCAGTTCAGAATTCTACTGAATCTCACTGGAAATTATCATCCTGTTAGGATACTTTGGAAAAAGAAATCCATCTGCTCCTACCAGGAGTTTGAAAGAAGTTCTGTTCTACAGTTCTCAAACACTGCAGAATTTGAGAGGATGGGAGAAGTGCTAACTACACAACTTATGTCTCTCTTTGCTCTAAAAGACTTCTCATATTTTTCTTTCAATTTTCCATAGCAACTCAAGTACATTTTTCACAGTCTGATTGCCCTAATTGTATGTTTTCTTTGAAATACTACTTCATTAATGAACATCATAATTTTTTCCTACCATAGCCTATATACAAAGATTCAAAGTCTTAAACAGGTAATTCTTACAGTGATTGAGCCTTTATTCTGAACAGTCTACACACAGGAAGATCTTCCTCTGTCATCAAGCAAGTGTTTCTTTTTAAACAGGTGGCAGAGGGAATCAGAACTTTTCTTTTAAATAAAGCTCAAAGTGGGAAATTGAGCACCATGCTCCCTGGAGCTCCTTTCAAAATCTGAACCCCATTCATCAGCTTTTCATGTCTCTTGCTATCGGACAACACACTCCAGGTTTCTCTAGTGCTCACAGGAGCAAAGGGTGTGTTACAGAATCACAGAATCACAAGGTTGGAAAGGACCTTTAAGATCATCAAGTCCAACCATTAATCCAGCACCACCATGTCCCCTAAACCATGTCCTGAAGCGCCACATCCACACGTTGCTTGAACACTTCCAGAGATGGCGACTCCACCACCTCCCTGGGCAGCCTATTCCAATGCCTGACCACCCTCTCAGTGAAGAAATTTTTCCTAATATCCAATCTAAACCTCCCCTGGCACAACTTGAGGCCATTTCCTCTTGTCCTATCACTAGTTACTTGGGAGAAGAGACCAACACCCTTGTCGCCACAACCCCCATTCAGGTAGTTGTAGAGAGTGATAAGGTCTCCTCTCAGCCTCCTCTTCTCCAGACTAAACAACCCCAGTTCCCTCAGCCACTCCCCATAAGACTTGTGCTCCAGACCCCTCACCAGCTTCGTTGCCCTTCTCTGGACACGCTCCAGCACCTCAACATCCTTCTTGTAGTGAGGGGCCCAAAACTGAACACAGGATTCAAGGTGCAGCCTCACCAGTGCCGAGTACAGGGGCACAATCACTTCCCTACTCCTGCTGGCCACACTATTCCTGATACAGGCCAGGACGCTGTTGGCCTTCTTGGCCACCTGGGCACACTGCCGGCTCATATTCAGCCGGCTGTCAACCAGCACCCCCAGGTCCCTTTCCGCCGGGCTGCTCTCCAGCAACTCCTCCCCAAGCCTGTAGCATTGTTGTGGCCAAAGTGCAGGACCCTGCACTTGGCCTTATTAAACCTCATACAGTTGGCCTCTGCCCATCGATCCAGCCTGTCCAGATCCCTCTGCAGAGCCCTCCTACCCTCCCGCACATCAACACTCCCACTCAACTTGGTGTCATCTGCAAACTTACTGAGGGAGCACTCAATTCCCTCATCCAGATCATCGATGAAGACATTGAACAAGACAGGCCCCAGAACCGAGCCCCGGGGAACACCACTTGTGACCGGCTGCCAGCCGGATTTAACGCCATTCAGCACAACTCTCTGGGCTTGGCCATCCAGCCAGTTCTTTACCCAGCAAAGAGTAAACCTGTCCAAGCCACGAGCCACCAGTTTCTCCAGGAGAATGTTGTGGGAAATGGTGTCAAAGGCTTTACTAAAGTCCAAGGTAGACAACATCCACAGCCTTTCCCTCATCCACTAGGCGGGTCACCTGGTCATAGAAGGAGATCAGGTTGGTCAAGCAGGACCTGCCTTTCATGAACCCATGCTGGCTGGGCCTGATCCTTTGGTTGTCCTGCAGATGCCCTGTGAGCACTCTCAAGACCAACCGCTCCATAATCTTCCCTGGTACAGAGGTCAGGCTGACAGGCCTGTAGTTCCCAGGATCCTCCTTCCAGCCTTTCTTGTAGACGGGCGTCACATTGGCAAGCCTCCAGTCTTCTGGGATCTCCCCTTTTAACCAGGACTGCTGATAAATGACGGAGAGTGGCTTGGCAAGCTCCTCCGCCAGCTCTCTCAGTACTCTCGGGTGGATCCCAAAAGGCCCCATAGACTTGTGGGTGTCCAGGTGGCTTAGCATGTCCTTGACTGCTTCCTCCTGGATTATGAGGAGTACACTGTGCTCTCCATCCCCATCTTCCAGCTCAGGGGGCTGAATACCCTGTGGGTACCTGGACTGGCTATTAAAGACTGAGGCAAAGAAGGCATTAAGTACCTCAGCCTTGTCCTCGTCCTTGGAGACAATGCTCCCCGCCATATCCAGTAGGGGATGGAGATTCTCCTTGCCTCTCTTTTTGTTGTTAATATACTTGTAAAAACATTTTTTATTATCCTTTACGACTGTGGCCAGACTGAGCTCTAGCTGGGCTTTTGCCTTTCTAATTTTGTCCCTGCTTGACCTAACGAGATCCTTGTACTCTTCATGAGTTGCCTGCCCCTTCTTCCAGAGGTGATAAACTCTCCTCTTTTCCCTGAGTCCCAGCAAAATCTCCCTGTTCAGCCAGGCTGGTCGCCTTCCCCGCCAGCTCTTCTTACGGCACATGGGGATCGCCTGCTCCTGCGCCTTTAAGATTTCCTTCTTGAAGACTGTCCAGCCTTCCTGGACCCCTTTGTCCTTCAGGACTGTCTCCCAAGGGACTCTCTCAACCAGTGACCTGAACAGGCCAAAGTCTGCCCTCCGGAAGTCCATGATAGCAGTTTTGCTGACCCCTCTCCTTACTTCCCTCACAATCGAGAATTCTATCATGTCGTGTTAATCTTATTTAAGACGATATAAGACTTTGTATCTGTAGGATATAGGCCTAACTATATCAGCGGAAGGCAGGTTACATTCTTCAGTAAGGGACAGTAAGCATGTACTTAAATATGTTACATGCATACTTATTTCAAAATACCTTTTTACTTCTGTAATTCTATAGTGTAAGTTCTGCATTGCTGGTAACAGCACCTCAAGCTGATGGAATTTTTTAAGACATCTTAGATTTAACAGCATAAAACACTAAGGAACATCATCTTAGGTTGCTTACCTGGTTTTAATAATACCTTTCCACGGAGCTAGACAGTGCTGCACTGCTTACATGTCTTTTTTTTTTTTTAATTAAAGCTCTTACCCTGTTCTGTGACCTGATCATGGGTCAAGTGAAGGCCAGATCTACTCTGATGACCTTCAGAAGACTTGAGAGCCTTCACTCCCAATGCACTCTCTTTAACATGTTGTTATAGCCACATTCTCCCTTCCTTCTCCCATGAGCGTACCAAATATTACTCTTACTTTCCACCTCTATTCACAATATATATCAATTTATGGAATACCCACTTACTGTACAATTTCCATCAGTATTCATCACCTTCTGAAAAAGCTATCAGATGTTATATGCAAGAGCATCTTCCCTCTGATGGGAATTAGGCAGGCTCAGACCAGATCCTACGTGTAAAGCAAGGTTAGCCTCAAGTGATATTGTACTATTACAATTATTTTCTAAATTACTTCCCTGTCTACGGAAATAGTTGTATTTAAAATAACGCTGAGATTGATAAACTCTGTTTCCACCCAGTTTGAAATGTCTTCACTATCAGAAGATCACATTGTCAATAATAGATACCAGATTAGAAAACACAGAAATAGTAATTTGCTGCAGCAAACTTATCTCACACTGTGCCTCTAACAACTTTTGCTTTAAAAAGTAACCCAAAAGAAAAAGCAGATAAATATTTTACCATTCATACATTAGCCTTATCAATTTTAAAGCACAAAACCGGAGCATGTGTGGTGTTCACAATGAGTTATAATATTCAATAGGACTGCTCAAGCTCTAAGAGTACGTATATATATATATAAAACTCTCAAAGTTATACGTTTTAAAAGCCAATGCCTTCATTGCATGTTCTGTATTCTAAACTGTGTGCATTTGATCTTGACATCAAAATGGGCATGATACTCTCCACGTTTTCAACTTACTATACAGTTTAACAAATATGTTACAAACTCCTCCCACTCAATTGGTATTCCACATCCTGATATTAGAGAACTTGCAACACATTTATTGGATTTAATATTGATCAATACAACACAAAATGTTTTCATTTTTGTTATGAATTTTCTTTCTGCAAAGCTGGGCATAATAAAAGGGATGCATAACTTGAAAAGAAACTGCTCGAGATGCCACCAGTGTCCCCAGAATAGTATTTGCTGTATGTTACTACAAAAGGAAGTCATATAGTGCTAATTTAGAGAAACCACTGCTGAGGCTATAGACTAGTCAGTATCAATCCAGCCATCTTCTTTCAGAATTTATCCAAGCCATACAACACACACTTCAATTCCTAATTGTACCACAGAAAGCGCTTTGGAGCTATTTGAAAGCCTATATTCTCTCTCCTGTTGCTCTCAAGACTCCCCAGCTATACCTACCCTTCCTTCTATAAAGGCAGCACTTCACCTGCCACATGACTATCGTCCAATATTTCAGAAAGACCAGAAATACCAGACTGGCAGTTCTGTACAAGCCCAAGCAACACTGGGCTTCCATAATTATCAACAACAGTTTCCTCTGTGGACTATAAATTTTGCTTTCGCATCTTTCGCCTAGCATACAGTTCTCTCTAGGACAAAGAGAGTTTCTGATTAAATCAACAGGGCTGGAGAATCATACTTTGTTGTTGTTGTTGTTTCTTTCAGTATTAACGCAATATTAGCATTCTCCTGGTCTGATGGAATTTTCTCAGCATTCCAAGATTTGCTAAATTTAACATCCATCAATTATTCCCACAGCCTACGGTGTTTAAAAAAGCTAGCAGATTTATACACTTTGTATAAATATGTACCAGTGACACTTCAAAATTTGTAGGTTCTCTCTTTTTAGTTCTAATGTACATAGCCTTCCCCTTATTCTTAGGGCTACCCATCATAGATATTCCCTTAACAGCATTAGCTTCTCTTTGCCAAATACGTAGATTATGTAACCATCATTTTGTATAATTTGCCACTTTTTTCCCCCCTCCATTTCCTACATATATCTAAAAAAAGCTTCCTTAACATCACCTGATTAGACCTTAATTCCATATTCCCCACCCTTCTTGATTACAGAATTGTGGACTAGCTAAGGAACTGTTCCCACACAAGTCTCACCTTAGTCTAAATTTTTCTTCTCAGATAATTTTACCTTTTCCTTTAGTTCTTTCTGAATGTTAAACACATTATTCACTGAGATAATCCCCACCAAAGAGAATCAGCTTCATACTGTCACTAATCCTTATCAAACTATCAGTTTGAAATCCATTTATGACTTAACCTTTACCCGACACAGTTCAAAAATAAGTATCATCTCATTTTGGGCAGAACAATGTTTATGGTAAAAATATAGACGCACTTAAATGTGATGTTTGAAGTTTTCCGAAAAACACTCTTCAGTTCGGAAACCAGACGAACAGTCCGAACAGGTCACCGGGACAAATAGTTGTGTAGGAAGGCACCCTGTTACACTGAACTTCCATTTGTCAAGTGAATCTCACTCCGGCAGAAGCTGCCCATCTGTTGGGTATAAAAATAGCAAAACCAGTTTGCTTGCATTCCCAGTGAAAGCTCATCAATGGCGGAGGAGCAAGATATGTCTCTGTTTACAAGCAGGCTTCCTGGAAGAGCGAAGGAGAAGTTACTATCAACAAGGATTCCTCGCTGCTAATAGTGGGAGGGAAGAGAGCTTCCCAGTTTTACTAAAAATCACCACTGTTTGCTATGATAAGAGCATAAAAATAGAGAGGGTCTTACCAAATTCAGTAAAAGAACTATATCAAGATAAGATCATGCAGTCATATGGTATGAATTTAAGAAATTCTCATAAAATCATCACAGACCATGGCTTTACTTGAAGAGAGAAGAAAATATCTCTCTTCAGGAACCTGAGGAAACTACTGTTTGTCCAAAGTTTAAAAAAGTAGTTTTGGTAAAGAAAAAAAACTAATGGGATTACAGACTGGTAGTTCAGTTGCTGTTTTCCACCTATGTAACAAGTCATTTGCTTTGCAAGAAAAATCTTATTTTTGCCTTAAAAATTGTGTGCCTGAGAGGCTAGCTGACTAAATATTCCCAGCTACTTCCAATACATGTCTAACAAGCACTGTTTAGAAAATATTCCAAAGACATCATACCATTTCACAAGAAACACAAGCACCACTGTATGGTATGAAGAATTTTTAAGCACCATATGCAGCAACTAGAAGCAAAGTTTCCAATTACCTGCTTTAAAAAAAAAATGCACAAAATTTGAAATTATCACAGATAAGTAAGACCCAATAGAAGAAGATGATCTTTTTCTTACTTTTGTTATCCCAAACCACGGTTTCAATTAACAATTTAACATACTCAAATGACCAACACAACAGTTATGACTCAGTATTCTAAAGTATCAACAACCTCTCCTAGAGGAGGGCAATGACCAACCATCAACTGTCTGAACATTATGAGTTCATGCTATTCCTCTCAGAAACCAGGGGTTATTCATGCAGGTTTTCAGATGCCGTTACTTCCACAAAGATTTCTGAAAGAGTGAACTCATCTCAAGCAAGAGAAGTAAAAGCTGGAATGCCAGTCCACATAAAGCACAGAAATCTATGTATATGCGAGCCCCTGGAAAATTTGGCCTCATTTCTACCAAAGCAGTTTTTACAATAAATTGAATGTGCTAAACAGGCTAAAGACTTGTGATAGACATCAGATGATTCTGAACTATGGTTATGAAGGTCAACATTTGATCTTGAACTCCGCTATTAGAAGACATCATTATCAAAACAAAAGCTCCCAAGTACCAAAACAACAGAGATTCACTAACGAGCATTGCTCACTAAGTAAGAATTAAATTAAGCTCTGAGAAACCTAGGGAAGCATGAAGATGCTACCACATTAAAGAACAATTCATAGCATGTATATAGTTTTAGTTATAAGTACCACCAGATACTAGAAATCTTCTTTTTGCAGTATTTATTATGTGCAGACTATCGTAAGTGTAAACAGTGAAAGAATGAGGTGGGGAAAGCAACTTCTTCACACAAACACATTCTCTAATTTTGAAAAATTATAGTATGCTACGTACCTGAGTAATACTGCAAAACATACATCAGAAACTGAACTAAGAATTTCTACTTTGCCAGAAACATCTTTTAAACAACCAACAATGAACAGGTTTATTATTCTGAATGCAAATTTTCAGCTTTTGTGTTCTTCTTCCCCAAGACCTGTGATACATTAGGACTGGACTGCTGTAGAAACTAATTTATGTCAGTCTGCTTTAGAACTGAGGCCTCAAAGGTGAAGCTTTCTGTGGGCTATGACTGATGGGGTCTCGGCCAAATAATTCACACAAGCCAGGTCAGAATTCCTTACCTCCCAACAAGGTGGACCTGTCCATATTAAACAGGTTGGCAGTTTACAGCAGTAACATGGAGAGGGGCAACCCCACACCTTGACTGCAGGGTGGACAGCTTCTGGAATGCGGCTTACCAGCGCAAACCTGGAAGCACTTACATGTGAAACTCACTGTGAGCTGGGAACTCTTTTATCAGCCTATATAGATAAACCAAGAATAAACTTACAGCATGGAGTAGAATACTTTGTAAAACCTGGTATGAAATCAAAACCGCTCCCCCTCGGAGAGCCTCTCAACAGTACTGTATACATTAGCTAGCCTCAGGGAAAAAATTCTGAGATCAACCTCAACTGGTAAAACAAAATAAGATGTCACGTCACTATGTATTTGCATGTTTAGTATGTTCTTATGTAGAACACACTATGATCTGATTTATTATGTGAAGTTTATTACAAAAATTTAAGAGACCTTGAACTCTCGCTGGACTAATTAAGGGCACCTACTTTATTTGAATTGTGTTGCTTCTCAGATGTTCTCCTTCCCCCTAAAATAGGGTCTTAAGTACTCATCAGTAGCTTCAGAAAGGACTGACAAACAACAAACCCTTGGTGAGCAAGCAATACAAATGAAGGTCTTTGTAATTCTGTGTACAGAATCTACCTACAGGGATATAGCTAGTGTAGCTACCAAATACCTTCTGTAACCATGTATTTTACACCCCAACATCCTGAGGCGCGGCAGGGCGGGGCGGGAGGGGCAAACACTAAGACCAGCAATAGAGTATGTCTAGGTAACACACAATGCCTTTCACTTAAATTTTCAAGTGCTCTTTTAAATACTAAATCTCCTCACTCCTATCTGGTTAGTTATTACCCACTTTTTATAGCAGCACATATCTAGATAGAGACTGAAGTGGGTTGAAGGGGCAGCAAAAGAAGAATTATTATACCTGATCTTTACTGTGGTTCTTTTAATCTACCTAAGTTAACAGCATTCTCTGTTAACACATCTGATCTCCATTCCAACCCTTGGAACATTTCATCCACTTCTACACTGAAAGAAGAAAAGGGGGAAGGAACAAAAAACCCCCTGATCTTCCATTCAAAGAAGTTACTGCTCTAAATTAATTAAGGATTACTGATATAAAACAAAAACACATCATTGCAGTACATCAAAATATGTGCTGGTAATTGGATGAAAGACCATCTCAAGAATTTCTCATTTATTCTCAAAGCTATTTGACTTAGATAAAAATGTTATAACTATCAAGTAAAAAGTAAGAGTCTGCTTAATTTATTAAATGAAAGCTTAAACTCAGAGGGGACCTCTTATTCAACAATTTTTCATGAAAAATCTGTATTTAAAAAGACTTTAGCACTTCAAGTCACTCATTCTGGGTTGTCTTTTCTCTTTGTTCCCCATTCCCAGCAGTAGAGATTGCACAAACATTTCCAAACAACACTTTAAAAACTAGTTCAGGCACTTTTGCTGGAAATTCACCATTTTACTTCTGAATTGCTCTGCATAGCTAGGAAGGCTAATCAACTTTACTTACCCTTGCTGTTAGTGTGCCAGGTACAAAAAGGAAGATACTTAACAAGGAATCTTCAGTACCTTGAGTGTTGTCCATTTAGACGAAGGTTCCTGTGCACCGTGTTTTACTGAGATTTGGGGGGGGGGGGTTGGGGGATGGATGAGTAGGGGAGCATCATTTCAAAAAAAACAACAGTAAATAAATCTAAGATTATGTCGACAGGAGGTTGCCCTGCCAGCACTCGGGTGTGCCAGGCCAAGAAAGGGAGGTCAGAGGGCACTGGGGCGAGCCACTATATGGCAGAAGCAGCAGGTGATACTGGAATGAGTAGAGCAGAAGGGACATAAAGAAGGATGGGCAGGAGGGCAAGATATGAGGAGATAAACAGATTAGCAGGAAGTCATAAGTGACTTGCCAATGTGTATGAGATCTGTCATCCTGCCTTCAAGGTTCACAAGTGCTACTGGAACCCATTCTCAGCAGGTTGACAAATCTGGGATGACTCAATCAAGACCACTGAATTACAGTGCTGTATACACTGATTTCCTAAATACTCTTCCAAAAGAACTTGAAGCTGGTTTCCCCCCTTACAGAGTACCATCATAAACCTTCAGCTTAACGCCAAAAGCCAGAACAAGCACTTGCTATACCATTTAAAAAACTACAACTACAATCAAAAAGATTTTTAAGATCACGGCCATGTTATTTCAGAATTGTGTATTATACACTCTCAGCTTGATTTCAAACACTTCCGTTTAGGATGTTTGATTTTTCACTAAGCGATTATCTGGTCTGAATTTGTCAGCAATTACTTATCACTGTTTTAATACTGCAAGTAGCTTCAGTCAACACAGTGTTTTTCCAAGTTACGTAACAAACTAAGAAAAACAACAAAAGTGTGCGGTAAGAAACAATTCGCACAAACCAAGGTTAACAGAGTAGGACTTCTCATGCATGCGTTAAGGCACTAATATTTTACAGAAACTTTGCTATATAAGAGCACCACTACTAGAAAAAGAATATTAAGCCCTGCAAGGACAGGGGGAAAAAAAAAAAATCTTACAAAACAATTAAATTAAATTACTAAATATTTATTTATCTCCAAGTATAAGGATGCTGTGCAAGTTGTCAATTTCTCAAAATGCATTTTTCCTGTAACTACTGAATAAATACAAAGGGACTGCCCAATGCTATTCCTGGTGCAATGCTGCACCTTCAGCAAGGCAACCAAGAGCAGCGTGTTCTTCATTCTTGCAATTCATTACTCTTTCCCGTAGAGCACACTCCCTAAATGCCCAGTTGCCCTTGCCTTATCACTTCCCTTCACTCCAGCTTTTAAACTTTCTCTACCTGCGCTATTATTTTGCCAACTAAAAGAACAGGGCAGTGTAAGTGCTTTCTGCTGTTGAACAGAAAGATGTACTTTCTCCTGCATCCGATCCCAAGACAACAAAACCTCGTGGTGCGTTTTGTGCTGGGGGTTGCCCTTCTGCACCAGGAGCCGGCTCTGTCCAGCCCCTGAGCTATAGCTGTCAGCACTCCACTCCAAGAAAATGATGCCGCTCACAGAGAAATACAAACAAGTAGAGACTATGACCAGATGCCTAATGAGGAATTCTACTGATGAAGGAACAGTAACTTGTTAAAACTGAAGCAAAAAGTGGCCAGAGTTATCTCCTTTCGACCCCACCAGCAGAGAGGTTTTTGTTTTTAACTTAGAGAAGTGCAGAATTTTTATCCAGCTGCTAACCTCTCTGTCATACATTTGCCTCCTACCTTCTCTTCAGTCCCACTCAAAGGTGACCAAAATTGGTAATTGTAATTTGTTGTAGGTAAGCAATTAAAAACAAGAGAAGCTACGATGACCATTGTATTAAGTCAATGCACCACTGTGCATACGCAAAACTGAAATTTTCAGTGGGGCCGGCTGCTGAGTCATACCCAGCAATGACCATTTTCAAATGGGTCACATTCATTATTTGTGTTGCTTGAAAACAGACCCATAAGGAAAAACAATTCAGGCAAACAGCATAATTACTCATCACCACCGTGAAAAACTGTGCCTAATCAGGAATTTTTAAGTGCTTAAATTTTGTCCTGCAGATTTGAAAAGCTGGCCTCTAGAGATATGCCTTTCTAGAGTTTGTGGATTATCATTAAGGAGAAGGCAGATGGCAGAAAAAGAGGTCTTTTAGGTTACTTCCATAAAGGATGATCTTCTGTTTTTGTTTCCCAGGGGTCAGCTGAGCAAGTAAATAGAAGACCCACCAGGCAATGTACACAACATGGAGGGCGGGCATGGGTGGAACAGGAAAGAATGCATTTCTTGACCATAAGCAATTCTGGCTTGCAAAATGGAAGGGTGATCAGCAGATCAATGGTCAGCTCGCAGCTCTGGCTGTGTACGCATGGGTCATCTTCTGGACGTATTTGCATTTATACACTGCAGTAACAGCCAAGTTGGAATCTTAAAATCAGCTCAAAAAGGATTCAGCCTTCTTATACTTAAGTTTGTCTGAAACACTAGCTAGAGCTCCACAATCTGCTAAGTGTTAGTGAGAAAAAACACACAGCAATTGTCACAATTTAAAATTTGTATAATTGCAGTGAAAGTTTTAATGTGTGGTCATCATTGTCACTGCAACTTTCACCAGACTTACCCACACATACAGCTAACACACACTCTTGATACAACAACAACAAAAAAATTACTAATCTTGACATTCTCTGCACAGTTTGATAGTTCAGCATTAGAGAATACCAGCACACTAATGGAAGCTATGAACTTTTTATTTTGGAGGATTCAAAATAAAAATTCAAATTTGAACAGTGGGATAGATGGGGAAACTGCTAAGCTAACATAAAATTGCATATTTCAAAGGCTGTTTTCTGGCATGATAATAAAAAAAGATAAATCTCCTAGAAACCATGCCAGAGGGAAGTGGAAATAATCAAGTCAGCACCTGAAAAGCCCACCTTCTGAAGGCTATTTGCTCTGTTCCCAAGCAAGCAGCTGTAATTATCTTCTCTACCTACAGCACACTTAAGTTAAATGAATTTCACTGTTTGTAAACTATTTAACTGCTGCACAATGAGAGTTAACAGATTCCTTGTTAAAAATAAAATAAAAGTAAAAAACATCTCTTGAAACATCCCTTGCCCAAATCACAGTATCTGGGAATAACCCGATACCCGTCTGGCTCACTAAGACCCCTACCAGGAGGCTCTACTTCAACATCACTACACATACATGGAAGTTAGCTTGGTAAGCATTCATAGCAGACAGATATTTCACCATGTCAGGATATGCTAGAGCTGACTATCCCATTGCATGTTAGAATGATCTTGTGACCAAAAAAAAAAGGCTCAGAATAATGCTGCTTTGCATTTTACATATCAGTGTTCACCCAAGGATCATAAATCCTTTGTTTTGTCCAAGAACCATTTTCTAATCCCATATCCACAAGGTGGATATCCTTCTTTATCACAATTTTACAACCCCAAAAAGTAAAGAGTGACTTGTTCAAAGCCACTCAAGCAGTAAAACCAAAACCACGTGCCAAAATCCAGAACATCATCCCGTTGTCAAAATTTAGCTGGCCTCGCATGGTGGGAAACAAGAGACAGACTGGCTACAACTTTTTCCAGTTCAGTGGACAAAGCTTTCCCACACACTTAAAAGTGTGTTACAACATTGGAGCCACCCAAGCCAAAAAAAAAAATGCCTAACATAAAATGAACCATATTCAGACTTTCACTGCCCGAGTGTTGCACAAACCCTCAGACTTAGAAAGACAACTGGCAAACATTCAAAGTGATGAGTAAACCAATCTCACTCAACACGCCATTTCTGATATGGTGTGAGGGGCAAATGAAACTCTGTGCATTTAAGAGGGAGTGAGTTTGGTTTTAAGTAAGTTGGACTTCAGTTTACCTGCCTGACAAGACTGATTTAACCTTACAAAATTAAATCAAAGAAACCTTTTAGGAAATAACAGAGTGTCAGAGACATTCTTTTTTCCCCAAGAAAATACCAAAAATGCTTAATAGAGCAGAGGAGGGGTTGTTAATTGTCTGGTTCCAGCCAGCTGGCAAACTCACATCCCTGAGGCCAGACCTCAAGCTCAATGGGTCCGAGATGGAAAATTCACAGCCACCTGAGGAAAAAACTTAGAGAAGCACCCCGAAAACACACAGGCATGCTCTCCTTCCCGAGTTCACATGTGGCAACAGCTCCATGAAACATGTAAACAATGTTTACAAACCAAAGCAGTTTAGCTGAGCCCAGCCATGTTGCTTGTACTCTTCACAGTGTCTTTTAGCTAAATTGACCATGGATTCCCAAAGGTAAGTTGTCCTGCAAGGTGCTGAGCATGTGTCAAACAAACAGTCTTCATAAATACAGAGTCTTCATTGGAGCAGTGTATTTAACTGCAGTGTGGATTTACTTTCACTCAAGCACTTCCCAGGTTTCAGTATTAAGCAAAAGGAAGAGTTTTCACAATTACTTCTTTTTCCTCAAAATAATCAGCTAGACTTTTTTAAGCTAGAGTTACCATTCAGCATTAGAGAACCGAGGCACATGCCTGTGTTATCAAATTGTTCAGAATTTTTGTGTTATCAAGTACTTCTACTCAAAGTAAGCACATTTTTGCATATCCAGCCCAGTGCACTTCAAATGCATTTGATAGATTTCTCCAACTTCAATAAGCCTTAGCACACAGGGGTTTTTTTTCAACACTGAATTTAAGAAAATTATCAATTTTTCTGCCAACAAAAATGTTAGTTGCCTGCATCTTAAAGTTTTATCTTCCTCACACCATGCTTCTACTGTACCTAACCATACTCAAAGAATTTACAAAACAGAACTACCACAAAGACTTTCTTGTTTTCACGTTACAGAAAGCTGATGAGTTCAGGCTGTGAGAAACACAGTTCAGTGAGGATTTATTTCCACAACAACATTTCACTTCTTTTAGTGCACTCAAGTGCCTAGTGTGGAACTCATCGTTCTCCAAAACAGGGGGGCTGGGGAGGCCGTGGTCTCACGATGGGTATAAAAGGCCAGTCAAGCTATGCTCTGAAGGGGCTACGGCAGGTGCTGGAAGCAGCCCAGCCATGCCGTCAATACACTCCATTTTACACACGCTAAGTTATCTTGAGAAGCAAAGCAGGATTTTGCTGCAGCTGACTGCTTCCAGTTCCTAAGTCAGCTCCTTCTGAAACAAGCCGAGGTACCTCTGGCTAGACAGTCCTGTGTAACAGAAGGCAACCCTACAGAGTGATTTAATTAATAGCTGATGAGCTGTTAGAATTCAAGGTACAGCATTTCTACCACAGAAACAGCTGTAACGCCGCCGGCACTGAAGTGTCAAAAGCCTGTTCTCACAGCCACTTATTTCACCCACCGCTTCCCAAAGCTGAGAAACGGGGTACACAGCAGGAACACAGATCAAATTTTGCCCTTTGCCTAAGTAACATATGCGATACTTCCAAACTTCTAATTAGCAATTTATGAAGTGCCTTGACATCCTATGCAAGCCTAAAACATTATTTGTTTCTACAAAATTCACATCAGAGCTGAAAGCTACTTAAATTCCTACCAGTTCAGTGCAGACAGAACCAACTCAAATTAAGCAGATTCCAGGATGCGTCAAATAACATTTGAAACGAAAATACAAGGGGCCAACATTTGTCAGTTAACAAGTTGACACAGGAATGCATTTGTGATAGTTGCTCAACACTTTTTTTTTTTTTTGAAGTATCTAATTTTGGTCCCCATAAGCAAGAACTCCTACCAACAAAAAAAAAAACAAAACCACACAAAAAACCCACAAAAAACCACACGACACTAGTTTGCTGCTGCTTTTAAAATTCTGTCAGCAATGCACTTTTAAAAATCACAACAGACAAGTGCAAATAAGTTTTCAAATAGCAACAGGAGTATGTATTGCACTATCTTCCTCATTGTTACTGATTGCATTTGCTAGGAACAGAATATTAGCCTCCATAGCCAAAAATCACATTGCTTCTGTAGCCTAAAAGACAACTAAAAGAAGACAAGTCATTCCAAATTATCAGGGTCTGAACACAGGCTACAAAATCCTGCCGATGTATGTCAAAACCAAACCATCAGGTTAAAACTAATTTATTGTAATGGAAGGATTTCAGATGCGTACGCTTTTCCTTCAGTGCTTATTTTGCAGTAAATGCTTTCCCCATTCTTATATAAAACTTAAACAGAACACAATACAAAAAACTATTCTACATCCAGCACTTTATGATAAAGTCTTCAGCAAATGACACAATCAGGTGCTTCTTCCCAACCATCCTTTGGCTTTCTAACCAGTCCTCAACCTCAAAAAAAAACCCCTAATTAGATGAAAGAACAGAATGTAGTAATAAAAAAATTACAAACCTATTAACTTTTAAATAATTCATTTCCCACATTACTGGGGGAACAAAAACTTGCCTCTGAAAGAATAAAGCGGGAGGAAGCTGAGGGTTACACCAACAGCCTCCAGGGGCCAGGTCTAGGCTGGGCTTTTTTATCCAAGTGACTTGATGGAGAATACAGTGTTACTTGCTTTCTCTGGAGGACAGATCATAAATACTTTGAGTTAATAAAAAAAAAACCAAAACAAAAAACACACACACAACAAAACCCAAAACCCCCTGTCTCAGGAGCAGTGTCTCACCCTGAGCTGAGCCCACTCAATACCTCGGAGCCCCTGCACCTCCCTGTGTGACCCCAGCAATACAGTTCCAGTGGCAAGTGCTGGCACAGCATCGGCAGAGTAGCATAGTCCTTTTTAGTTTAAAGGCTAGCAAAAGGAAGTAAGTTAACCTATGATGAAGTTAGAAATTACTTGTACACGGTATTAGCAGTGATACATTTTGGGATTATTGAAAAAAATAAAGACTTTAGGAGTTTGGGAGTTTCTTTGTATTCCAGGGGCTAGTAGCCAAGCCTCTGCCAGCCCAGGCAGTCTGCAGCTCTCCTGGATGGTTCCAAACAAACAGAACAAATAAAAGCACCAAACCAGCTCAGGCACTTTGCCAGATTGCCACGAGAACATAAGTACAGCAGGTGGCCATCCACAACTCCAAATTAAATGATACACTGCTCAGAACTTTATACCAATCCCTGTATAGTGCTGTATCTGTTTAGTGTTACTCTTCGTCAATTTTCAAAATGAAAAGAAAATGCGTTTTAGTGACACACAAACTGTAGGAGGAGACAATGATCCAAACGGTATTATTCAGCACTCAATAAAACAGAGAAAAACTTCTGCATCTTCCCCCACCTCATTCTGCACTTTTTTTTTTCCTCCCTTTCAATATCTATTAAATAAACCAGTGCTTATGTGGAATAAATCCCTAGGCTCAGTGAAACACCAGGTGGTAGACAGGGGTAGTTTTTCTAGCAACAGATGGCTCGAGCATTTTACAACAAACGGACATGGGACTATTGCTGGACAGACCATGTCTCAGTTACCGCTTTATACAACAGCAGCGACACCCTGGGAGCCCCGACCACTGCTCACCCAAGCCGGGACCCACCGCCCCACCAAAGCTGGCTCCCCGGCTGCCGCTCAGGCTGACCTTCCAGCAGGAGCTGGCACCGGGCTCTGGGAGAAAATCCAACGCTTGCCATTTCAGACAGGATACTTGGGACAGACTGGTTCTAGAGAAAAGCTACAAAGTGCAACCTACACCTCATATCTTAATATGTAGTATTTTTTAACTCCTTTTACCCGCTCATTGTCTTATCTGTCTGAATTCAAAGCATCTGTGATCAGCTACTTTTAACATTAAATAAGAAAGGAATTTTTTGGCTTACGCGCTTTGCTGTGTGTCATGTTCGGTTCAACTGAAGTGATGAAAAACATTCAGCCATTACAATTATAAACTAATAAACTGAAAGAGGGAACTAACCACAAAAAAACACCCCACTAAATACTCGATTCCTTCAGTGCCATCTCTCATTGATGATCCAATTCCAACAGACTGGCACCTGAAACACGTGCTGTAATACTCCCAGCCGCGTCGTTCAAGGGGGATGCGGACAGCGCGAAGGCTGTGCCAGCCACACTTCCACGCTCCCCCCTTCTCCGTCTGGGACTTCTCCGACAGGGACTCAGGGAAACACATCTTCCACTCTCATGCTGGCGTTATTGTTTCCAACTCTGAAATAGCATTTTGAATCTATTTTGCAAAGGTTAATAGTATGCTTGTAATATTTTCAGTGATATAACATTGTTGAACTGATGTAACAGAAGTCAGATATGCCTAAAAATAACCTGAATCCCTTGTTACAAGGTACTGCCTGGCCTGGAGCTTTGTTTTCTTAAATTTTTTTCTTATTTATTTGTTTTTAAATACAGGGCATCACCAACTGCAGAGATGAAAAGGCCGTGAACTAAAAAGCTTACTACCTAGGAGAAAGTGCTAAAAGATGGTAAGTCAGAGGCAGAAGCTTGAACTCTTTTTACATCCCTAGGAATAAATTAAGGGTTTGTTGTTTTTCTCCCTAAAATAAATTTAGTAATCTGAGACCAGACAAAACTTGTTTCACATGCAGAGACACTAAGAATATGTAGAATTACATGGCATCAGAAAAAGAACATTGTCAACAGCACTTTGTAGTGTTTTTTATGTCTTTGATCTGTTGATTTCCTCTTGCAATACTATTAATTTCCACTCCTCTTACTGTAGTAGCTACCTATTTCAATAGAGAGGCATTAGCTCGGAAGGATAATTAAGTACAGTTGCATAATCTACTTAATATTTAATAAATAGAAATGTATAATACATGAGTACTGTTGAAATAGTGAATCAGTGTACTAAACCAGATTATATTCTTCAATTCCTCACCTGTTCCAGGTAAAATATTTATATACATTTCAATTGTTATTTTAATAAAAATTTGTATCCCAGTTTTGGTATCCAGACCCTTGCTACAACATTTTTAACAGTGCAATATAATAAAACTGAACATTTTATAATGTTTGTTACATTAAGACACCATCACACTCCTCTGGTCAGACACAAAAGTAAAGTCCAAAAAAGATTGTACTTCAACTCAAATAGCACTTAGCTTTCTTCAAGGGAAAAAAAAAATGCCAAGTTGTTTTTTCTTCACAAGAAATTATCATCTCCATGGTGCATGGGTACATCTACTGTTGTTACTTGTACAATAACATCCTGGCAACTGGGAGAAATTTAAGTCTATATAATTAAAGTGTCTATAAAAACAAGGGTTGCAAGAGGAATGTGGGAACAAAAAGGCTGTACTTCTGCAGTCCTAACTATGAACCCATGCTGAAGACCTAGTCTTTCCTCCACAACCCTCAGTCTGGGAGCCAGGCAAAGAGGACCTAAGACTGATGAAAGGGAAGATGCTTTGAGGACCTGCTACTTTCATGAACTTTTAGGGCCCACCCTTGTAATACTGAGGTAGTAGGACAGAGGAGACAGAGATGCTTATGCCTACCAGTAGTAACTAGCTCATCCCAATGACACTGCTTTCACTTCCTTGATGAATAACAGAAGGGTACCACTTCTGTGAAGCTAATAGCAACACTTAACTGCAATGTATTTCCACACCGACCACAGCCAGCAGTTATCAAGCCTTTGCTGCAGGGGTGAAGGATGCAATGCTTGCTTTTCTTACGCCGTAACAAGGGTCATTCTTCCCCAAGACCACTAACCATGGTAATGACAGCAAGACAAAATTCCAGTGCAAACAGCACATGCACTAGCTTTTATTCAATGTAGGTTTTGTCAGTCCTTTATCGATGTGGGGTGGTCGTGCAGTTTGCTAGCTAGAGTTAGTCTTCCTGGAAAAAAAAAAAATCCACCCCTTTTTTCTCCCAGTGTCAGACAACCTACCTATTACATGATCTTTAACATGGTATTATACACATTATACTACAGCGTAGTTTTCCAGGGAAAACAAATACTTTGAGGAGTGAAGGATTCAGATTGCAGCAAACAGGGTAAGCAAAAATGTTTGCACACCTGTGCAGATTCAGCCCAACGTTGCCTTTTATCACTTGCAGCTGTAAGGCTAGACACACACTAGTTTGACAAAAACAGGAGGACACTTGCCTACAAGACACACCACTTAAAACTGCTTGCTTGGACTGTTGCTTGAGGTGCACAGAAATATCTTTATTTGATCCTGAAGAGCGTGAGCTGTTTAACTGCATTCTGTAGATCTGCTTCAGTAAGTTGTACAAATGCCCAGAAACGTTACAGCAAAGCGTTTTCATGCACAAAGATTGGGGGGGGGGGGGGGGGGTGGAAAGTGTGAAATACAGTAGTACTTTTAACACTATTTAGTCCAGACAGGAGAAAAGCAAGGGACAGTCTCACATACTTTCTACCCTTGTCAAGGACTTGTACCCCTGTGCCTCTCAGAGGGGCGTACATGTGGCTAATTACGGCCGTGCTCACTCCGAACCGCAGTCTGACTGCTTAGAGGGAAAGGCCAGCTTTCAGTTTTCAGCCTCAGGTCAAGCTTGTCAGTCACTCACTGCATTTAAATCATTAAGTGTTTGTCTGATCAGATCAGATCAGCCACCTGTCTTTGAGGGCTGGATACAGAAACACACAGCGACGTTTTCCCTTTTAAGCCTTATTTTTAGTACAAAAAACAGAGGATGAGCAGACAAAAGTCTAAGCTGTTCTTGGGTAAGCCCCTTCTTTGACATCAGTCTATAACAGGGGATTCAATGCTGACAGCTGATTATATTCCAGACATGCAAGAGCTTACCTTGAACCAACACTCAAGGATGACACAACTCTTGACTCAGAAAAGAGAAAGGAATGGATATCATAAAACCCACCAACTTCATGGACTAAGAGCTTTCATACCTGTTACATTTAAGGAAACAAACTCTCTAGCCATATAGGCAGAAAAAAGCTCATAAAGGGTTAAAGATGTATTGAATATTTTAGAATAGTCCCATTAGAAAGGGCCTACAATGATCATCTAGTCCAACTGCCTCCTTTAGAGCCTCTGCTGTCTCTTCCTGAAATAGGGATGGAAAGCATTTAAAACATTCAAGATGCAAAAATCTCAAAACAGTCAACTGACAAATTATTCTCTGAAATTCCTGCTTTAAGGATTAAGTAATTTCTTTTTAGAAATTGTATTTTTAGGAAGAAAATGTCTGTAAATGGTTAACAATTATCTTGTTTACTGATCCTGCTTTTTTTTTTTGCCTAACTTTTTTTGAATTTTACCATCATGCCTCCTAGCCAACATTATAAACACAGCACTCTGGCCTTACTCAATAATGAGAGCATTTGAAAGTGTACATGCTTCCATCCTGCTACCCGCTCCTCCTAAGAAAAGGACAGAGGCAGTATTTACAGATATCTGGACTTTTGAACAAAAATAAACAAGGGAACAGCAGTGGTTCAAACTAGTTCTGTGAGCAAACAAGTAGTTTGTCACTGAGAGCATTTCTATTTGTAAGAACATTGTTTTCCAAACCAGTTCTTGTTAGCTCTGCTCTTTGACATCAGAGAAGCCAAAAGAAAACAAAACCCCCTCTCCTGTTCAGTCAACTAAGCTCTTCTCCCCCCCAAAAAAAAATCGCTTGAAAGGACATATACATACACACAGGCCAGAGCTAGACTGGCACAGTCTCCTGGCATCAGAAAACAAGGTTTTGTTCTATGTTCCTTGTCAAGAGACAGGTTAATATAGGCATATAAAAACATGTCTTCAAAAACCCTTCATCAACAAGCAAGCTGTATAGAACCCAGAGCAGAACTCTGATCATCAGAAGGGACTAAAGAGTCCCGCTTAACTTTCCATCTAGTTCCAACACCTGCTTAAAGCTGGTCTAACTCTGAAGTTCAGTAATGAAACCCAAAGTTGCCCAACTGAGTTTTAAGCCTATCTAAGGATGGAGACTCCCCAGAGATGGAGATGAACCTCTCCAAGCAACCTGTTCCTACTACTTATTAACCCTCACCATTAGTATTTTTTCCTTTATAACCAGCCAGAATTGCAGTAAAAACATTACTGCCATTGTTCCCCTTACTACACCAGAGTCTTGCTTTCAGACCACTGCCTCCTCTCCTATCACTGGCTTCCTCTGAGCAAATTTGGGTTCCATTTTCTCTGTAGCTACAAATTAGGCAGTTGAAGACAGCAATGAGATCTCTTCTCCAGCTTCTAGTCATCTCAGCAGCCATCTGATACATTCCCTCCAGCTTGTTGATATCTAACTTGTCTTCAGGAGTCCAGAATTGGACACAGTTTTCCAGCTCTGCTCTTCCAAATGGTAAACAAGAATAATCTCTTCCATCAGCTTGCTGGATACACTCTTGCTAATGCAGCCGAGCTGTTGTCCTTTATTGTTGCAAGGGCAGGCTGCTGACTCAACCTGGCATCCACCAGGTTTATTTTCTTTTAAAAACACCACCACAAAAGAAAAAAAAAAACCACCCCCACACACAAAGCACCACCCTAGACAATCGGTTCTCAGCCCACACTGTTACGTGGGGCCATTCTGCCCAAGGTGCATCTTCACTGAACCTCATGAGGTTTTCTGTTGGCCCATTCCTCCAGCTTGCTGCGGTCCCACCTAATCACAGGCTACTGCGCCAAACACTCCTCTCCGTGTGGTGTCATACGCAAACCTGGTAAGGATGCTCTTCATCCACATCAGTGAGAAAAATGTTAAGCAGAATCAACAGCCAGGAAGCCCCACTGGTACACACATTATGACCATGCACCTTCAAAGAACCGCTTAGAGTGACCAGGCTGTCACTATTAATTAAAAAACTAGCAAAGAGAGTAGGATTTACAATATGTAGTATATCTCTGCCTACGTGCACAAACTTAGGAAGTCCTAATTGTCACAAGTATGAAATATTAAGTCTATTAAATTTTCTGTTTAAAAAACAAGTAGCAAACTGCCAGCCATTAAGTGCTCATTACCACAAATTCAAAATTAATGATCTTTGACTGATATTTACTATAATAGCAGGTTGGTGCAGTGAGAATGTCAGCATACAGGCTAGGCTGCCCTGTTATTACTGTAGCACAGGAACAACGCATAGGGACCTCATGACCCTACAGCAAGGACTGAGGAGAAAAAAGCTTCACCTGTATCTGAAAGTATGGTCATAGACTTAGACAAACTGCTTAGCACTGAAATACTAAATCCATGGAGAAGGGGTACCATTTTGACCCATATTTGCATTCTCCAAGATAAAGACACTAATAGCCAACCATGGATGACGAGGCAACGGCAACAATGCAGAGCGGGACCCTACTGTCCTTGAATTGCACGAACATATTGAAGCGCAGCATCCCCATCTTATACGGATTACCATGTGAAGAAAAGACAGCAAACTGACTTAAAACAGCAAGAAGAAACAGAGGGTGCGGGAGCCAGCAGCCACAGGGGCACGTGATTGCACGGACCAGCAACAGCACGAGTTTTTTTTGCTTTTCTAGATGCATCTACATATAGCTTTTCCATCACTTTAACTACCAGGTTACACAAGACACATGATAACAAACACCAGACAAGCCACCTGCAGTAAAAAGACAGTGGCTTTTTCTTAGCATGAAGCAAATACAATATCCTTCAACAGAGGTTAGCAAAAACAAAGAAATTTCTCCCATGTTTTTGTTTTTCTTTTAAAATAAGAATAAACAATGCAATTCAGAGTCTTAAAACCATGCTGAATCCATGACTGGATTCAGCTGCAAGCTCTGGCATACAGAAGAGTAAAACAAAACTTAATGCTGCTGGATTAAGCATTGCAGTGGGACTCTGCTAAACTAGGTCCATTTCCTAGCTCTGCCACCAACTTCCTATATGACCTTTGTCAGTTCTCCTAATTCCTTGATTTTCTTAAAAAGAAAAACTGACAATACTTTCCTTCCTCACCAAGAAAATTAATTTCATTAATATTTGTTAAGTTAGACACTGATTATACAAAATGCAATTACATAAGTATCATTTTCTTTCTCCAGGTCTCACATAAACCTGTTAGTATCTTCATTTTAAAAATTTACGCTAGCTTCAAAGATAAGCTACTCCATGGAAGATGCCCCAAGAAGCCTACAGACAAAGCCACAGCCAGGCAGCTAGGTAGAATACTGGTAATTTCACAGTCTTGAACATTTGCCTTGTTCCCAAATCACCTATAGTTGGGCCATTTACAGCTAAAAACCCTTTACAAAGCACAGCTGCCCTTTCCCTCATGTGCTGTCACAACAGCCAAAACCCACAGTTGCCTTTTTTTTGGGCCATCCTAGAAGCCAGGCTTCCCAAGACACAGTAAGAAACTCCACATGGAGAGGCAATATTGATTGGGCCACCTCACTTTAGGTGGTCTGAGAACACCTGTACCCCTAAACAGATCACGTTTCACTACTTACTAAAACACTGTAATTTTCCATAGAAAAAACACCACAAAAGCCCTCATGGAAGCAGGGGAACTAACAGCTTATTTCCATGCTAAGTCTTGATGTATTTTACTACCGCCTTGTTTAGTATGAGCAAGTACAACAGATTTAACAGACAATTTCACTTTTTTGTTTCTTTAAATAATGAAAAGCACAAGCATCCTAAAATTACCTGCATTGACCAAGGAAATATAAAATGAGTTACACAAGAAGCTTAATATCAAAATGAATTATCAGGATAAAGCTTAAGCTGCTGCAAACACATGCCTTAGCCAAGGCCTCCTGGAGGTAATTCAGCTTTCAGTCCCACCACATGTAAGTTACTACCAGTCCTATCGTTTTAAGTTTTAGATTTTCCTTTAATACTAATGGGTTACTGCGGTTTTTCGTTCTCCAGCTAACACAGAAATGCCTGGACATCGCAAAAAACTTTCTATCTTTAAAACCCTCATCAGTTAGGGCTGAACTAAACCCCGAGCAGCATTAAAACTCCAGCGTCTGCACTTCCCCCCCCCCCCCAATTTTGAAGTGCTCAATAATGGGTTTCCAGTAATATGAAGCGCCGCATGGCTAATTAATTTCAGCAAAACAAGGGGGCCAATTCATGCCTACAAAAAAATGTTAGGGCGTCATCTGCTCATTCCTGTTACATGAGAGTGGAGAAAACACACATAATTATCCTAACGCGGCTCATTACTGTGGAGGGAGGCTACACCTCTGACCTGAAGACATAACCGAGGGAGGGTCCGTGAGGGAAGAGACTGCCGAGACGGTTGGAAAAATGCTTTGAGCCACATTCAACTCAAGTTTCAGCAAGGCTTCCGCTGCCTGCCGGCTGAGCGCGACCCCCCCAACCCACCACTGCTTTGGCTATTCCCTCCAGTGCAAACACCACACCTGTATCCCATGGTTTCCACAGGAGAAAAACATATCTCAACTTTGCACACCAAAAGCTCAGTCTTCCTCAACCCGCTCGGCCTAGGCACCTGCATATACCTGACACGCTGGGCTCGGCAGCTGCTGTATAGCTTGTGTTTTGGGGTTTTTTTTGCTTTAGGACAGCAATTATTTGCAGCACTTGACAGGTGCAAAGCTCAGAAGCCTCCTTTGTTCCTCCTGGTCTGTAGATAGTAAACCCTGGCTGTTTAAAGTTTAACTCGTGAAAGGTGAGACAGATTTTCTGTCATTGTTCGAGCTCAGCGAGCCTTCCACACAGATGTGCAATTGAAACAGAAAAAGACCAAAACATATTAAATGTTGTCCTTACAACTACAGAGATAAGCGTATCAAGTAGTAGTTAGTTTTTCTGAGCCATACCTGTCAGTTCCATTTGCAAAGTGGCAGCAATGACATCGGGAGCGTTTCTCGATTTCAACCTTAAAAAACATGATAGGTTAACATGGTCACAGTAAAACTAGAACCCATCACGCTTTCTTTAACCATTTTATGATCTACAAAAAATAGCACTGCAGGGGCACTTCAAGTCACCGTGACTATAGCTGTTCGTGAGCAACGTGAATTAACTGGTCTATTAGTCATAACCAAGGCAGCATTTAAAAATGCAATCTGATGAACTTTAACTATTCTACTCAGTTATGAAACCCAGCTCCAGAAGGCACAGAGCTATTTCCTTAAGAAACCATTAACATTTGGTAAACAAAGGGTATCTGGTAACTCTACCTCCATCTGCAGGAAAACATACAACCCAGATTATCTCCCTCCACCACCTGTCAAGCGGCTGGGTTCACAGCTCGCGGGGGCAGAGGGCCGGAGAGGTGGCCGGAGGGGCTCCAACATCTCCGCACCTCTTGGCCTTACCTCTGCCGAAAGCCAGTACCGGGCAGGGTGACACCGGCTTCATAGCTAACCGCTTCTCGTACCTGGGCGCACCTCCTGCAATCCGCCTAAATAAGCTCGCAGCTCACTGCGTTGGATAAACTTACACCAACCATTAGCAAACAAGTCACAGGCTTTCTGCAATGTGCCCTTCAGGTCATTGTGTTTGAGCCTGAATCATTTGAGCTTAGTTTTGCCTTATTTTCCTTTATCAAAAAATCACTGAACTTGCAGTACTATGTACTTTCAACTTTTTTTCATGTATAAATATAATTGTTTTATTAGCTGTCATTTAAAAAGAATTTTAGGATTGCCAAACTGAAGTCAGATAATACTCAGCTGCTGTATTTCTCAGATTGCTTGCAAAAAGCCTATTTTAACAATTGGCCACTACCTTATATTTTTGGCTCAAACCCCCTCCCCTCCAGCAGGCTGAAATATCCAGAGTATCTAATTAGTTCTGGAAACTCCAGCATGAAATCGTAACTCTCCAGAAGCCATAGCTCTCTTCCAAGAACAAGACTGAAGACCCAGAGTACAATGACATACAGTGTTTTGCCAAAGATTTTTAAAAAGTTAGGAAGACTTTTTTTTAATAGTCAAATTTCAAGATGGGCAACAGAATAGGTTTTCATGACAGACATGCTTTCTGCCAACACAATGAAAAAAGGCTCAGTTGTGGCCAACTTGCAGGCCTCTGAAAAACTGTAGGTGCATTAGCTCGGCAGAAAGCACAGCTTTTAATCACGTCCTTCAGAGGCTCCGACTGCACTGAGCACACCCAGAGAGGACAAACACGATGTCAGGATGCAGCAGGCTGCACCCCAAGTACCCAAACAGAGAGCAGGGAGCCTCTGCCCCCTCTGCTGTCAGCGAACCAAGACTGTTGAAGCAAGAGGTGCCGAGTAGAGGTGAACCAAAGAAGGGCGTTGGGGGAAATAGCAACTGCCTCGGCAGCCTGGGAACGAGGTTACAGGGATGAAGAGCATGCGGTGTCACGTAACAAATTGCTATTGGTTTGTTTTCTAACCTAGAACACAATGCACACAAAACTGTGGTCAAAACACATTATTTAGGTTGCAAAGTCAAACACTCAAAATGTAAAAATGCCAGTGGAGAGATTGCCCCTTACACATCGATACTCCCTCCTTGCAGTCTGCTCCCAGTTCACTTCTGACGCGGTTATCCAGGCTCATACAGTTCCCCAGGACTCCCGTCTCATCCAGCGCTAGGTGGGGTGGGTTTCCCCTGCTTGTGTAATGAGGGCAACTGTCATTCCTATGACGTTTCTAACAGTCATGGCAAAAGCTGGCTATTACAGGATTTAGTAGACTCCAGAAAGAGAAAACACTGTCTCCTAGCAAAGATACCTGATTATCCTCAAAAAAAATCCCCAACAGCAAAAACAACCCCCACCAACTTAAAACCAGAAAACCACTTACAACCTGCTTTCGAAGGATGTTTCTGCTCCAGAATTCATTCTTACTTCTCAGTGGTACCTGTATTTCTTCAGGAACACCCTACTCTGATGGTGCCCATCCGGCTTGCAGAAGCAGATATCAGGTACTGGGCATGGAAGGTCCCAGCTACAGCTACAGGTTCAGAGGCATCAAACCTTTGGGAGTCACAGGTCGGCTGACCAAACTCAGGGGAACATTTGACCCTGTTCTCACTTGCTAAGTGGGAACTCCATACACTAAGAAAAAAGTAATACCATGAAGCTCTGACCACAAAGAATACTGTGATAATCAGTTAAACCATTAGTGTAAGTTACATATTACAGTGATGGGAAGCACAGAAAAGCCATAAGGAAATAAAAATCCTGCCCTCCAACAAGAATTTGCAAGTTTTAAAAAGTATTAGATACCAGTAAGTAGCACATCAGAATGTGCAATGGAAGTTGTATCACAGCACTGAATAGGGCAGTTAACTCCTGCGAACACCAGCATGCACTTAGTAAGCGAGGAGGCTGCACAAGCGTTCTTCATTTTGATCTTCACTTTGGAGTGCTTGATTTTATAAATTCAGCAATACGCTTTATAGTTGTACACCCACAGCCACAAAAGAAAGGTCATACAGGGTGAAGGCTGTGCAGAGATGGTTAATGACCAAAGCCTTAGGTTTCATATTCTAAGATGGGCACAACTCAAGTTATGAAGCCTACAAAGTGACATTAGTCTTTCACTCTACAAACTTTCATTCCCACAAAACCAAATAAAGTAAAGGAAGGATAAAAAACTGCTTGAAAGAACTGAAGAAAACTGTAAGAAAATTTAATACGGATTTTTCTTCTGCTAATTCTGCTGTAGGTGCAGTAATATCCAGCATAGAAGCAGTGACATCTTAAACCATCAGAGATGTTTTTAATGTGCTGGGGCTAACATGATTTGACTGAAGCCATCAGTTCAACAGACTCCAGGCAAAACGGCAGCGTTACAGTAAAACACTTCAAGAATAAAACACAATTACTTTGGTTTGGCTTTTCTCTCCCCCTCAGTCACTCTGTATCTAACATAGCAGCCATTAACATTCCTATTTCAAATTCATTCTCTTGTTTTTCTGTATTTTTACATGCTGGCTTTTATATTGCTTAAATAGCTCTCCTATGACATAACAGAAGGCATGAAATACAAACAGAAAAGAAACATGTTTATTAAAATGTTTGTCCACACTTTTTTTTTTTAATCCGTTAAATGTTTTGCTAGGAATCATTCACTGGTAAAAACTTGCCTCTAAACACATTTTATGGGAAGAGTTACAAGAAAAATCATCTACTCCCAATGAGAAGCATTTGTGATCATGCACTTAAACAAAAAATATCTTTTACCAATACAGCAAGGGTAGGAATCAGTTCTTCCTCTAGTATTTTTCATGTCTGAATGAAGAAACTGATCCTCAAAGAACTGTGTGAGGTTTATAGATTTCCCATATTCCATGCAAAGCAGAAGTCTGTCCTCGCCTAAGCTTATGTCACATGAAAAATTTGCCAAAAAGATGTGCAATTTCTAACAAAAGGGAGCGAACGTCAGCTTTGAAAGAAAACCTAATACTTTCCTAAATAATTAGTGCCACAGAAGATACTGTCGCAATCTCCTTAGTATCTCTTTTAAAATGCACATTCCACAGTTGCTTTTTACATAAAGTAACTCATCATCAGTAAAGAACATAGCAGACAACAGAGACCCAACATTTCCCACACAAATCTGTTCCCTGGGACCACCTGACATCTATCACCTTGGCACAACCTAAACACTGACAAACCTGGGTTCTTGCTTTACCTTCCACAAACCAGAAATAATTTCTGTTTTTAATCTGACAAGATAATTTAAGACTAGTTTTGCCATTTACTAACAGCCATGGGAAGAGTTAAGGAGCAGACAGTTTGTTAAATTTGCACCTTTCGAGAAAATTTTACCCTGAGATCAAATTTGAGCTCCTAACTCTGGAAATGAAGTTGTTAAACACATCAGCAATTTACACCCAGAGGTCACTTTGCATTAGGAAATAAGCTTGTATCGAACTTAGCAGGCCACTCTAATGGGGATTTTTCAATGACTTTCTTCCAGTCGTTACTAAGAAAACATCTGTAAGCTAGCTGGGATTCCTTTTCCTAAGTGAGCAAACAGGATGGAGGCAGTTCAAAGCCATGAAGCTGCATTAGTGGTTTTCAAACGTTAATAATATCAAGTGTTAGATGAACATAGAGTAACAACTTTGATTCAGCATTAGGGCATGGTTGTAGCACCTTCCAGTGGACTTTGTATACACCTTATTCCCTCCTCTCTGTATTTTGAATATATTTTCAATTGAAAGTCAAGCAAGGATGCAAATTTTATAATGTCTCCCAACCTAGTAGCCCCTAACAACAGAAATCGTGCATATGTTTATGGAAAAATATTTTGTGTATTAGACTAATCTGTAATTTATGATTGACACATAACTTCCTCCAGAAATTGCCATAACAAAGCGATAATCGTAACCACTGACAAAGCTACCATGTTTCGTACTGCTGTGGCTCTTATCACCCCAATACCTCATTTTGTAAGGCCACCAGCTGAGTCTGGAAGGCACAAGAGTTACAATTGCACAACTCCCGTGGAATAAAGCTCACTCCAGATCCATAAGGAAGTGGAAGCAGCAGACTGACACCACCACTTTGCTTAAGAATTTGATTCCTTAATCCTTCCCCATTATACCACTTTTGATAAAAAGTAAAATTTTGGAGACATCTAACAACAACCTCAGGTAGTATGAAGTTTAATCAGGAAATTAATCAGGAACCTTGAGAGAGAGAGATACATGGTGAGAGATATGGGGGGTATGTATTTAACATATTATATACGAGTATATAGCATTTTAAAGTAATATACAAAGCTCCAACACTTGATGTAGCAGTATTTATTTTGACTGTCATTACAGGTCCAGAAGAAGGGATGGTTGGTTTGTTTGTTGTTTGGTTTGGGGGGTGTGGAGGAGTTGGTTTTGGAGTTTTTCTTGGTTGTTTTGTTTTGTTTTCAACTGCTAACTGCTGTATGTTTCTATGGACAGTACAAATGCACAGATCATCACAACCAGCCTGTGCTTATATGCAGAGTAAAGCAATGAATAAACAAGGCTACTTAAACTACATGAAGAACTATCATTTTCTGTACATGCAATAGCAGCAGAGAATTTGGATAATCCAAAAAGTCCAGTACTACCTAGAACTATGCTATAGGTAGCTGATGTAGATGATGATGAAGGAGGACTATTCATGTTAGCCACTGCATGGCTATGGGGACTGCTCAGAACATAACTAACTCAGGTAAGGAGAACAGACAAGAGACCTCAGGAATGACTAGTAAAGATCCCCACTTCTATGTTCCAGTTCTACTTATCTAACTTACCAACCTGCATGGATACTATTTGGATATGGATACTATTATCTATAAACAAAATTAACAAAATTATATCAACTATCAAAAACTATAAACAAACATGTTTGTTTTAAGTTATTTTTAAAAAACATTTAAACAGTTTCTGGAATTTAATTAAAGCATTTTGTTTAAACACAGTAGAGAAAGCGATGGTCCTGTGCTACTTTTGAGTATTCTCTTGTTTCCCATCTATGATATAAATTCCCTACAATCCAGAATTAACTTAAGCGTTCCTAATACCCAGGTGTTCATCTTGTAAAGCCTTAGGAATCCTAGGAAACAAAATATTAGAAATTACGTTGGGGTATTTAGTAACGCATATCATCTAAGTACAGCTGTCTTTGAACTTCATACATTCTCAGCTCTCCTTTCAATTATAAGGACAGGTTATACTGGATGACAGAGAGAGGGGCCTTGTAAAAGTGCTCAACGAGAGGCCCAGAAGCAGAAGTGGAGCTGTTCACCCATGGGCATGGAGAGCTGTTTTAACTCAAGATAGCTGCTTTATTTCAATAGCTGTCTCAGAGTTCTCGAACAGTTACTGTGACGTACAAACACAACCACACTCATCTTTACCACTGCTGCTAACTGAAGTTCGCCAACTCCAGTCAGTAATTTTTTTTTTCTCTCCACCTGTAAGGGTGGCCTATTCAAGGACATGCTAAAAAACAGCCCTGCTGAGGAAAATAGTTAGGATAGATGCTTAAAACCATGCCTAAACAGGAGAGGAGATAGCACCTAGTGACCCCAGATCAGCAAGGGACTCTCAAAGAAGTCCCAGAGGACTCAGAGGTGCCTTTAACGTTGGAGCTATGACAGTCTCCAGCAGACACAACATTTCAAGTAAAAACAGACAACTAAACTCCGTAATTGTAACAAAAATAAAGCTAAAATTTAGTTCTAAGTATTGCATGAAGAAGATGGAAAAGTAAGTTTAACAACACATGCCTCAGAGGCAAACCCAAAGGGATTTGATTGAAGGCATTACTCATTACTCCCAAACAAAAATAACAAGTTTTGCTTGTTGACATTTTTGAAAAGAATGAAAAAATACCAGATTGTTATTCTGAAATTCATCTCATGGCAGTGGCAGTAGCCTGTCATTAAAGGTAAGGAGGATGACAGGGAGGACAGAATGTAACCTTCCACTGACTCTTCAGAAAGCTACAAGTGATGTACAGAGCAGCGTGATTTGCAAGAGACATGCCTTCAGTCAGCAGGAACTCAGCTGAAAGCAAACTCTCTTATCTCGCCTCAATTCCATGAATTTGGTGCATCAATCACAGATTGATTCAAAAAATTGAGATATTGCACAATATCCTCACTAGGTAACTGCAGCGAATTAATTTATTTCTATTTGGTGAATTTTTTTCTACCTCAGCAGCAGCCTATGTTACACAAAATGTCTATTTCATTCACAAAATATTTAAAAGAATTAAACACGCAAGCTGCAAATGTGATAATAGAAAACTCAAAATAATATTAAAACACACTCATTCTTAGCCAAGTATCTTTTTACTGCAGTCTGTTGTTGAAATTTGTAGTAACAACATTACGACTCGTATGGTTAGCAAACGAATGAGGCTGCAGAGGTGTGGAAGCATCAAAAGGGACAGCAGAAAGAGGGACATAAAAAGGCAGGTGTTGACAGCACATGAATTAGCAGGAAAACCAGATGACAGCACCTCTGTATGCAGCTTCTCAGGTCACTAGAGCAGGAAAACAAGTGACAGCCTATAATAAGGCACAGTCTACACCCACACTAAAACAAAAACTCGAGCCACTACCAGATGATGGGAAGAAGATGAAGTGAATCACTGAAGCTTTAAGATACCCCAGATAAGCAGACAGAAGTAGTCTGACCAAACCCTAACACTTGCAGGCATGGCACAGGAAAGAAAGAAACCTAAGATCTTAACCTGTTACGTACTCTACAGAATACAAAAGGCACATCAAAAGCCAGCCCGTGAATGAAGGACAAGCTCCTCCTCTTATCATGAATACTACCACTGCAACTCATGTGTCATAGCACCTGTTTGCTGAACACATCACTAGGCATGTCCTACTGCTTGTGAGCATGCAGCTGTGAAACTGTAGGAGTTCTTCAAAATATAATCACTTTCCCCATAAGGTCTTTCATTAAGTTTTGCTGCACTATTGCTACAGTACCGCATCATTAATTCCTGCAGAGGGTCCAGTGTATTAGTCAAAGATAAACTGGAATGTCTCATCTAATGAGAGATTCTGCAAATATCCTCAACTTGGATTTCAGGTTCCAATTCAGAAGCAAGCGCTCCTATCTCTTAAAAGCAAACACTGAGAGAAACATGCTACAACTCTAACAGATCAGCCTGCAGTATTGACTAGCCATACCCCTCTTCCACATGCATTCACATACCAAAATATATTTTCCCTCTATAAGCGCAAGTCTACAATTCTCACACACAGAGCTCCAGTCCATGGACATGTTGAGCGTTTTAACATCTAAAGGCAGCATATTCCCACAGTGCAAAGTCAACAAACACTGTTTTCCTCAGAGAAATGGAAACTGAACCCCTGTGCAGTTAAATAAGGATGGCTGGGTCTATGGCTCAGTGTGTCCACATCATTGCAATAGGTAAGTGTCCTTATAAAAAAAATAAAGCCAAAGAACAACAACAAAAAATAATCCAAATTTACTGTGTATCAGTAGCAAAACATCCTATTGTGCAACTTCAGATCTCAATATTGAGAAAAAGGTAACCTCATTAAAACATACTAGAAGCTTCTCATTACCATTCAAGTCAGGCAAAGTAGGAAAAAAATTGTCAGATTGAAAAGGTTTGTCTCTCCCTGTTGTAAACATATTAAAATTAGAAACCAAGGAAAAATACAGAGAAAAGCATTACAAATCAGCACTGGAGAAGTAAACAAAACCCTCACACACTGCTGTAATGATTTCCTGATGCTATTTCTAACATCTGGATACCCCAAATCCTCAGGACAGTCGGCAAAGGTTAACAAAAGGGCACCAAAGCTGCGGTACTTCAACAGCTTGTCCCTATCAGGGAAAATAAAGCCAGGGAAGGAACGCGTTAGCGACCAGAGCTACCAGAAGCATGTTTTTTGAAGACAAACTAAAGCTGCACCCTCTGTCCTGCCACCTGCCATTCGCTCCTGAAGCCACAAAAGCAACGCCACGTCTTTGGCAGGGGTGAAGCTGGTAGCCGCTGCGCCACCAGGACATTTCCAGCATGGAGCAGGGGAAAGAGAGGAGAAATGGGGTAACTCCATCTGTTTTCCTCTCTTCACATGGAAATATTGCATCAAGCAATGGACTCCAGTTGGAAGCCTCATTATGTAAGTAATATAATTTAGGATGTTAAAGGAAGTCAGTTACAGCCCATGCCCTCAATAAAACTACTCCCTGACGATTTTCTTAGAATATGACAATGTCATCTTAGCATGTGGTTTCTGAGCAATAGTCACAAGAAATTCAAGCAAGGCACACTGCATCTCAACCACAGCATCAGTAAAGAATGACAGAGTGCGCAATACCTGGCTTATTCTAATTAAGTGTCCTTCCTCCAATAATCGTAAAATGTTAAGTAGCATTTCACAATGGCTTAACTTAAAAATTTTGCAACAAACATGCTTAACTGGTATCTTTTGTGAAACAGAAATGGAAACCACAAACTGGAGAGCATGCACTGCTTGCTGTAAAAACTATGAACTGTTGTCTTAATAAACATGTTGCTCAAGAGATATTTTAACACTGTATTTAATTCCTACTATGCCATTAACACTGAAAACCAATATATTTCAGATACGAAACAAATAATCCCCCTCCTCATGAGCACGTCCATTAGTGGAATAAAGGAATAAAGCCAGTAAGAATTGAGCTGCCGTTTCAATTTCTACATTATTTAAGAAAAAGAAGGCTGTAACTATCTTTACATCATCAGGCAAGAGACTGAAAAATGTAGGGGTTTGTTTCTTAATGTCTACAATAGGCCAGGACCACTAGCTGTGTCATGTTCTAATAATCTGGATCCTTAGACATCAGTTTCTAAATTGTATTAGGGAGCCGCCACCTTCATTACTGCACAGTATTTCCACAGTAAATACTAGAAATTCTTTTCCCATTGCAAAAGCATTTAGAAATTATGTTGATTTTTTCCCTCAGCCTCTCATGCAAGCTCCATTTCAAGGGATGCCTCTGAATTACCAAACACCATGACAAAACCAAGCATTCCACACCACCGCCTGCAAGGTGAATCGGGCTGGTCTTAGAACAGCTGCCTGTGTTTGTGCGTTAGCAACGAGCACCTCAGCCCACGTCATTTTATACCATACAAACTGAGACAGCATTTATCCATGTTTCAAGATAAATTTCAGCATCTCAATACGCAGTAAATCATACAATTAACGCATTTTGAAGCCCCAGGTTTACCATATGTTGGATTTATATTAGTTCAGGACTAAATCAGAAGCAACTCTCCTGAACCATAGAGGGAAGGTCAAAACAAACCCTGTGCAAAAGCACATATTTAACCTGTTCTCTAGAATGTTTAACTATAGGTATGTCCCATGCACGTATACAGTCAAATCCACAGGCCACAAATGCAATTATATACAACAGGACCAAAAGAGGCCATATAACTTTCATATGTATAGAAAAGAAATAACCATAGCTTCCGCTTCTCACATAAGAGTTCAGCAACTTCAATTTGCATTTCACAAATCCTTAAATTTTATGGTTTTTACCTTGAAAGAGCTTCCTGTATCAAATATCTTTGCTGATTCAGTCCCACTCAGCTCATATAACTAAGCTAGCAAATGTGTCCAACATCAGCTAAACAAGAGACATCCTACTAATAGCAAGAAATAAAATACAAAGAGAGGAAATCTCTGAAAGAATAATTTCCAGTCCAGATATTAAATCTCAAAGTAGTAGCATCTGAAGCAAAGGACAATCTGAAGTAAAAATTCCGTTTTCTGTTCCTTTCCTTGCATTATAAGGAAATATTTCCTTGAAGTTACACAACCTGGATTCAGGATTCAGGTTAAACATGGTATTTATTTTCCGAGATTATGTGAAAGAGAAGTTTTCATTGTACTTAACATACATCCACGGGTGCACCTTTTCTGACTCTAAATAACATTTCTGGCTCTCCTTCATTTTTTTGAGTTACAGGGATCAATCAACAGCTCCACAGAGGAAAAAACCTCTTATTTGACAACTGGTATAAGGTTAATGCATACAAACTAGAAGTCTATTACAGAAATGTGCTACTTTAAGGGTATTGTTTTCAATTAAAAACCACAGGTAAAAGCAAAATAAAAACTGGAGGCATATTAAATTTTTATGAGAAAAATCCATGCTACCCACTATGATAAAAGGTATTCGCAAATTGCTTCTACAATGAGTTTTGCTATATTTTAGACAATCGTATTTAACATTGTCCTTTTGTAAAAAATGAGCCTCTGCATCTTTACTACTAAATTTCCCTTGAGATCATGCTAATAAGCTACAGTACACCCAAGAAAAACAATAGGCTTTTTCCTATTTGGACGAAATGTGGATGCAGTTTGTTGGTTAGTATTTGTGTTATGCTGGTAGCTGGAGGCACTAATAAGGGTCAGTTCCCATTGTGCTGCAAGCTATAAAACTGAGGCATGAAAATGTTGATTATTTATCCTGTTAAAAGCAGTTATCAGACATTATCTCTTAGGAAAGTTTCAAATTCAAACACATACTTGGAGTGAAACAATTCTGTGGTCAACTGTTTCTTGCCATTGGCCTGTGCTTCTGGTGTTTCTTCACAAAAGTTAAAAGAGTTTACAAGTAAGAGGAAATGTTGGCTAAAAAAGTTAAATTCAAAAGAAATAGTTGTCCATGTTCATGTCCCTCACAATAGCAGTGCAGTATGCGTCAAGGTGGCAGCTGAGGTGTTCAATGCCAAGTGTGAACTGCTTTATTGCATTGACAGTAACCCAACTTGCCTTGACTAAATATACCAAAATAAAATCTCAGTATACCAGCACAGTCTTTATAGATGTGCATTAGAGAAACACAAATTACAACAGAAAAATCGGTGTAAAAAGCAAGAGCTTTATTGAATACAGACAAACCAGAAAAATACCCAACATTATTTTTGCTCTTCCTGAGTTAGGGTGATGTCACATTAGACACTTTCAGATGTACGACAGAGCATGCTTTTTCCACTCAAGCTCACCCAGACAAGCAAGCAGTCTCTGTTTTAGGACAAACACACGTTAAGTATTAGTAGATAGTTTTTTGAACCAAAACCAAATAAAAACCAGACTTGTCAGTAAGCACAAGTTTAGATCATTTTGACTTCTGCATTAATCCTGCTACAGCAAGTTTCTGCGTGCTTTCCTATGCTCCCTCCCTAGGAAAAGTCAGGCCTGCTAGGACAACAGCCAACATGAAGTTAATTAGATAAGTATTCAAAGCTATCAACCACCTGCTTCCAGCACTCAAGGCATTAACCTTTTCTGCTCCATTCATCTGCCCTGAAATGGTAAAACAAAACACCTGTTAACATATGGGGTCATATAATATGCAAAACACCAATTCTGTAAAACTCATATAACCCATCTTAAAACCAGCTAACAAGAGCTCCTCTTCATATTACTGAATTATACCCTTTTATCACTAATATTCTTCATATACTTTTTTTAAATATACATGGGTAAAATATCTCTGGTTTTCCCCATCTTAAAGAGAATTCTCAGTCTGCACTTCTTATTAGGACTTTCATAACAAAACTTTTAAAACAGCAGTGAAAACTATCATGGAAAGTTTTATTTTCAACCTAGCCCAAAACCTGTTCCACTGAAAAGCAAAAAGTTAACCTTGCTGGAACCAAAAATCCATTTTAAAAGGGAAGCAGAATAAATTCACTGTTCTCTTCAGCAGCTTGTTGAAAATGTTCTACTAGATACCTGCTCAGAAATGCAGAAAAAAAAAAACCCACACAACATGCCAAACCCTTTTTCACATCTTATGACTGTACTTTCTGCACACAGGCAAAGCAAACCAAACCAAGGAGAGCTCTGTCCTGATCCTGTCCCACATCATTTCCATGGACCTCAATTAATATTACGTCCCCCCTCAGTGACGCTATTACAGATTTGAGGCAAATCTAAAATGTCTTAGTGTCTCATGCATTTTTTCGTGCTAGAGCAATTAATTCAGCTGCATCCCATGAGAAAGAAAAAAAGAAATCCCCCAGCAGAAGGGAGATGAATGTCAAGTAGCAGAAGCAGCAAGAACCCAGACTGCACACCCCCAAACTAATTGCAATGCAGAAAGTTCAGCTGAAGTAGTCCGTTACTGGTCACAGTCTGCTTGGACAAGTCACAGATATTTTTCCAAGAAAAGCCTACTGTTTGAAGTCATAATAAAGCACTCTATAATGTCTCAGATTGCTTCCATTTCCAGTAGTCATCCACTATCTCATCACCATGTGAACCACAAGCTCTACAAGCTCTTAACAAATCACCACCAGCTCTTTGCTTCAGCAAATTCAGTAGGAATATCTTCCCACCTGCAGCCACGCTGAACTACAAACTTAATATTCTAATTCCACTCCACCATTCACATTCCTTAAATTCATATAGGCAGGAGTGTATTTTATTCTTTTCCACACCACAACCCAAACTAGATTTTTAAAATCTTTATTTAGTAGCCTGTTTTCTGAACCGCAAAAAAACAGAAACACTCTGACTAGTAAGGGCAAACTAGAGGTTAGCCTGCTAATCTGAAGTGTGAGTGTGATCAAGGGAGGAACTTTAACCAATGCATTAGAAATTTAGCATTACTGTGTTCAGAATGAGACCTCCTTTAGTGAGGAGAAATCATTGTCCTCATCCTGGTAAAACAAGTGAGACATTTCCAAATACGTTTTAACATGCTTTTCATGCAAAAGCCTATAACATGAGACCAAGCATAGTTTTGTCCAAGTACCTCCCATCCTCAAAAAGCCTCTTTTTTTGAAGCCTTTGATTAAGTCACAAAACAACCTGAAACTTCTAGCCCAAAAGGGCACCTCTATCTTCCTGGTGGATTTCTATTGTATCTGACCCTGGTCTGGCCAAAGAGGGGGCAATCAGCCCTAGAAGCCCAACAGGAACATCACATCCCTGAAGCAAGCATATGGAAGAACAGCATTAGAAAAAACTGAGAAAGCCCAATACTTACTTTTGCTAATTTTATTAGATCTGTTTGGTTGGAGAGGTTTCCTAAAATTATGCAATTTGACCAAGTCTGAGAGGAGGGAGAAGAACTGTTTTGTCTTTCAACTAAAGATAACATCAGCAATGCAGTCTAAAGAGAATTGAAAAACACTAAGAAGGGGATCCATTTTCTTAGAACAGGTTTCAGATGGTTATACATGCATGCATGCATGCAAGTTCTTGTTCTAAAGTGCTGATAAAAGATGTGAGTGTAGCTGTGTCCCCATTTTGGCTGATGAGGAGAAAAGTAGAAGTGTTACTCCATAAACTACCAGAGGAGCTGCACTTTCCAGATCAGAAGCCTTCCTTGTTTACCCGTGTCACTGAAATGTAATAGATTTGCATTTGTTTGCAAAGAAAAGCTTATCCTGTATGTTTAGCAATGAACTTATTTTCAATGTCTGTAAACATGGCTTTAATGCACCAGTGCTCCAGGAGCCTACATAGCTGAGGACCTGTAACTACAGCCCAATCAAAATGTTCAAATATAGATATATGAAGTCATGAAATAGAGTTGGCTCCTCATGTCTTGGTAATATTTTCTTCTTTAAAATGGCAATCAAATATACATCAGTCCCTAACAATCTGGCTCAAGGCTTAAAGAGTATCTGAAGGCTAATTAGCTCCCTGAAGCATATACGGCTTAATAAGCAATGTAGAACTAAAGCCACTGCACTATCTAACCTCTCAAAGCATCAATATCATGGATTACTTGACACAAATGTGTTCAGATTAAACTCAGATTTTCAAAATGCTATTTAAAAGTTGATTTTAACAGGCCCTTTTCTTGTACTTTTTTTTTAAACCTTGTAAAATACTAAGCTAAAGTGCACACAAGTTTATAACCCAGGCTTTTGCAAAACTCTGCAAAAAAATCTTTGTGACACAGTCAACAGCCCAGCTGAAGTGCCTCTATAGCAATACACTCAGCACAGGCAACAACAGGAGTTGGAAGCCACGGTGCTGCTAGAAAGCTACAACCTATTTGCCATTACTAAAACTTGGTGGGACGAATGCCACAACTGGAGTGCAGCTATCAATCACTACAGGCTGTTCAGAAGGGACAGGTGAGGAAGGAAGGGCGGTGGCGTTGCCCTCTGCATCAAGAAATGGACAGAGTGCAAAAAGCTGCCTCTGAAGAATAGCCACGAGCAGATGGAAAGCATATGGGTAAGAGTCAGAGATCAAGGCAACAAAGGGAACATTGTGGTTGGTGTCTGCTGCAGGCCGTCCGATCAAGGGAAGTCTATTGATGAAGCCTTCTCAGTCCAGCTACAGAAGGCATCGTGCTTGCAGGCTCTCGTCCTGCTGGGGAACTTCAACCACCTTGACATCGTCTGGAAAAGCAGCATGGCGAGCTGTAGGCAATCCAGGAGACTCCTGGAGTGCATGGAGGATAACTTCCTGTGCCAGGTAATAGACAGCCTTACCAGAGGAGATGCCATACTGGACCTGTTGGTCACCAACATGAGCTAACTGGTGACGTCAAGACTGGAGACAGCCTGGGCTGCAGTGATCATGCCTTGGTGGAGTTCATAGTCCTGACGGATATGGGGCAGGCAAAGAGTGAAGTCAGGACCCTGAATTTTAGGAAAGCAAACTTCCAGCTCTTCAAGGAGTTAATAGGACCCTCTGGGAAACTGCCCTCAGGGACAAGGGAGCAGAACAGAGCTGGCAAAACTTTAAGAACACTTCCCACAGAGCACAAGAGCTCTCAATCCCTAGGTGCCAGAAATCAGGAAAGGAAGGCAAGAGACCAGCATGGCTGTGTGGAGACATGATGGGCAAACTAAAGGGCAAGAAGGAAATGCCCAGGCAGTGGAAGCAGGGACAGGTATCCTGGGAAGAGTATAGGGGCACTGCCTGGTTGTGTAGCAATGGGGTCAGGAACACCAAGGCACAGCTGGAGCTGAACTTGACAAAGGATGCAAAGAATAATAAGAAGGGCTTCTACAGGTGTGTCAGCCAGAAAAGGAAGGTCAAAGGAAGCATACCCCCCTTGACAAGCAAGACTGGCAGACTGGTAACAACAGATGAGGAGAAGGCTGGGGTACTTAACAGCTTCTTTGCCTCAGTCTTCACTGGCAGTCTCCCCACAACTCTCGAGTGGATGGACTGCAAGATAGCGACTGGAGGAGCAAAGTGCCTCCCACTGTAAGAGAAGATCAGGTTTGAGACCACCTGAGGAACCTGAACATACACGAGTATCGGACCTGATGAGATGCATCACAGAGTCCTGAGGGAACTGGCTGATGTAGTTGCCAAGCCACTCTCCATGATATCTGAAAAGTCCTGGCACTCAGGTGAAGTCCCTGGAGGCTGGAAAAAGGGAAACATTGCACCCATTTTTGAAAAAGGTAGCAAGGAGGAGCCTGGGAACTACCGACCCATCAGCCTCACCTCTGTGCCTGGCAAGATCATGGAACAGATCCTCCCAGAAGCTATGCTAAAGCACATGGAGGACAGGGAGGTGATTTGGAGACAGCCAGCATGGCTTCACCAAGGGCAAGTCCTGCCTGACCAACCTAGTGGCCTTCTATGATGGAGTGACTACATCAGTGGACAAGGGTGATGCTACGGATGTCATCTGTCTGGACTTCTGTAAGGCCTTTGACACAGTCCTCCACAACATCCGTCTCTAAATTGGAGACACATGGATTTGATGGGTGGACTGTTGGGTGGATGAGGAATTGGTTGGATAGCCACATCTAGAGATTAGTGGTCAATGGCTTAATGTCTAGATGGAGATCAGCAATGAGAGGTGTCCCTCAGGGGTCTGTCCGTACTGGGACCACTACTCTTTAATATCTTCATTAATGACATCGACAGTAGATCAAGTGCACCCTCAGCAAGCCTGCAGATGACACCAAGCTGAGTGGTGCGGTTGACATGCCTGAGGGATGGGATGCCACCCAAAGGGACCTGGACAAGCTCAAGGAATGGGCTCAGGTGAACCTCATGAGGTTCAACAAAGCCAAGTGCAGGTTTCTGCACCGGGGTCAGGGCAACCCCCGGTGTCAATACAGGCTGGGGAATGAAGGGCTTGAGAGCAGCCCTGCTGAGGAGGACTTGGGGATACTGGTGGGTGAAAAGCTGGACATGAGCCAGCAAAGTGCACTCGCAGCCCAGAAGGTCAGCCATATCCCAGGCTGCATCAAAACAAGCATGGCCAGCAGGTCGAGGGAGGCCCCTCTACTCCGCTCTGCTAAGACCTCACAGGAAAGACATGGACATGTTGGAGGTGGTTCAGAGGAAGGCCACAGAAATGATCAGAGGGATGGAACACCTCTCCTATGAGGACAGGCTGGGAGAGTTGGAGTTGTTCAGCCTGGAGAAGACAAGGGTCCAGGGAGACCTTACTGCAGCCTTTCAAAATGTAAAGAGGGATGATAAGAAATATGGAGAAAGACTTTTTAGCAGGGCCTGTAGCAACAGGACAAGGGGTAATGGTGTTAAACTAAAAGAGGGCAGATAAGGAAGATGTTTTTCACAATGAGGGTGGTGGAACACTGGCACAGGTTGCCCAGAGAAGTGGCAGATGCCCCATCTCTGGAAACATTCAAGGTCAGGTTGGATGGGGCTCTGAGCAACCTGATCTAGTTGAAGATGTCCCTGCTCATTGCAGGGGGGGTGGACTAGATGACCTTGAAAGATCCCTTCCAACACAAACTAGTCCATGATTCTATGATAACATGTGGCCATGTAACACATGTAATCACAAGCAGTCCATAATCCTCTTATCACGTAAACACTATACAATGGAACACACGCAGTTCTATATGGTGTGCTCTTCTCTGCATTTCATAACATCAAGTAAAGCAGCTTTTAACGTTCTGTTTTATGGCAGAGATGGGTGCAAGAAAAGGAATGCACTTAAATGCAGCAAAAAACCTTCCACTAACAAATATCATTTAAATCACAGAATCCTTCACAAACAGCCATGCCTTCCATCAACCTAAGACAATAAAAGCATGGATGACAATATTCAGTAAGTTTAAAAAGAAGAAAAAAACTTAAGATAGGTAAGTTTTTAAGTGAAGACTTCAAGTTCAATAAAATTTTTGTTCTAAGCTTATAAATCCTTCTGCAGCATTTGGAAGCCAGAGCACACAACACTATGCTCCATGGTAAACCTTAACCAACTACGTAATGGTGAAACTGGTATTGTTCGAACTGAGAAACGTTAACTAGTAAAGTGAACATAAAATTCATTGAAGTGTTTTGTAATATGGATGACCATAATTATACAACAAACAAAATCTCAAATGCTGAAGTAGAAAACCCTTCTAGAAGTTTTTGACAAAAAATGCTGAACCTTTAAAAAAAAGTTATCCATTAAACACAAGAGAAGTATTCAGTGTTTTCAACTAGTGAATTTGTACACTTTTATCAAAGATTAATAAAAAAATAAATAATTCTTTTTAGAAACCAGAAAACAGAATGAGCTATGTTACACTACAACACTAATTTTAAAACCCATTCTGGTTAAGGGTGTGTGATTGCCCAGATCTTTACAGTTCTCCCATGACTGTAAAAATTGTGCATTAATCTATCCCAATCAAGGCTTTGGTGAAGCCAGAGTGCAGCAGCCATATAAGCTTCTCTGGGTTGTTCTTAGAAAAGAACTGCGATTTAAAATTCTAGTTAATAGATTTATAGCCTCCATTCAAACCAGTAACTCCTGCTGTCTGGGGAAGATGTTTCTTTTGCACAGCGAATATAGCATGTATCTTGAATACAAGCATTTCCTCAATTTGTGAGCATGTGAGCCTTTCATCATGGCAAAACGGTAAGATTTTCATCAACATTATCTGGACAATTTAAAGGGTCTGAGCAAGAAGGAATATCACTGGCAACTTCTCTTAAACTCAAGTGCCAAGTTTCCTCCCACCCAATGAAGCCTGTTCCACAGGCACTTTTAGTGCAGAGAATCCAGCTCTTCCCCAGATTTCTTCAATACGAGAACAGCATAAAATAGCAGTACTCTCAGCGACAGTTCTCAGTGCTGTCCTGCTACCTTAATTACTCTGACACAAACACTGAAAGCCATGGCAAGATACTATTTCTGTAAATGCAATAAACAGCAAAGCTACAACACTCATCTTGGAAATGCAGTGGAAGCGATCTTCTTAGGCTAACAGGACCTATAAAGAGCTTTGAAATACTCCTGGAAGAGGAAACTTAGGTACTTCACAGCTTAAACTTTACTGTATGAACAGTATAAACAAGTGTAAATCACAGCCTACTTTTACACTGGAAATGTATCAGTAAAAGCAAAAAGCTTAATGCTGCTCTCAAGAAAGAGGTAACACTGTTCTAATTGGAGTGCAATTTCAGGTTTTGCTCAATTTGCAAAATTCATCATATAAATTACATTCACAAATTTTAACAAAGAAACAAAAAACCTTATTTCAGGATTATTTTTACTTGCAAAGATGACAAGCAGCAGAAAGTTATTCTTATCTCTGAACAAGCTTTTGTATTTCTTAAGGAATAACCTTCTGTACTTGACATGAACACAATTGCATTCGGTGAACAGAAATTCTGTAGCATCCAGAGGCAGACATGTCTTTCCCTCTTCAAGTTAGTCTACTCAGCCCCATGAGCCTTAAACAATTTGCATGGTCTACAGTCCAAGTCCCATTAAACTACCATTTCAACAAATTCTGCAGGTTTTGATGCTCCTTCTAACATAAAAGTAAGATCCCACACATAGTGTTTATTCGTGAATTGGTGAAAACTGAAGCAAGGACAGAACTGGAAGCCACACAGTGCTACTTCAGTGCTAAAAGTCCTCACATTTCTGTCACAACTTACAGCTGTCAGAAAGAAAAGAGTTGAATAAACACTGGAGCATGCCTTAAAGTGAATGCAGCAGCATATACATAAGAGAATATGTGTAAATGTCATATATTAATTATATATAGTAACAAAGACTATTATAGTTGTCAAACTTGTTCCACACCATGAGACAAGCCATTAACACCTCAACAGCATAACCACATCATACTTCCCAAATGACATCATTCTGGCTGTTTCGATAAGAGAGACCCCAGAATCCTGTCCACAATACTTGAGCCAGCCAGAGAACTCTTTAGGAAAAGCCACAGTCCCTGAATATGCGAGTAACTTATAACAGCACTCAGGAAAGGTTCAAGCAAGGGGTAGGATGGCTATCTAGAAACACGCAACAGTCTCTGAATTTTCCGAGGTCATTAGAAGTGGGTTACTTTTTCGTGACTGTTACCTCTCAGATACGTATCAGAGCACATAGAAATCAATGAAGCATGAGACCACAGAGCAACGTGACCCGATTTTAACGGAAGAGAGCTTCTCTAGAACATGCTCTTCTGCTTAATTATCTTCAAAGAGCCTTAACACATTTACTGTGGTTTACAGAAGTTAAGGTTAGCAACTTACTTATTGAATGCTTATTCTTGCTATTGCTAACTCATAAGTTTTAAGAAAGCTACTCTTGAATAAAATAAATGATAGCAGAAAAAGCTGACAACCTTCTGCAACTGGAAAAAAAAAAACAAAACAGACTAAGGAGCAACACTGAAACAAACCATCACAGAACTACCAAACATCCCCAAAAATAAGTACAGTGACATCTCCCTGCAAGGATATTAATGGTATGTTACTTATTCTTTATTATATATACACTGTTTATGAAACACCTATATACATATATACTTAACTCCTAAGTTGGTCATACTGACAGACGATACTGAAACATTATCAGCAAAAAAAGGATGTGATTAACCTTTAAATATAGATTGTAGGCTATCTTTTAAAAAGTATTATTTCATTCTAAACTCTAAGGCAAAATAAAGTCAACTTCACAAAATGTTATAAGCAAATATTTAAGAAGTGTAAGTCAATTATTACACACCATCCTATAGGACTTCAAAACAGAGTAATATCCTTGCTCTGTCCATCTCAAAGATAAATTCAGCTCACATCACAGGACAGGGTGAGGAATTTAAGGCACAGCTGTCCTACAAGGACAAACTCCCTCAATGAAGTATCCCAAGCACTTTGCTGCCTTTAGTGCAGGAATGCATTCTCCAAAGGAATCTTGCTATATTGTGTCTGACGAGTACCTGGAGAAAGAAAATATCTGCTACTACTAGAAGAAAAAATATGAAAGGTAATACTTATCCCCTTCCATAAAATACTTTTAACTTCTGATTAACTGAGCTACAGGATAAAAAAAACTAGTACCGACAGAAGCAGTTATCGTAGCAGACAAAAAGTACCTCCAGGTAAGGTAAACGGTCCTTGAATCCAACCCACCTCAATACAGTTGATTCCACAAAACTGTATTTGACATACTATGTCATTATAGGCTTTAAAAACATCACAGTCATTCTGTTCCACATGACACCTTGAAGAACATGTGTGTTTGGGGACATTTTCTGTATAAATAGTATAGCAAAGATACTAACAGTTGTGTTTCAGGTTTGACAAGGTTTTCGGAACTGTAACTTAAAATTCAAAAATCCATCTGCTTAAATGAGTGTACATAGGCCAATTAAAAAGAACAACATCAAGGACCAATAAACTAACACCCTATTTAGGATTGCAGCCATTCACAGATACTTACGGCTGTAAAAACAGGGCAGGGTAGAGAGGTACTTGAGGTGGCATGCTTTCCCTGCCAGGAGAACCCACCACTTTAGCAAGAGTTCAATACCACTAGGAAAAAAAAAAACAAACCACCACACTGATCAGAGGGATTCAACACTCCTGGATCTTTCCAAAAGCTGCTAATTCCCAGGAATGCCCAGCAACTACTTTAGTAAAACACAATGGATATATCCAACACTAACCAAAATAGAAGACCTTGACAGAACAAAAGCGCTTCTTTTTCATCCAGGAGAGAAATTCATTTAATTTCTAAAAGCCTACACACCGTATCCAAGAAAAGTCACATCTTTACAAGTATAAGGAGGTCACTCACAATAAATGCTGACTTAACCCAAATTAATTACTTTCTTTATAGAGTATAATATCAATTTCAATGAAAATGAGATTTTTTCTTGAACTAATGTAATGTGTAAGCTTCATGAAGTTCAAAAAATGGACAGTGCAAAGTCCAGCTCCTGAGGAGAAATAACCTCATGCACTGGGGACAGGCTGGAGGTGACCAGCCAGAAAGCATCTTGGCAAGGAAGGCCCTGGGAGTCCTGGTGGACACCAAGTTGACCACAAGCCAGCAATGTGCCCTTGCGGCAAAGGCTACCAACAACCTCCTGGGCTGCATGAGCCATTGCATCAGCAGCAGATAGGAGGAGGTGATCCTTCCCCTCTGCTTAGCCCTGGTGAGAGCCACATCTGGAGCACTGGGTCTAGTTCCAGGCTCTCCAGTACAGGTGAGACTGGGACAAACTGGAAGGGGTCCAGGGAAGGGCCACAAAGGTAATCAAAAGTTTGGAGCATCTGACATAGAAGCAGAGACTGAGAGAGACGGGCCTGTCCAGCCTGGGGAAGAGAAGGGTCTGGGGAATCCCATCAATGTGTATAAACACCTGATGGGGTAGGGCATGAGAAAGAGAGGTGATGACAAAGCCTGGCATTTTACGATGGTGCCCAGTGACCAGACAAAAGGCAACAAACAAACTGAAATACAAGATACGAAGTTTAAACCTAAGACAATTCCTTTTTACTGCAAGGATGGTCAAACACTGGAACAGGTAGCCCAGAGCATTTGTGGAGTCCCTCGAAGATACTCAAAGCCTGCCTGCACACAGCCCTCAGCCACCTGCTCTAAGGTGTCCCTGCTCTGAGCAGGGTTGAACAAGACAATCTCCAGAGGTCCCCAACAGCCTCAGCCATTCTGTGATTCTGTGTATGAAGTACTATCTATACTACACTGCTACACCATAGGGGTAGAAAAATTCATTCATCTCTACACATACCACACAAGCAATTGCTTATCAACTGCAGAAGTAATACAACACACCCACACTAGCTCCTGTGCCCTTGTCCCTCTCTCCCCTCTGTACCCCACACTCTCGCTTCCCCCTTCCAAGAAGGGCATGTCCTCATTTCATAACAGCAGCAAACTGGAGCCATTTAAACAACAAACCATCTCCTGCTTCTCCTATCCTAAGGTAGGATCCTGCTAAAACCAGCTACTGGCAAATCTTTCATCGTAAGTGTTTTCAGCCACGGGTTACATGCACTTGTAAATTCTGGGGAGCTAGGGCTAGGCATAATGCCTTTTTTGTGATATTTAGCAAAGCATTAAAACAGAAGAACAGAGTTGCTGCAACATAACTGAGCCCTCCTACACCAAATGGGGACTGTTCCTTTGTAGTGTTCTTTGCCTCATTTCTTCTTAATGTTAGCTTCTTCCTTCTTTTGCTTCTTTTTACTTGTTCAAGGGATTCTTTTCCTTTGCCTAGCTCTTTGCTTTACATAGTCATCTTAGTCTTCATAAACATAAATTGCTTAATGGAAGTTATCTGCTTTAGTTTATTCTCTTTATTTTCTACTTTTCCTTGAATTAACCTTCCTTTTTTTGAAGGACATTTATTTTTTAAATGCCACCTACTTAATTACACTGGGAATTCTTCATTACTATTGCCTATTCTGCCTTTAATCTTATTTCAAGATTAACCAACTGAGAATAAAATATGCACAGGAAAAGCTCTCAATTCCCACCCATAAGCTAATGGTCTTTAAGAAACTCTTTGCTCCCCATGTCATCACCCCACCTCAGCAGCTTCAACTTAATTGATACCAAAGAGCAGCAGGCTACTTCTAAGAGCTATACAAAAAGGCACAGAGATTATATGGTCAGCTGGCTTGTATCAGCTATATACACATCTGCACATCCAATGCAAAGGTTCAGAGAGCTTGGGAGTGGTTTTGTTTTTAAAAGAACATCAGCTCAAAAAAGTTCAACCTACAGGACTTGTCAGGTTCTGACACATCCTTTTGCACACGGTATTAGTGAGGGATATGACTGAAGCTTCTCAGTCGTTCTTCAACCACCTGTGTGAACACACTACTGTTGGTTTGAATCAGTGCATTTTAAAGTTAGATAGGCAAGGAAAATTATGTAGCGGAAACTGTTGCAGAGGATAGAATGAACAAAACTGAAATACTTCTCCCATGTGACATTTCTAATGCTATGTAACACTTCCAGCTTGATTTTTTTTTTATTTGAAAGACGACTCTTACTGTGCCGAGTATTAATTTTTCCACTCAAAGTATGTTTGCTTTGACAATCCACATACCAAATGTTTAATTTGTTACTCCACCAAGAGAAAAAAAAAGATCTCCATGGCTACCAACAAGCTGTTATGATAGGATACAATAGCAGTTAGTTTTCTATCACCCAAACCTCATGCACTGGGTTTGTTGCAGTAACAAATTAAGGTGTATTTGGGAGAAATTGTGTTCTTTAGAGATACAAACTTTCCTCACTATTTTAAAACCCAAATACAGTAGCAGTTGCTTTTTTCCAAGACAGAACTGAAAGACTAAACATCCTCCAAATCCCATGACAGAGCACCCACATACAGTTCTCTCCCCTACATTTAATAAACAATATTAAAAAATGGTCAGAATCAACAACAGAAGTTGTCCTTTTCCATCATTTGGAACTACCATGATCTCAGATTAGAGAACAAATGATGCATAGTACAGGAAAGGAGTGACTCTCAGCAAAGAGAAGAAATTGAGAACCACCAGAGTATCCTTGGGTCAGAACAGAAAGAGTATAGGGAGAGCTAAGAAGAGAGAAGAGTAAACTCAGGCTACAAATAACATCAGGCTCATTAATAGAGCAGCAACAGAAACATGAAGTTCAAAGAAATATTTTTGGTCATTTGCTTTTAGTTAGACCCTCTTTCTTAACTAACTCTATTCTACTGGTTAAAGGACACACACCATACCACATCAATTCTGGCACAGGATTAGTAAAACAGAAAGATGGCCACAACTGAACTGGAAAAGACCTTGTCATCAGTTCTGTTGGCCAACACACACTAACTGGAAGTATTCTGGGAATAGCTTTTTGGGGGGGGGGGGGGTTGGCAACAGTAAAACAAGCCAAAAAGCCAGCTTCATCACTGAGGGCAACGCCAGCAGTCAGGCAATGAAGCCTTCAGAGGTGGAGGAAGCTTCTGCTGTGCCGCCTACTGCAGGCAAACGGTTTCTGTGCCAGGCTACAGCCCCAGGATGCTGTTACTAACCCCAGCACTGCGAGCAGCTAGTTTATACCCAGCTTTGCTCTCCTCTCCACCTTCCTGAGCATGCCAACTGCTTACTAAGGACTATGCTTTTCTAACCAAAATGGATTTCGACAAAACAGTCCGTCCCCAGTGCACCACACTAAACAAATGACTGCATAAATATCCACACTTGTTTACTAAGGCCAAAATCTACAAGAAACATACCACGATATTTATTTATACTGGGTAATGACAGCTGTAAGTGTACAGGTTTTCCAGTTACTCTCATCACAACTATACTTCTGCAGAAGTCAGAGGCAGAAGGCACTACCATATTGTATTTTTCAACATCTAAATGTTAGAGAAATAAAACAGATTCTTCACAAGACTTCTATTATAGGCTAATCAGTTCACCTTTTAAGAAAGTGTATAGTGAAATAGTTAGTTTTAAGCATCTACCTGGTATCCTTTTAATTAGAACGGCCTGATTATGTGAAGTTTAAGTAGAGGAAAAAAGAAACAGCTTAACAATTCACACATCTGAAAAAATAAATATTCGACTCTTCAGAATAACATTACAACATTGTCCTGAAAAGCGATATAAAAACCCCTATCTAAATAGGTCATCAGTTCTCCTAAATAAGTGTATTGATAATCATTTGCAAGTTATAGCTAATTAAGAAAAAATACACTGCACCTTACAAATCCATTCTAGAGAGCTCACCATTAGAACACTCAAACTCAGCCCGTTTCTTGCTCTAACGCACAAAATTACTTCCAGATTGAAAGTATTAAGCTTTTAAGATTAAAACATGCAATTTTCATTGATAATTAAGTATTTTTTAAGGAAACAGCTTACTTGATTGAGTTTCTGAAGTGGTCCTCAGCAGGATTTTTTACTGTACAACTGTTCAGCAACCATAAATCTGCTTCAGCAGAGTTGTCTAGAAGACAAAGATACAAGTCTGTGTTAAGAATTACCCAACCTGTTAACTCCTACTTTATATCATATAAAAAAAGAACAAACTTAGCCATTATCAGTAAGTTGGGTATTTGCAACATGACTTTATATTCAACATTTAAAACAATTACATTCTTGGAAGGGGCTTTTTGTTTGTTTGTAATTTGTTGTTTTGCATTCTAGAACAACAAAAACACACATGAGCATTTACATTGTACTTTTTTTTTTTTTAAAGTAACAATGAACAGTTCTGATTTACCAGCTGAGATGCCACTAGGTTGCACATCATGGAAAACAACGTTAAGAAAAATGGTCAATACTGCCAAAAATGAATTCTCCCTGGAAAGATCTGGCCTACACAAAGGCAAAAGAACCAACAAAATGCATAAAGGTGCTTTTTAAATTAAGTGATCAACAAAAGCAGGTTTCACTACCAAAAAAATCCCTGCTTCAGCTCTACTGTGAATTAGTACTATGAAAAAGACAAATCAGAATTCATAAAACATGAAGCTCTACTAAAAAGAAGAGTCAGTGTAGCTAATATGGAAAGAAACATGCATACTTCTAGTTTAGATTATATCTTAGTTACGGTATAGTTCTAGTTTAGCAATTTTCAGACAAAATATATTCACGCAATGAATATCTGCCTCCATCCAGATAAGCATATAATTTTCTTCAAAAACAAAACCTTTCTGCATGTTCACAACCTATTGATAAATAAATGCATTAACAGAACTGAATCGCAGAATTATCTTTAGAAGAACACATACAAACTCTAATCCTGTAAAACATGACCTATAGTACAGAACTATTAGCATAGTTATTTTTCTTCTGAAGTTAGAGCTTCTTTTTTCAAACAAAAGAATGAAGATAATCAGTCTCAAATATTCAAGTGCTCTAGCATTCAATCAGAATAGCTTATATCAATGGATGAGAAAATTTGTGTCAGTCTTGCTACTATTCAGTACATCCTGAGTATTGAAGTATTGACTGAGGTGTCTTTAAATAACATAAACCAATGAACAATGAATAGAGCTAGAACATCATTTTTAGGATGCCTTATTTGAATTTATGTCTTTAAATAACATAAACCAATGAACAATGAATAGAGCTAGGACATCATTTTTAGGATGCCTTATTTGAATTTGTGTCCTGCTAAAGCAGAAGAAAGCTTGCAAAGGTTTAAGCATGTTTACATATGCACTCATGAATGTATCCACATTTGCATGAATATCCTTTTCCCTCATATACATACTTATGACTTTAAATGCTAAAAGTGAAAAATCTTTCCTTCTGTCTCACTGCCATCTTCTCCAAAGAAATTATCATTAAATATAGAATCACTGAATCATTTAGTTTGGAAAAGACCCCTAAGATGGTAAAGTCCAACTATTAACCTAGCACTGCCAAGTCCACCACTAAACCGTGTCCCTAAGCAACACATCTACCCATCTGTCAAATACCTCCAGGGATGGTGACTCCACCACTTCCCTGGGCAGCCTGGTCCAACACTTGACTTCTCGGTAAAGAAATTTTTCCTAAAATCCAGTCTAAACATTCCCTGGCGCAACTTGAGGCCATTTCCTCTCGTCCTATCGCTAGTTACTTGGGAGAAGAGGCCAACACCCTCGTCGCCACAACCCCCATTCAGGTAGTTGTAGAGAACGATAAGGTCTCCCCTCAGCCTCCTCTTCTTCAGACTAAACAACCCCAGTTCCCTCAGCCGCTCCCCATAAGACTTGTGCTCCAGACCCTTCACCAGCTTCGTTGCCCTTCTCTGGACACGCTCCAGCACCTCAACATCCTTCTTGTAGTGAAGGGCCCAAAACTGAACACAGGATTCAAGGTGCGGCCTCACCACTGCCAAGTACAGGGGCATGATCACTTCCCTACTCCTGCTGGCCACACTATTTCTGATACAGGCCAGGACGCTGTTGGCCTTCCTGGCCACCTGGGTGCACTGCCGGCTCATGTTCAGCCAGCTGTCAATCAGCACCCCCAGGTCCTTTTCTGCTGGGCAGCTCTCCAGCCACTCCTCCCCAAGCCTGTAGTGTTGCATGGGGTTGCTGTGACCCAAATGCAGGGCCCAGCACTTGGCCTTGTTGAACCTCCTACAGCTGGCCTCGGTCCATCAACCCAGCCTGTCCAAATAAGCCTGTCCAATAATCTATCAGTCACTTAACTTAGGAAGCAGGTAAAGTGAAAATAACACATAAAACAGCAAATGAATGACATTTATGTTAAATAAGATAAAACATTCAGAAGGTTTCTAATCTATGTTGATAGAGATTACACCATTAACTTGGATCAAACACTGCACTCTTCTGTGACAGGGAAAGGCTACAAAGGACTAATCAAAAATAACATTCAGACCTTTAGCTATTTTGAACGTAAAACCAATGTACCAAGATCTGACCCTGTCTTGACAGGTTAGGAAAGAGGACCAAGTTCAATTTTAGTCTATACCGAAGTCAAAACAAAAATGGAAGGAGCCAAAGAATCTCTCCTGCAACCCAGGCTGCATGAGAAAGTTTTCAGACTCATGCACATACTATTACCATTAGAAAGATAACTATAGGTAAAAAATTGATTAGGAATAACGTATAGAAAAACAAAGAAAGGTACAGTTTCAAAATCAGAGAAAAGGGTGAACTCGTGGCCCAGTCAACTTCAAGTACAAAACCAAACACACTTTTAAAACATTTTTTTCCAGTAACACTGCCAAAACTTTGTATTTCTTATTCTTTTCAGCAGCATAAGACGTTTATAAATTCAGCTCCACACCCATAACACACCCACTTGAGAACTAGGGAAGGAGGAACACTAAATAACATGAGGACAACATTGTAACTTAGACAGAAGGCTGGGAATACATATAACAGGCAAGAGTTTCAGTAGCAACCATACATCACTATAGAACATAATTCAAGAGATGTCTTCATTAAGGAGAGATGCCTTAATGCAGAGAACACAATTCTGGGCTTGGTTTCAGTTCCTCCTACCATGGTCTCCATGTGTGAAGGAACAGATAGCCTCACTGTGACAATACTTCTCTCCTAAAGCTAAAATAAACCCCCTTTCTTCAAAATAGTGTTGGAAAAACTAACACAAGTTTAGAAAGACCTTACACATTAACCCAACAGGAATTATTCCATACAGCAATTTGGGTTGAAGGCTACTAATATATTAGCTCCTTACTGGGAGTCTGAGGGACAACTGCAACGCTTGCACATATTTTACACATAGGAAAAAAATCCCCTTAATACATTAAAATTCATTCCTTCACATGTTTCACCTTCTGCAGAATAGAGGATGCAGAATAAATGCTTCTGCAGAATAGAATCTTCTGAGCAATTTTACGAAAAGAGGTCTTATTAATGTATACATCTAAAAATCATTTAAGAAAAATAGAAGTGTAGCAGAGGCTTGTCCTCTCCTTACAGCAACAGTATTATTTTATACTATTTAGCTGTTCTATTTCCATATATATTTTTAAATTTTTTTCCTTATTAACTCTCATTCTCTCCCATATGAATATATTTGCATACAAGTTTTGATTATGTATATATACATATACACACACACTTAGGAGTTATATGTATTTATTAGTAAGAGTTCATACCACAACTCTTCAAAATGATAGCTGAATTTTCTTAGTTCTTTACTGCACTGTTCATACATAAAATAGTTACATGCACCAGTGTAGATTCACCATGGCCTACTGTATTTTCTCAAGCAAATTTCAGTTTTAAAACAATTGTTTACCAACATGGCATTTCTGTATCAGTTGAAGGAAAACATGCACATTTACAACATAGCAGAGGCACCCTGTCATTGGTCACATTTTGCTTTCAGAACTTTTGATGTATTTACACTAAATGCAAGGCCTCGATGGACACACTGAAACAAACGTGGACCAAAACACCAGCCCTGAGTCAGCACGTCTAAACGAGATCTTGAGGCTTCATAATTACTACACAATAAGCAACACCAGGGGTAAAAAGTTCTTAATTTTGGGCAGAAGGATTGGAGAGACTGGCTATATGTATACATACCACTCTCTCTCTATATGAATATTAATCAGTGTTCTGACATAAGTAGTTGCTAGTGTTCAGCGTATGCCCAAAGGAAAAATAGCTCTGACAAATAAAGCTCATGCTTCTAAATACATGCCTACATGGGCAGGGACAGACAGACCTGAGGTTTTTCTGTTTGTACCCCAGGAAGACAGCTGTGAAGTATTTAGGTGTGGATGGTAAACAGCATATGGATGTAGCACTGGGCCTACTATGGCAGCCCACGCACCCTTCCTTGGAAGGTCTCTACCTGCTGCCATTTCCAACTCCAGCCTCCACCTTGTAAGATCACAGTGAAGCTGGGATTCATTCATTCAGCCCATCATCCTCAGAAAGCTCCATTAGACTATTTAGAGAAACTTCCAAAATTTCAGGAGAGGCTTGTGTTGGGAACTCTCACAGACCTGACCAAAGAGGACAGTCTAACCTTTACAGAAGGTTTTCCAGCAAGTCACACATACCGTGACAGGCAAAACTGAAGCAAGAACCATAAGCACAGTGAACATTAATTACGGTAGTGAATATGAGATATAGGTGCCCTTTTCTATACGCTGCAACAAACTTCTCTAAAGGGATCTTTTCTCTTCAACTTGGTTTTTCCATATATTCAGCCTAACAATACTTTTTAAATTATATTTTGCTGCTGACCATTTTTTGATGAGCTACCTAATCAGTTTCCTGTATGTCAAGACATTTTTAGAAAAAAAGTTATGTCAAATCAGCATTGTATTAAACGCTCAAAAACACAACTCAAAAACATGGCCTTTCTGCATTGTGACATCTTTTCCATAAAAGAAAGGCTACACTGGAAGTAAACCACAAAGTCTATCATACTCTGTGCAAAACAACATAGAGTACAAAGAAACCTAAAGGTCATGGAAACTTCTGAACACTTAATTGGGAAGCTCTGGAAAACATGAATTGGCTGCGTTATGCAATAGTAAGAGGATAAAATGGCAAGAGTCTGAAACATCAGTATACCTACAAAGGAAAACAATATTTACAATTTTTTTCTAACTAGCATTTTTAGGTTTATCATTTTAGACGTCATAAATCAGCAGAACTTCTTAAGACAACTGTAGTAATACTATCAGTTGAAAATTAAACAATTGCCTTGGTTTTTCCCTGGTGTTTTAACTTAAATCTTTTTTTCTTTCAATTCTTTTTCCAAAACTTTGTTTTCTTCCAATCCCCCCAAACCACATCTTGAAAAATCAAAACACACACAGAGCACTGAAGTAGAAGAAAAACAGATAGTGAAGCCCTAAAAGAATAGCCCTTTCTTTACATTCTTCAGCACATCACTCTCTGCACTGAAACCGCTACCAGATTTGCTCAGCACTGCTTGCTCAGAATATGTGGCTCATAATCTGTATGACATTCTTTTAAATCCTGTACATCAATCTGTGTAAATTCAATCTGAAAGAAGATCTTTACAATCACAGAAGGCTCTCCCATGGCCTTTTCCTCCAGCTCTCCTTATCCTCTTCCTAAGCTCTCTGCGAGTCCTCCTTCTTGCCCTTCCTGATTTCCCTTTACTTCTAACTCTCTTGCACAACAGATACACCTCCAGTTGCTCTGTTTTCATGTGCTGTATTCTAGCCACTGTTCCCATTTATGGACCTCCCCATTAACACTTTGTCCTGTGCATTCTCACTTCCAAAAACAGCTCTGCCCTATTCCCTCGATCCCCTGCTTGGCATTTTATGCTCTGGAGCCAGTCCCAGTAACACCCAAGTTATGTATCTGGAGCTCACAACTGGACTCCATGTGAATCATCTCCCCCCACAAAAGACACACAAATCTAAGTGTGAGGACATCTCCCAGCCAACTACAAAAGTCATCCAGCATCTTGACTGGAACAAAGTTACCAAACTTCTTATTTTCTTTCAACATCCCTGTGTCACAGAAACCCACTCTTACGCCCTGGGTTACTGAAATTAGGTGCTGGTTAATTTAATGATTTCTTGGGCCATCAGGCAGCAAGGGACCTCAGTAAGTATTGGGAAAGAATCTCTTTCTTAAGTATTAGTTCAGAATGCTGTGAGTCATCAGTGCAGAAGGAAGGTACGTCTTCCTCTGGAAACATTAATTTGGTTGGTTGTTTCTAGACAAGAGGCTTTGCTCAGCAGAGGGAAAAAATACAACAAGGTTTGAGAACAGGAGAAAGCAAATTTAAAGATTTTTTTTTTTTTTTGCTTTCCAGATCTTTTGTTGGCACACAAAATACTTAGTTACCATTTACTAGTTCTCAGTATTTCCTATCAGAAATAGCTAACTATCAACTTTCATATAACATATCTTAAAGATTCCAAACAAGCAAGCACTTTCCCTTTGTCTGCTCCCTCAACAGCAACTGCAAATCAAAACCACAAGTTATCACGAACTTCCAGATGGCATTTGTCTGAAATCTCAGAGCCACATTATCATTTCCCACCTCCAAAGACCTACCATGCATTTACCAATGATACCAACACTCAGCTGCATGCTGGAAGTACTAACTTTGCAGATTGCAAATGTCTTTCAAAACGTCCCACTTGTCTCACATCAGCAGTATTAGGATGTAAAATATAAAAGGATCAACTTGATTGCAACAGGACTTCTGTTTTCTCACTGAATTTCTGAGATACTCTGGTCACAACAAATTACTTCATCTGCAATCAATAACTGCGAATATGTTATTTAAAGCTCCACAAGAAAAGACAAGCTGCTTATCAAATAAGGTAGTACGGAACATTATTAAAAAAAAATAATTCTCCCATCATGCCTCTTGCCATAATTTAAACTGCAGATACGCGAAGATGCTATTTTTATTATCTATTAACATTTCCATTACTGAGTTAATTGTGCACATAAGCTTTTCAGTTTCCTCCTGTTTTTAAGGAGTAAATTCATTCTTGAGTGGGTAGATCTCAACAGCAGCTACTGCTGGACTACAGACAGGTTTTAGGAATCCTTCCAGATCGGGATGCTGTGTTCACTGTCAAAAGACATTTATCTCTGTCCAGCATCAACACAAAGGTGCACAGGGACTGTCCAGTGAAGACATCAGATGAACAGGAACTGAGCATGTTTGAACACAGAAGATCTAGCAGGGGGGGTGGGGGCTAGGGGGAATGGGGGGGTTGGAAACCAACAAACAATAATATACTGTTTACTGGATTCAAAATATTGCCTGTTAAATCCTTGCCTCTCTTCATTTCAGTATGATTGACAAATAACTCAATTCTTTTTTACTCATGCACACTTTCAGATCTGTCTGATGTTTCTAAAAAAAAATGTTAGATTTCCAGCCACCTCTGAAAGCCCATTCCCAACTAAGAAGTGTATTGTAGCACACCTCTCTCTCTTCAGCTGTTTAGGTGGTACCATGCAGCTACTGGATGAACCATTGACTACCAGTTGGTGTCCCACTCAATCTATTCATGACCAGGAACCTTGCCTTATCACTCCCTCCAAACAAGACTCCTTTAAAATATAATAAGTTTGTGGCTGGAGTTAGTCAAGGCCAGGAGAACAGTTTTAGTGATAGCAGCACACAGAATCACACAGAATCACTAGGTTGGAAAGGACCTTCAAGATCATCAAGTCCAACCATTAATCCAGCGCCACCATGTCCCCTAAACCATGTCCTGAAGCGCCACATCCACACGTTTTTTGAACATTTCCAGAGATGGCGACTCCACCACTTCCCTGGGCAGCCTGTTCCAAGCCTGACCACTCTCTCAGTGAAGAAATTTTTCCTAATATCCAATCTAAACCTCCCCTGGCACAACTTGAGGCCATTTCCTCTTGTCCTATCACTAGTTACTTGGGAGAAGAGACCAACACCCTCGTCGCCACAACCCCCTTTCAGGTAGTTGTAGAGAGTGATAAGGTCTCCTCTCAGCCTCCTCTTCTCCAGACTAAACAACCCCAGTTCCCTCAGCCGCTCCCCATAAGACTTGTGCTCCAGACCCCTCACCAGCTTCGTTGCCCTTCTCTGGACACGCTCCAGCACCTCAACATCCTTCTTGTAGTGAGGGGCCCAAAACTGAACACAGGATTCAAGGTGCGGCCTCACCAGTGCCGAGTACAGGGGCACAATCACTTCCCTACTCCTGCTGGCCACACTATTCCTGATACAGGCCAGGACGCTGTTGGCCTTCTTGGCCACCTGGGCACACTGCCGGCTCATATTCAGCCGGCTGTCAACCAGCACCCCCAGGTCCCTTTCCGCCGGGCTGCTCTCCAGCAACTCCTCCCCAAGCCTGTAGCATTGCATGGGGTTGTTGTGGCCAAAGTGCAGGACCCTGCACTTGGCCTTATTAAACCTCATACAGTTGGCCTCTGCCCATCGATCCAGCCTGCCCAGATCCCTCTGCAGAGCCCTCCTACCCTCCAGCAGATCAACACTCCCATCCAGCTTGGTGTCATCTGCAAACTTACTGAGGGAGCACTCAATTCCCTCATCCAGATCATCAATAAAGATATTGAACAAGACAGGCCCCAGAACCGAGCCCTGGGGAACACCGCTTGTGACCAGCCGCCAGCCGGATTTAACGCCATTCAGCACAACTCTCTGGGCTTGGCCATCCAGCCAGTTCCTCACCCAGCGAAGAGTAAACCTGTCCAAGCCACGAGCCACCAGTTTCTGCAGAAGAATGCTGTGGGAGACGCTGTCAAAGGCTTTACTAAAGTCCAGGTCAACAACATCCACAGCCTTTCTCTCATCCACTAGGTGGGTCGCCTGGTCATAGAAGGAGATCAGGTTGGTCAAGCAGGACCTGCCTTTCATGAACCCATGCTGGCTGGGCCTGAGCCCTTGGTTGTCCTGCAGGTGCCCTGTGAGCACTCTCAAGACCAACCGCTCCATAATCTTCCCCGGTACAGAGGTCAGGCTGACAGGCCTGTAGTTCCCAGGATCCTCCTTCCGGCCTTTCTTGTAGACGGGCGTCACATTGGCAAGCCTCCAGTCTTCTGGGACCTCCCCTGTTAACCAGGACTGCTGATAAATGACGGAGAGTGGCTTGGCAAGCTCCTCCGCCAGCTCTCTCAGTACTCTCAGGTGGATGCCATCAGGTCCCATAGACTTGTGGGTGTCCAGGTGGTTTAGCATGTCCTTGACTGCTTCCTCCTGGATTATGAGGAGTACACTGTGCTCTCCATCCCCATCTTCCAGCTCAGGGGGCTGAATACCCTGTGGATACCTGGACTGGCTATTAAAGACTGAGGCAAAGAAGGCATTAAGTACCTCAGCCTTGTCCTCGTCCTTGGAGACAATGTTCCCCGCCATATCCAGTAGGGGATGGAGATTCTCCTTGCCTCTCTTTTTGTTGTTAATATACTTGTAAAAACATTTTTTATTATCCTTTACGACTGTGGCCAGACTGAGCTCTAGCTGGGCTTTTGCCTTTCTAATTTTGTCCCTGCTTGACCTAACGAGATCCTTGTACTCTTCGTGAGCTGCCTGCCCCTTCTTCCAGAGGTGATAAACTCTCCTCTTTTCCCTGAGTCCCAGCAAAATCTCCCTGTTCAGCCAGGCCGGTCGCCTTCCCCGCCAGCTCTTCTTACGGCACATGGGGACCGCCTGCTCCTGCGCCTTTAAGATTTCCTTCTTGAAGGCTGTCCAGCCTTCCTGGACCCCTTTGTCCTTCAGGACTGTCTCCCAAGGGACTCTCTCAACCAGTGACCTGAACAGGCCAAAGTCTGCCCTCCGGAAGTCCATGATAGCAGTTTTGCTGACACCTCTCCTTACTTCCCTCACAACCGAGAATTCTATCATGTCGTGGTCGCTAAGCCCAAGACAGCCTCCGACCACCACATCTCTCACCAGTCCTTCTCTGTTTGTAAACAGCAGGTCCAGCAAGGCACCTCCCCTGGTGGGCTCACTCACGAGCTGCGTCAGGAAGTTATCCTCCACACACTCCAGAAACCTCCTAGACTGTTTCCTCTCTGCCGTGTTATACTTCCAGTAGATGTCCGGTAGGTTGAAGTCCCCCACAAGAACAAGGGCCAGCGAATGCGAGACCTCCATCAGTTGCTTATAGAATGTCTCATCTGTCTCTTCGTCCTGGTTGGGTAGTCTGTAACAGACTCCCAGCAGGATATCTCCCTCATTGGCCTTCCCCCTCATCCTTACCCACAAGCACTCTACTTGGTCTTCACAATCTTCGATTTCTATGCAATCAAAACACTCCCTAACATACAGAGCCACCCCACCGCCTCTCCTTCCCTGCCTATCCCTTCGGAAGAGCTTATAGCCATCCATTGCAGCACTCCAGTCATGAGAAGCATCCCACCACGTTTCTGTGATGGCAACTACGTCATAGCTGTCGCGCTGCACAATGGCTTCCAGCTCCTCCTGTTTGGTGCCCATGTTGCGTGCATTGGTGTAGATGCACCTGAGCCGGGCTATCGATTTCAACTCTGGCACGTTGAACCTACCCCTACGTTCAACTCTAGTGAGCCCAGTTTTATCCCCTCCCCGCTCCAAATCTAGCTTAAAGCCCTCTCAGTGAGGCCTGCCAGCTCATGAGCAAGAATCCTTTTGCCCCTTGGCGTCAGTTGCACTCCCTCAGCTGCGAGCAGGCCCGGTGCCGTGTAAACCGCCCCATGGTCAAAAAACCCAAAATTCTGGCGACGGCACCAGCCCCTGAACCATGTGTTGATCAGGTGTGCTTTCCTGTTTCTTTCAGCGTTCTTCCCTGTCACTGAAGGGATTGATAAAAACACTACCTGTGCTCCGGCTCCACTGACCAGTCGCCCCAGTGCTCTCAAGTCCTTTTTGACTGCCTTTGGGTTTCTTAGCGCAACCTCGTCATTGCCAACCCGCATGACCAACAGTGGGTAGTAATCAGTGGGCCGAACCAGACCAGGGAGTTTCCTGGTGACGTCTCTCACCCAGGCCCCAGGGAGGCAGCACACTTCCCTGTGAGTTGGGTCTGCTCGACATATTGGGCCCTCTGTACCCCTCAGAAGGGAGTCGCCTACAACAATCACCCTCCTTTTTTTCTTAACAGAGGACGTCTTGATGCGTGGGGCTGGTTGACTCACCCTAGGCACCCCCTTGGACGGACCTTCGTCAGGGTCCTCATGTTCCTGTCCCTCACATTCCAGAGCCCCATACCTGTTGTGTAAGGGCAGCTGGGACGGTGAGGCAGGCCCGGAGGGAATTCGCCAACCTCTCCGAGGAGGGACCTGCTTCCATTTCCCTTCATCTCTTAGGTCCTCTCCTTCTGCCCAGCAGCAAGAGGACAGGGGATCCCTTACTGCTTGTGGAGCCTCCACCAGCTGCCCCTGCTTCAGGAATGGCCGGGTGCGGCTCCACCTACCTCTCTCTCTCACACACTCCCTAATGCTCCTCAGCCTCTCCACTTCCTCTTTCAGCTCTGCCACCAGGCTGAGCAGGTCGCTCACCTGGTCGCACCGCACGCAGGTAGCGTCCCCATCGGTCTCTGGAACAACCAACAGGCTCAGGCACTCTCTGCAGCCGGATACTTGGACAGCCGCGTGCCGGAGCGGGAGCTCTGTCTGTGTCGCCACATTCTTTCTGGCCCCGGTTTTCAGCCGAGTGGCGACCATGGCTGAGCCTCCTCTGGGAGGACGATGGCCACTTGTACTGTACCCCGCCCGCACGCCTTCCCTGCACGCCCTGCCCGCGCGAACTGCCGCGCAAACTGACGCGCTACGCCCTCCTGACGTGCCACGCCCTGTTCGCCGCGCGCCGGGTCGCTCGCGCTCCCGGGGGCTGCTCTTGTAGGCGAAGGGTTTTGGCCGCCGCCGCCCTGGGCCCCGCCCACGCTGAGTCAGAGCTGCCGCTCGTTAGGAGCCCGCTCCGCCGGCCGGGGGTCGGGGGGGGAAGCTGGGGCACTCTCTCGCTCCCTGTGCTGCTGCTTTCGCGGTTTGGCCACTTCGGGAAGGGTCCCCCGGCGCGATCCTTCGCTCCGTAGCCCTTCGCCTCTGTGGCAGATTCCATGAGCTAAGGGCAACTTTGAGGTTACTCAGAAGGTATTTTTTTAACTATAACTTGAAAAAATACAGTAGCTGAACACTTGAACTAACATTAATATATTTATAAATAGTGCAGACAAAGTAATCTGTATTTCAGAGCACACACATTAACAGAATCCTTCAGGCCTGGCACAGGTGTACTGAACACAAAACACAGCACAGCAAAGGGACATGAAAGAACAAATTTTGCTTCAAAACATTAACTATGATAAACTTGACATTCCCCTTCCACTGTGTGACCATCAGTAGCACATTCTAATGTACACTGGGATTTTGAATCATAGGATCATTAAGGTTGGAAAGGATCTTCAAGATCAAGTCCAACCATTAATCCAGCACCACCATGCCCCCTAAACCATGTCCTGAAGCGCCACATCCACACGTTTTTTGAACACTTCCAGAAATGGCGACTCCACCATCTCCCTGGGCAGCCTGTTCCAATGCCTGACCACCCTGTCGGTGAAGAAATTTTTCCTAATATCCCATCTAAACCTCCCCCGGCGCAACTTGAGGCCATTTCCTCTTGTCCTATCACTAGTTACTTGGGAGAAGAGACCAACACCCACATCGCCACAACCCCCTTTCAGGTAATTGTAGGGAGCGATCAGGTCTCCCCTCAGCCTCCTCTTCTCCAGACTGAACAATCCCAATTCTCAGTTCCTCTCGTCCAGTTACCTGGGAGAAGAGACCAACACCCACCTCACAACAACCCCCTTTCAGGTAGTTGTAGAAAGCGACGAGGTCTCCCCTCAGCCTCCTCTTCTCCAGACTGAACAACTCCAGTTCCCTCAGCCGCTCCTCATAAGACTTGTGCTCCAAAAGTGAGTAATCCATTCTCTAAATACCTTCCACCTCTGCTCTAGATACAGCACAGGCTGCAGCCTGGGTCCTACGTGATCCTTGGAGCAAGCCACCTTTTTCTCCCACTTTCTACATGTCTGTGTCAGACTTACACGCTACTCCAGTTGCACTCCTGCTTGGAGCAGCCCAGGGTCTGCACTGCAGCACCAAGGCACACAGAGCTGGGTGGGAAGGCTTCAGTCCATCCACCCTTAGCGACACCTCAGCTGCACAAAATCATGAAACGAAGAATTAAGTATACTTTAAAGATTTACCTTTTAACAATGTCAAGAATCCAATTTGATTATAACTTTCATTTCAACTCTTCCTGTAATGTCCAGCTGATTTTTTGCCTGTTTGCTCAGCACAGACAACAGGAATTGACAGGTACTTTGCTATTTTGTTCATCTTCTCGAACTCAGTAAATTTTCCGTGCATTAAGGCAATGAAGGATACTTCAGGCTGTAAAAGGCTAAACCTAGAAATGTTTCTTTTTGAAGAGCAGCAGGTAATTACATTCTAAAACTGCAGTACCCATAGGGCATTTCAATAATTTCCCTTCAATTTTTTCCCTGTTTGAATTTTAACTTTCCTAAGCCCACAGTTACCACCACATCTGCAGCCACTGAACATTTCGTACTTCTTCCAATCAAGAAAGGGACTTATCATTCCCACATCTTATCTGCTTACTATCTTTGTCAATCAGAACAAAATACAGAGTTCAGTTACATTCATCTTCAACTCTGGGTACAGTGCTGTGTGCCATAAACATTTGAATTTGTGCTGGATTTTATTCTATATTCTACAGTTCCATTTGTCTTGTCAAACAGCTCCCAGATGGACATTCTGAAGGAACGGTACCCCGTTCACGAGTATAAATCCATGACCACATTCTAAACAAAGCTTCTTTCAACATGACGTGAGCTTATGAGCTACATGTTTCTCATGGCTCTTTGTTGATATCAAATAGTCAAAGGTCTCTCTGCACATGGTGTTACATGCCAAAGGTGGAAAAGGCAACCTGAATTTTAGCTCACTCCTTCAAAATAAAGATTTCACTTTGAAAAAAGTGGCTCAAACAACTATTCATCGAACTAAACAAGACCTTAAAACAAGAGAGGAGAAATCTCACTGCTAGATAAGAAGTGTGTTGGCAGAAAGCCTAAGCATAGCCAGGGTCTGTTCAGCACAGTACCACCTAACGTTAAGGCACCCAAATTATCCTGGGCAGCAGCAGATGCAGGTGCCAAAGAATGATGCTTTAAGGCAGGCATTTCATCCTGCTGTTGAGCACAAGTACATTCGTGATGCATTCCAAGAGTCAAGTGCTCCTTTCGCTTTACTGAAGGCTTAATGACCAGTGATAATAATTTCAATATGAAGAATACTGATGAGTGATTTATCAATCTCACAGGGGAAGTCCCCCTACATTAGAAACAAGGTCCAGTAGCGCGTTTTAGCCAGCCTACACTACAACAACATGCAAATGACTCCAACGACTCATTCTGATGATTAACACGGGTAGTATTTGTTTTGTTGACAGAATTTGGAAAAATCCCAGAAACAACTCCTCCTCCTCTAAGTCTTAAGTCTGATTGATCTTCCAGAAATAGCACACACAGTATGATTCATTGCTTTTTTGTCTCTTTGTACACCCTACATACAGCTTCATACGCAAAACACAAGAATTACTCAAATGAGCAAATACAGACTGATTGCTTCTATCTTAGTCACTAACAGTCCGAAGTCAACTATCAACAAAAGAAGTCTTGCACAATACCATGCAACTAAAGTTTCAAAACACGTTGCAAACATTAAGTGATTTACCTTCAACACCCACATATTAAATATGCACTCAGCCCTACACCAATTCCTTTTCATCTTATAAATGTAGACAAGTAGCTTCAAAGTTTCTATAACATTATCAAGCCACACAGGATGTCTATGCAAATAAGCCAAGATCTTAGCCAAGTTGTCCCTGACTTCAGGCCTGTTGCTAAACACAAAGCCATTGTTTAGATTCATATGCACAAGTTATTTCAGTCTACATCATTTACAGGCCAGATCTGTACATTTTTGGATCTGACATCCAAAAACTTTTTGACAACAAGTTATAAGGCATCCCCAAAAAACAGCCCTTCAGCAATCTGGATAGCATAGCAAATCAACAGAAAACACTGAACAGGAGATTAAATTGAGTATTTTCTACGGGACACGGTAAAACCAGATTACAATAGTTCTACTAACTCTCCATGAGTGCTCAAACACAACTCTTGCAGATGTGTTACCAACTGCCTTAGAGCATCTACTGAAGTCTCATTACTGCCTTAGAAGGATGACAGCTGATGTGCAATAGAAGGATGACAGCTGATGTGCAAGCTCCAGAAGAATCTCTAGCTTTCATGGGGCTCACTGAAAAGCAACTGCATTCTCATTTTTGGTACAATACTTTAGAAATCTCCACTTGCTTTAGCTGTAGTCTCGGAAGAAAGCTTACTTAATAAAAGCGATTAAGAGGATTTGATTATTTTGATTATTATTTACAGATCAGTTTCTAGACAACCGGTAAAATTTAAGTGAAACTGATGATGTTGAGACCTGCAAAACACAAAATGCAAGTCAGAAATGTTGTCTAAACTATTTATTTGGAAATATCATATACTGTGATGCTTTTGTAAAAGTATGAAAAAACACTGTAGTCAAGCAAAAGCAGCTAATTTCATATGCTGACAGCAAAGCCACAGGTGAATGCAAAATGAAAATTTTATGCTTTTCTGTGCACATCATATGATACCATATGAATTTGCTGTAAACAGTAATAAATATTTCAGAATCAAGAAAGATTGACTGGAATCTGCCCCAGGAAGATCATTTTAATCTCCCTTAGGTGTAACGCACTGACAAGCCTCACTTAAATGAATGCTTCTATCTGCAGAGCTAATGAAATGTTAACAGCTCCCCCTCACTATGTCTGTGGGAGGGAATGAAGAAAATATAAATTGAGGCTTGCTTCAGTCCTATCATGCACCCAGGTAATCTGCCAGGCTAGGCACAGCAGACAGAAACCAAAGGCCTTTATAAAATGCAATGACATCACTTGAATCACCTACTCTGTGAAGCCCATGCAAGCCACAAGTACATACAACAAAAGGAAGCTCAAAGCAGTGAAGACTGACATTTCAACTATAGCAAAATTCACAAGCAAACGAGGAAGAATCTTTGCTTCATTTCAACTATAATATAAAATACATCTTAGGTAATTAAATCATAGAATCATTTAGGATGGAAAAGGCTTTTAAGATCAAGTACAACCATTAACCTAGCACTGCCTAGTCCACCACTAAACCATGTCCTTAATAGCTCCAGGGATGGTGACTCCACCACTTCCCCAGGCAGCCTGGTCCAATGCTTGACCACCCTCCCGGTGAAGAAATTTTTCCTAATATCCAATCTAAACCTCCCCTGGTGCAACTTGAGGCCATTTGCTCTCGTCCTGTCGCTAGTTACTTGGCAGAAGAGACCGACACCCACCTCACCACAACTCCCTTTCAGGTAGTTGTGGAGAACATTAAGGTCTCCCCTCAGCCTCTTTTTCTCCAGGCTGAACAACCCCAGTTCCCTCAGCCGCTCCTCATAAGATACATGCTCTAGATCCTTCATCAGCTTCGTTGCTCTTCTTTGCACACCCTCAAGCACTGCAGCACCATTCTTTTATTGAGAGGCCGAAAGCTGAACACAGTATTCAAATGCCTTAAACGAGACCATAAATGCATAATGTTAACCTGGAGAGCAGCTTTACCCCACAGATTTCTTTCTTTTTCAGCACACCTATTCTGTGCAAGCTGGCCCATGGCACTGAACTTCCTCACTTCCTTAACTTCCTAATCTCCATTTGTTTTCACAAGAGCCAGGACTAGGGTTTTGCCGTAGTCTGCAAGTTAAAGCTAAATTTCATTCCTGTATCTGTGTCTCAATCTTTTTTCTCTAAATTCTGTCTGCATTAAGTTGTACCTAGAAGCAATTTACTGATTTCAAATGCCTTGCTTCCACTTATTTCTCCTGATACCTAGTGCCACAGGGAATATGGATTTAGGTTCCATCTATCACTTTTAAAAGAGTTAAAATATATAAGCTCTTTGAGCCAGATATGTCCAAACACTTATTAAATTGTAGCTTCCGGCTATTTATTGACTCTCTCAGAACTACCTTCACACCTCATCTATTGGCTACTTTATCAGTTTTCTGAAAAGCAGGAGATATGGGCTTAAGGTACCATACCCAGCAGCCAGATAAGCCTTTACTGCAGTTAATTCCCAGCCATCATCCCCAGTTCAGATTATCAGCAGAATTTAGTGCTTGTGAAAGGTCCAGGCTGAGCACAGCGGAAATTAAAGTTCACTCTTTACACACACAACCAACAGATGCAGTGCAGCAATCAGCAGTGCAAGCTTCTTCGCAAAATTCCACCAACAGGTTTATGATTATGCTTTGCCTACAAGCCTTTAGGACTAAGTAGCAGTTCTACTTCTCTCCCCATTTATCCAGAACAGGAATGAAGTCTATTCATGGGAGAAGAGCAAAGATGCACTGGGAAAGAAAAACAAAGATGGGGCACAGGCAGTCCCAGCCCCACTTGCCCTTTCTCCATGTCCCAGCACATGCTGGCCAGACACACCAGCCCATGCAGCTCCTCCAGCAAGTATGCATCCCTCTGCAGGCTGACTACCCCTTCAGACCATTTCTACACCACTTTATTTGCCTGTGCAACTGAAGTATCTAACCGCATCTAACTAAAAGAACAGGTGAGGACAGACGTAAAACAAGACACCGGGCACTCAAGGCAGTCCATTAAAGAGGTTGAATATTCCTGTACTAATACAGAGATACCCATTACAGCCTCACATATAATTTCTCTATCCTGTCTCTTCCCAATCTTGATTGCAGGTTTAATTAATATTCTTGTGAGACAGCCAGTTTTGTTAGGTTCCCACCATTGGTAAAAAAAACAAACCAAAAAACAAACAGACGATATTCTTTCAGTATTAATAAGTCTGCATACAATAAGAAAAGCCTATTTTGAAACTTTTAACAGCATTTACAAGTGCCAAAAGTTCAAGTATGCCAGTTTTTGCATAGAGAATTGTGGCTTTATGGCCCAAAAGTGGTCCAATTTCATCAAGCACAGACCAGTCAAACACTAGTTTGAGGCACTGTGCATGTATTATTTGGTGGAACAGCAGCTCCCAAAAATAAAAAGGAGATGATTTGAACAAACAAGAGAAGGTGGGTGGGTGTGAGGATCCATTTTCTCATCTTATTCGGAAGCAACACCTCGAGATTTCAAGCACTGCCACAAGAAGTGATGTTGATGTATTACAGCAGCGAGCTGCACTTTCAGAGCACACAGTGCTGTCTAGTGGTTCTGCATTTCCTTCAAGGAAAAGGCAGATCTGCTGTAAGAGCTCCACAGGCCAGTGACATAAGGAGTCAGTTTTTTGGATTGTCTTCTCCTCCTCCAAACCAGGCTCCACATTGGGATTATCTTTCTTTTGGCTAGGTTTACCTTTATCTTTCTGTCCTGGTTTCAGCCAGGATAGAGCTGGTTTTCCTCACAGAAGCTAGTGTGAGACTGTGTTTTGGATTTGGGATGAGGAACTGTTGATAATGTGCTGATGTTTTGGGTTGTTGCTGAGCCGTCAAGGACAGTCCAGCTTCTTGTGCTGGCCTGCCAGCGAGCAGGCTGGGGGTGCACGGGGAGCTGGGAGGGTACACAGCCGGGACAGCTGACCCAGACTGGCCAAAGAGATATTCCCTACCATACGACGTCATGCCCAGTACATAAACTGGAGTTGGCCGGGGGGGCGGAAATCGCTGCTCGGGGACGGGCTGTCGATCACGGGGTGGTGAGCAATTTCTGTATTGGGCATCACTTGTTCTTATACATTCCTTTGTTGGTATTATCATTATTGTTCCCTTCTTTCTTTCTGTCCTATTAAACCGTGTTTATCTCAACCCACGAGGTTTTTCCTAATTCTCTCCCCCGTCCCGCTGTGGGAGGGAGAGTGAGCGAGCGGCTGCGTGGTGCTTAGTTGCCGGCTGGGGCTAAACCACGACAGTCCTTTTTGGCGCCCAACGTGGGGCCCGAGGCTTGAGATAATAACGGTTGCAGGTCACAATATCAGTTTGATTTGCATCATGCTCTCGTCTTTGCTGTACATGTTAAGGATCGGTGTCGGTTTCTGCGGGCTGCTGTACTCTGCAATGATTAGTAATGTCTCGCCTGTGAATTTTGTTTTTAGAGCACTGACCTTGAGCTTAATGTGGTATCATCTGAGCTCTGTACTAAAGCCGTTACTGTATTTTGGCTACAGTCTTGTGGAGACGATTAGCAATTATACTTCTGCCTCTGAAAGGTTTTTTATGGAGGAAATGCAGAATGGTACCTTTGATACCCTCTATCATAACATTTCCTCCTTCATCACAATAATTTTTCAGTATTTTGAACACCCTTGGCTGGTTAAAATACCTCTATTGCTACTTCTGGGGAACATTGTTTCGGTTTTGTCTAAGGTTGGCAAGCAATTTAAGAATATCACCCGGAGATCTGCCCCAAGGCTGGATAGTTATGAATGGCAGGGTGTGTGGAACAGCATGGGCAAATGCCTGGGGCGGTGGGCACCTCCGGTGTTTTGGAGCTTCACTCCCGAACAAGTGCAGAATCCTGATAAACTAGCAGAATATCTGGAAGAAGTATGCTGTCAGCCTGGCAGCTCCAAGGAGACACAAATCATTGCCATGTGCTGGGGCCTGGCCCATGCCTACCGAACCCTATTTAACACTATGCAAAGGGGAGAGGGGCTCTCTGGGTCTGATGGCAATGTGGCAGGCACTGTGACTACTCCAACCCCTGTGGCAGGCACTGTCACTACTCCAACCCCCACGGCGGGCACTGTAGCTACTCAGACTGTTGCAGCTGAACCAGAGAACCAGCCCATCCCGGTATCAGTTGCCCCTGTACAAAAGAAGAAATCTTGGAAGCGGAAGTCAGCTCGTTTAGTAAGGGAGGAGGAAGATCCTGCTAAGAAGGAGCCAGAGGAAGAGAGTGAGGAGGCAGAGTGCTCTGAAGCAGGGCCATCACAAGCACGGAAGAGGGAAGAGAGCGAGTCATCACTTGAAGAGGAGGAAGAGGAAGAACTTATAAAAGAGACGGTAACTACCCGATCTCTATCCCTGAGTGAATTGCGAGATATGCGAAAGGATTTCAGCCGTCGTCCAGGTGAGCACATTGTCACCTGGCTGCTCCGATGCTGGGATAATGGGGCCAGTAGCCTGGAATTAGAGGGTAGGGAAGCCAAGCAGCTGGGATCCCTTTCTAGGGAAGGGGGCATTGACAAAGCAATTGGAAAAGGTGCACAAGTCCTCAGCCTCTGGAGACGACTCCTGTCGGGTGTGAAGGAAAGGTATCCCTTCAAGGAAGATGTTCTATGTCACCCAGGCAAGTGGACCACCATGGAGAAAGGTATCCAGTACCTGAGGGAGCTAGCGGTGCTGGAAGTGATTTATGGTGACTTGGACAATGGACAATCATCCAAAGATCCAGATGAAGTTAATTGCACGCAACCTATGTGGCGGAAGTTTGTACGGAGTGCACCATCATCATATGCCAACTCATTAGCAGTAATGGCCTGGAAGGACGGAGAGAGACCAACGGTGGATGAATTGGCTGGCCAACTCCGGCAATACGAAGAAAGTCTCTCTTCCTCCCTACGGGCCTGTGTCTCTGCTATAGAGAAACTGTCCCGGGAGTTCCGGCAATTCAAAGAGGATATGCCCTACCCTCCACCCATACGGACCAGTGTCTCAGCCATTAGGAGTAAGCGCTCTTCTGTTCAAGAGAGAAGATATAGAGGATACACACCACGAGCCACCCTGTGGTTTCAATTGCGTGACTACGGAGAGGACATGAGGAGGTGGGATGGAAAACCTACCTCGACCCTAGAGGCACGAGTACGCGAGCTGCAAGGAAAAACAATTACAAAAGGGGGTTCAGGTTCCTCGAGGAAAATCGTCGCTCCACTTTCCAGTGGGCAGCTTCCCAGAAAGAATAGAAGAGCTGATCTCACCTCTGATCCTCTTGAAGGGACTTCTGATTCCTATTTACAAGAAGTGGGTAACGAGTACTATGAGCAGGATTAGAGGGGCCCTGCCTCCAGCCAGGCGGAGGAGAGGGACAACCGAGTTTATTGGACTGTGTGGATTAGATGGCCTGGCACGTCAGACCCACAGGAATATAAGGCTTTAGTGGACACCGGTGCACAATGTACCCTGATGCCATCAAGCCATATAGGGGCAGAGCCCATCTGTATTTCTGGAGTGACAGGGGGATCCCAATAGCTGACTGTACTGGAGGCTGAAGTGAGCCTAACTGGGAATGAGTGGCAGAAGCACACCATTGTGACTGGCCCGGAGGCTCCGTGCATCCTGGGCATAGACTACCTCAGCAGAGGGTATTTCAAGGACCCAAAAGGGTACCGGTGGGCTTTTGGTATAGCTGCCTTGGAGACGGAAGAAATTAAACAGCTGTCCACCTTGCCTGGTCTCTCAGAGGACCCTTCTGTGGTGGGGTTGCTCAGGGTCAAAGAACAACAGGTGCCGATCGCTACCACAACAGTGCACCGGCGGCAATATCGCACCAACAGAGACTCCCTGATCCCCATCCATGAGCTGATTCGTCGGCTGGAGAGCCAAGGAGTGATCAGCAAGACTCGCTCACCCTTTAACAGCCCCATATGGCCAGTGCGAAAGTCTAATGGAGAGTGGAGACTGACAGTAGACTATCGTGGCCTGAATGAAGTCACGCCACCACTGAGCGCTGCTGTGCCGGACATGCTAGAACTTCAATATGAACTGGAGTCAAAGGCAGCCAAGTGGTACGCCACCATTGATATTGCTAACGCGTTTTTCTCGATCCCTTTGGCAGCAGAGTGCAGGCCACAGTTTGCTTTCACTTGGAGAGGTGTCCAATACACCTGGAATCGACTTCCCCAGGGGTGGAAACACAGCCCTACCATTTGCCATGGGCTGATACAAACTGCACTGGAACAGGGTGAAGCTCCAGAGCATCTGCAATACATTGATGACATCATCGTATGGGGCAACACAGCAGAAGAAGTTTTCGAGAAAGGGAAGAAAATAATTCAAGTCCTTCTGAAAGCTGGTTTTGCTATAAAGCAAAGTAAAGTCAAGGGACCTGCACAAGAGATCCAGTTTTTAGGAATAAAATGGCAAGATGGACGTCGACAGATCCCAACGGATGTGATCAACAAAATAACAGCTATGTCTCCACCAACTAGCAAAAAAGAAACACAAGCATTTCTGGGTGTTGTGGGTTTCTGGAGAATGCATATTCCAAATTACAGTCTGATTGTAAGCCCTCTTTATCAAGTGACCCGGAAGAAGAACGATTTTAAATGGGGCCCTGAGCAACGACAAGCCTTCGAACAAATCAAACAGGAGATAGTTCATGCCGTAGCCCTTGGGCCAGTCCGGGCAGGACAAGATGTTAAAAATGTGCTCTACACGGCAGCCGGGGAGAATGGCCCTACCTGGAGTCTCTGGCAGAAGGCACCAGGAGAGACTCGAGGTCGACCTCTAGGGTTTTGGAGTCGAGGATATAGGGGATCTGAGTCCCACTATACTCCAACTGAAAAGGAGATATTGGCAGCATATGAAGGAGTTCGAGCTGCCTCAGAAGTGGTTGGTACTGAAGTACAGCTCCTCCTGGCACCCCGACTGCCGGTGCTGGGCTGGATGTTCAAAGGGAGGGTCCCCTCTACGCATCATGCGACTGATGCTACGTGGAGTAAGTGGGTCGCGCTTATTACACAGCGGGCTCGAATAGGAAATCTTAATCGCCCGGGAATCTTGGAAGTGATCATGGACTGGCCAGAAGGCAAAGATTTTGGAATATCACCGGAAGAGGAGGTGGCGCGTGCTGAAGAGGCTCCACCATATAATGAACTGCCAGAGAACGAAAGGCAATATGCCCTGTTTACTGATGGGTCCTGTCGTATTGTAGGCAAACATCAAAGGTGGAAAGCTGCTGTATGGAGCCCTATACGACGAGTTGCAGAAGTGGCTGAAGGACAAGGTGAATCAAGTCAGTTTGCGGAGGTGAAAGCCATCCAGCTGGCTTTAGATATTGCTGAACGAGAAAAATGGCCAGTACTCTATCTTTATACTGACTCATGGATGGTAGCAAATGCTCTATGGGGGTGGCTGCAGCAATGGAAGCAGAGCAACTGGCAACGCAGAGGCAAGCCCATCTGGGCTGCTGAATTGTGGCAAGATATTGCTGCCCGACTAGAGAATCTCGTCATAAAAGTACGTCACGTAGATGCTCACGTACCCAAGAGTCGGGCCACCGAAGAACATCAAAACAACCATCAGGTGGATCAGGCTGCTAAGATTGAAGTGGCTCAGGTAGATCTGGACTGGCAACATAAGGGTGAATTATTTATAGCTCGGTGGGCCCATGACACCTCAGGCCATCAGGGAAGAGATGCAACATATAGATGGGCTCGGGATCGAGGGGTGGACCTGACCATGGATGCTATTGCACAGGTTATCCATGAATGTGAAACGTGTGCTGCGATCAAACAAGCCAAGCGGTTAAAGCCTCTCTGGTATGAAGGACGATGGTTGAAATATAAATATGGGGAGGCCTGGCAGATTGACTATATCACACTTCCACAAACTCGCCAAGGCAAGCGCTATGTGCTTACCATGGTGGAAGCAACCACCGGATGGCTGGAAACATACCCTGTGCCCCATGCCACCGCCCGGAACACTATCCTGTGCCTTGAAAAGCAAGTCTTATGGCGACATGGCACCCCCGAAAGAATTGAGTCAGACAATGGGACTCATTTCCGAAACAACTTCATAGACACCTGGGCCAAAGAGCACGGCATTGAGTGGGTGTATCATATCCCCTATCATGCACCAGCTTCCGGAAAAATTGAACGATACAACGGACTGTTAAAGACTACACTGAGAGCAATGGGTGATGGGACATTCAAAAATTGGGATAAACATTTAGCCAAAGCCACCTGGTTAGTCAACACTAGGGGATCTACTAATAGAGCCGGCCCTGCCCAATCAAAACTTCTACGTACTGTAGAAGGGGATAAAGTCCCTGTGGTGCATGTGAGAAACATGCTGGGGAAGACAGTCTGGGTTACTCCTGCATTAGGAAAAGGCAAACCCATTCGTGGGATTGCCTTTGCCCAGGGACCTGGGTGCACTTGGTGGGTAATGCGGAAGGATGGGGAAGTCCGATGTGTACCTCAAGGAGACTTGATTTTGGGTGAAAACAGTCAATGATTTGAATTGTATTATATTAATTGTTCAGAATGACATTACTACTATGGCTGCTATCTACCATATCAATGGTATTATAGTAAGAATCACCCAGACTGATGAAGAATGAGCTTCACTGAAACCAAGCAACGTGCAGCAGTGATGAAACCAGAACTGGCTTCAGCAGCTTGCGCCCAACAAATCCCTCGAGATCGACATCTTCGACCTGCAGATCATGGACATGGACCGTGCCAGATGACAATCCAACACCACATACCATCTCCCCTGCCCTGAGAGACTGCTATGATGGATGAAGCCCAGAGTCATGGACTGACTGAACTCCATAGACATTTTAAAGTGATGGCCCATGGACTAAGAGAGTGATATCTGTGTGTATATATTAAAAGACAGGGAGAGTAATAATGAATAATTGGAATGTATTGAAAAGTATAGGACCTGGGCATGACGTAAATGGTATGGAATAAGGGGTGGATACTGTCCTGGTTTCAGCCAGGATAGAGCTGGTTTTCCTCACAGAAGCTAGTGTGAGACTGTGTTTTGGATTTGGGATGAGGAACTGTTGATAATGTGCTGATGTTTTGGGTTGTTGCTGAGCCGTCAAGGACAGTCCAGCTTCTTGTGCTGGCCTGCCAGCGAGCAGGCTGGGGGTGCACGGGGAGCTGGGAGGGGACACAGCCGGGACAGCTGACCCAGACTGGCCAAAGAGATATTCCCTACCATACGACGTCATGCCCAGTACATAAACTGGAGTTGGCCGGGGGGGCGGAAATCGCTGCTCGGGGACGGGCTGTCGATCACGGGGTGGTGAGCAATTTCTGTATTGGGCATCACTTGTTCTTATACATTCCTTTGTTGGTATTATCATTATTGTTCCCTTCTTTCTTTCTGTCCTATTAAACCGTGTTTATCTCAACCCACGAGGTTTTTCCTAATTCTCTCCCCCGTCCCGCTGTGGGAGGGAGAGTGAGCGAGTGGCTGCGTGGTGCTTTCCTACTTTAAAGGCAAGGTAAGGAGTAACAGCAGAAAACCTACATTTCACTACAGAGCTGAAAGTAACCAAAATATTTCAGAGGCCATTTTCATCTTTCTCCTTTCAATAGATTGAAGATACTTCTCGTTCCTAATTTTAAGACTTCAAGGCCTGTAGATATCCACAATGTATTTTACATTTTCTATTGTGAGGGGATCTTTATGCAAATTCCTCTTTTTCCATGTTGATGGCTCAAGTTTAATCTGGTATCTCCTATGTTCACTATCTTTCTTTGTTTACTTATATCTTATGACTTCACTGTCTTTACAGCTGTTTTCATTTAGCACGTTTTCTGATTTACCTTTTCTTTGCTTTCAAAGATGAATTCTAAAAATAGCATATCAAGTTCCTACAAGTTGCACAACCCACCCCACTCTGGCACATTATCCATTCAACTGCTTGATACTGATATTATTTATTAGAAAGCTTTTGGTGAACCCTAGTGGTAAACCTTAAGACCAAAAAAAAAGACAAAACCAAAAAACCAAAAGCAAACAACTTTTTTTTTATATACTTCTAATATACAAAGGTAAAAATGTTTATGGCCATAACCAACCTTTGCTATAGGGTAATGATCACTTCCAGTAGGAGGGGACGTAAGATACTTCTGTTACCACTCCTTTGGTCTTTTCAAGATTTCAGAAGAACAAGGACTAATAGAAATGAACAGAACATTGCGAGATATACAGGAAAATGGTACCGTGGCAAGAGAGGACACCAGGAGGTCCATGACTACATGGAAAGCCTAGACTACCCACCTTCAATTCATAAAGTTACATGGTATCGGTTTGTAACTAGCTTTGATTTATTTCAACTGGCCTTGAAACAATAACTCTAAGAAAAACAGTGCAACATGCAAGTGCATTAACAGACCTCTCTAGATACGGAAGAAAAAAAAATAATCTGCGAGTGACATCTTGTCAGAATGCGTCCAACAAGATAGAGAGATACAGGTATTGACTCAGCTTTCGGGTCATCAGCACAGCCCGGCAGTCAGAATCTTTGTAAACTGAAATACAGCTGGTAATTCAGCCTATCAACACAGCATGGATCACACACTGGTGAGTCCCAGCTACAAACATGGAACCACCAAGTTCTCCCGCAAGCGCAGGCAGAGCAGCTTCCTGCCTTTGAAAGCGCCTCATACACCATTTCAGGTTCATCCGCACATTCCATCTGTATAAAGCACAAAAAAGTCAACTGCCACAAGGTGCTCAACACCTTGCATTTGACTAAAGTTCCTGCTCTAAGCTCTTCCAGCTAAAATTAAACTCAGATGAAAGTGTTTACTACTGTTCTACTTATAAAAGCAGGAAAGCAAGGCCTCCGTGAGACACCGATGTTAAGTCCGTATTTTCACCTTGTCCTCTTCCTCAGTCACACCAGCCCTCTGCAAGCATCTCTGTTCTGCCCACATTGGTATTTAGCCACCAAGGTTGCAATTTAGACTGAAGTTAAGCTCTATATACATAAGCTCTATACAGCTACATTCCTTTTTAATGTTTAGTATGTATGGCAACATATATGGCACCCTGCCTATTGCTCCAATGGCCCTTCTCTTACTGAAAATAAATTATTACTGTAAAGTTACAAGTACTTCAAATATCCAGCAGCTACTCTTCTAACTGTGGGGGAAAAAAAAAGGCTGTGGTATTACCTTCTCTTAAAAGTAAGTGCAGAGAATAAAAAAAGCAGATGATGAATGTAAACAAAATTTAAAATTAAATGTCTTCCAAATGCCAGAGATGAGAAACCTCAGAACATCCTTTATTTTGATTTAACTCAAATTCACAAGAATACTGTTGTGTGAAAAGCCTTTACAATTACCACAGCATTCCATCTGACAGCAAGTACTCTGGGAAACACTGTGATGCTTTCAGACAGATGCAGTTAAGAGAACGCTTCTCATCTCCCAGCTGAGGAATTGCAGAGGCCGGAGCATGCTAACGTGCAGCGTATGCACAATTGACTAATACCCACATAGAAAAAAGCATCTGATGGTACTATAAAATGTTAACCACAGTCTCCCATCAACAGGTGTTAAGAGTCACTTTTGGGAATTAATTTCCCAAACCAAACAGACAGTGTAAGCACTGACCTACACAGTTAAAGCTGACGCCATTGGGGAGAGAGAGGGTATGTAGTGTAATGGTAATGGGGAAGAGGCAACTGTAATGGAGAGGGAACAAAAGCAGTACACAGACTGACAGAGAAAATTCAGGAAGTAAAAGCACTACCACCCCAGGAAAATTTCTAACTGTACTTTTTCCTGTCTGAAAGAGCACAGTATGTGTTACATCCTGGATATACTCTGTCAATGTTTCTTGTTAAAGATAACAGACCTTTTATCACACACAAAAAAGTAAAGTTTGTTTGAAATACCCTAGTTTCCACCAAACATGGATAAAAAAATTCTGTATTCAAACTTATGTTAATAGTATATTCAGAAAATAGACACCACAGCACTTTGCTACAGGCTTTTAGTGGCTATTAATCATCACCAGGCCTTGCAAACACATGCAATGTATTTTCCATTAATCATCTGGCACTTAACACACAATGTTGGAAGTGGCTTTGAACAGATGTATTTTGCTAAAACGTACTAGCTCTAAAACTAAGAAAGCATCCAGTTCACTGTCGAGGTTCCTGTACTTGCCACTCTGAAGCTCCTTTATCAGGTCCCCCACCTGCAACCCACATGCTTTTGGGGTCCACCATCCCACAACCACCCAACCATGGCAGGGCTCCCACCACCTGTTGGTAGGAAAATCCACTTTTAGCTCAAGGAGTGTCACACAGACTTTGAGAACTTTTAGTCCAAACTCCAAGACTCAGCTCTTGGGAGCCCTGAGATAAGCCCCAAACGTTTGCAGCTCAGACTGCCCCAGATGGGGTGACTTCAGTTCTTCTGGACTCTCCAGACCACCTGTATCCCCAGCCAGCACGTAAAGCCACCAGCTGCCCTTGAATCCAGAAGCCCTGCACAGCCTGGGACCATCCACACAGCCTGGGGAGCCTCATCTGGACAATGACAGCAACTCCTAATTTCACACCAAAGCTGCCAGTCCCATGTAACCCCATAGTGCTGTTTTCTGAACAATGATGTTGCCTTAACTTCTGCTTTACTCGCATGGGGGGGGAAAAAAAAATATATATATATATAGCTTTTGCCCCAGCTGGGTCCAAACCAAGTAGGACTTTTCTTTTACCTGTCTTACAAACAAGGAATGGTCTACTGCAGGTCCATTTTTACAACACTCCAAATGTTCGTTTTAGTGAATTGCTATGTTTTGGTTTAAAATGAACTGACTTTTATTTGTATCCCTTATGCTGAGTCACATATCTTTGTCACGTTCTGTATCATCCTTAAATTATCAATCAGTACAGGATCACCAGAATAATTACTACAGTTGCTGTATTTGATTTTAAACTGCACACAGTCCAAATTCCCCAACAAATGTGATTACTTACACACATCAAGCACAATTAAATCCTCAGACCAAAGGAAACACTCAAGATAACAGGCATAATTTCCCGAAAAATGTCCTGCCCACAAGCACATTAATTATTCACACATTAGCCCATATTACGAAGTAGAAACAAGATCATTCTACAGCAGATAGACTGAAGAAACCAGTTTTTTGAACACTCTAAAAAACTTAAAATCAAGTGTTTGCAGCTCCTAACAGAGCCAAGATTCTCACAACATTCTCAAATTTTGCTGAGGAACTTGAGATCCAGCATTACACTCACTTTCAAAAGAAGTATTTAGCATTTATGACAAATTATTAGACCCTGTTCAAAACCTTGAGTGACTTCCTCTTTCTGTTCCTTACTCTCTTTTTACAGTAATGTACACTTAACTTTTTCCCTTAAACATAAAAATTAATTTTAAAGGTAGAGCCTTACTAGGTACCATAAAATAAACAGCTGACTCACTTTTCTTTCACTTTCTGACACACAGCATTTTCTGAAGTTCTACCAGTAATTACTACAGATGTGCTGCTTCTGCATTTGTAAACATTATTTCTAGACACTTAATGGCTAATCAAAAGATTTAGCTGTTTGAGGAAGTTTATTGAAGGCATCTGTTCTTTCAGGCAGAACATAACTTCAAGAGATTCTTTTAAGACTTAAACTATTCAAAAAGTTAAGGCATGCACTAAAAAGGTACCGATCTTTCATCATTACGTTCAGGCTGAAGATTTAAATTAAGTATGGACAGTAACTGTGTGTCAAAAATACATCAAAGATGACACCAACAGCTTCTGAATTTTCACAGGGCCTCTGTTTGAGATTAGGAAGGAAGACTCAGATTAAAACCATGTTTAGGAAGTACACGATAAAACCACAGAAAGGTATACTTCTTTCAGCATATTACTATCCACAATAAAACCTGTACAAAATGAATAACTAGAAAAAGTGCCACCAGAATATATAAGCACGCATGCTTACTGACCGATCCATTTGAAATAGATGATTAGTGAAATATATAGTTAATTGGTAGAATTTAATTGCTTAAATTCATTTACTAAAGCAAGTGGAAGCCAAGCATAACATCCCCCTTCCACTGACACGCAAGAGTCTTCTGTTAAGTGTGAAGAGTCAAGTACTTACTAGGAAACTGAAACCCGTAAAATCTGTCAAATGCAGATATTCTGTACACCACACCCTTTGTTTCATAGGAAGATTTCAGTTTCAATATGCATTTAAGTGGTCTTGATTGTACCACAGAAGCAAATCTGATGATGACTATTAGGATGACCACCTCAAATAGGAAAAATTATTACGCCTCTTCCACACAGGTGCATATTTAACACCAATGCCTTTGAAAAAACAGGGTGTTTATAATTTCTTTAAAAGGTTGTTATTCACAAATGTTTAATACTTCATTTTAATAATACATTGCAAATAATATGGTACCAAAGTCTTCCAGTCGCTTTTATTTCCCTGTTTATTTGGTAATTGCATACACAATATCTTTTTCCCATGCATGAAAATACTGAAGGAATTTTACTAGCAGAAATAATCCTAGCAAGCAATTATAATTGTTGCCCATATATATTAATTAATTTTTTTCCATAAGTACAAATAATCAACACATGTCAGTCTAGAGGTAAACTCCAGTATGAGCTGTGAGGTTGTTTTGGTTTGGGTTTTTGTTGGGGCTTTTGTTTGGTGGTGGTAGTGTTCCCTCTCCCCCCATCCCCCCCAACCCCCTCAAAGACACTGCCACTGCATTTGAAAGAAAAATTCTAGAGGAACTCCTCAAGTCCTTCCATTATTTTTTATGCATGTATTGCCACAACAGAGACAGTCATTAGCCAGAGTACTGTCTTCAGTTTGTTTCCTGTTATTTTCTGATGCATTAAATAAACCTGTAAAAAGACTGAATACACATGCATCTTATTTTTTGGTACACTGGTCTTGCTCATGTTTGGATACACTTTGCAGTGTCAAGTTTAGTGTTGCCAGCCTCGTAACACAAAGCACTACCATACATACTTTGCAGAGCTACACTACAAATACATAGGCAACTAGAGGAGTCTTGCAAGAAATGTATTCTCACTGTGGTTAAGAACTAATGATGAAAAATTGAAAGAGATAGTGTTTAAATTATAGAAGACCAGCAGTGAATTTGACCTAAGGAATAAATAGATGAGTATTTGCAAAAATGGTCCTGCTGTTGAGGGTACAGTAAGAGGTACAGAAAGATCTGCAAGCAAACGAGAAACTAATTCTTTGCCCACCAGACCCCTTAAGAAATTGAATAAACACAAACTAATACAAAGCATATGGGTTTCACAAATGTAAGTACCACCTTATTAGGGGGAATATTACATGGAGGAATGGCAAGGTATAGATTACTAAAAACATACTCAAAGTAGTACAGAATTTGCAGGAATTCCCTCAGGAAGCAAGCAAGTTTCTGACAAATCTTTAAGAACTAAGGACTCCTAGCAACCCTAAGGACTAGCAGACTCTTCCAAAAAGCCCTAAAACTTTATTTTGTCAGCACCCTGAGCTACCTAGCATCCAGCACTATTTACAGACCTTGAAAACAGAGCCACTGGCCAGCAATGCCTACCTGACAGAGTATCCCTGCACACACAAGAAAAGCCAAACCAGCCACCCCACTACACCTTGAAGTCACCGTAAGACAACTCATCAGCTTTGGAAGCCAGATCAGCTACCACCCACCCCATAGAAAAGTGAGCCTCTGTGCCACCGCACCTTTCACTCTACATGAGAGCTTCAAATCATCATGTATGAGAAACAAGCTAAAGCTTCTCTCCTTTCCCCAAAGATAACCACTTTATCATCCTTATCACTGTCCACACTGTAAGTACCAGCTGCCCTTTTTCTTCAGGGATATGTGACAGCAGCAGTTCTCAATCTGTACTCTACCTTTGAGGTCAGCTCTTTCTATTTCAGAGCTTATGTCTGTATATCCAAAAGCACACCTAATTCTTCAACTACACTTTATTATCTAATAAAACAGTATCAGCCTTACCCATAGATGTTGTACAGATTATAAAGACTTTTATGGGATGTATTTTCCAAATCTACTCTTAGCACTTCAAAGTTGATTAACCACCTTGGAAGTAAAATAAAAATAGGAACAGCCACCAAGATTCCTCACAGAAGAAGTAGTTTCATCTAGTGGGGGTGAACACAAATGAAATCATATACCAAGCGAGAAAGCTTCCTAAAAAGATACAGCAAGCTTTAAAAATGTACAAAATATGATTAGATTAAAACCCGTGTCTAGCTACTATTACCTGAAAACAATGAATTGTCCCACACATGACATTAAAACCTTACTTGTATTCTCATTGCTTTTCTGTCATTTGAAATTAATATTTAAGATGCTAGAGAGTTGCTGAGCTATGAGTATGCAGTTTGGTTGATTAATGAACCAGCTCACAAATGTCAAGAACAGGTTGCTATTTGCTCCAGATAATCTGCCTCTCGCCTCACAAATAGCTGACATTACATCAGGTTATGACACATAGTGGAGTATTATGTCACGGAAGTCAAGAACGCACAAGCTGTGTGACACATTACAATTCAACTGGATATTGCTTCTGACAACATAAATCTGTTCCTGAATCCCAAAGCTAACATTTGCCTTTCTGTCCCCAAAGAGGGGAGCTCATGGACGTATGACAAGAAACACATCCTCAGGTTTAAATGAAAAGATTTCTAAGTCTCATATACCAAGCTCACATCACATAAGTACATACCAACTCTACAACAAACTGCAAAAAGGTAAAGTCTTAGATTCAGACCAAAACTACATTGAGTACTAAAATTCAAGTTGCCTTTTGCTAGATAAATATTCTTCAGTCTTCTTTCCCGTAGCAACCATACACAGATAGCGCATTCCTGGTATAGACACTTACCAAAGATTCCAGGACAGGCTTAGCACACTAACAATATCTCAAAACACTTAGTTACGAGCCTCCCTGCTGACTACGATTTTTGTGGAAAAAATACACAAATGTTTCTGCATGCACCCCATTAGAAACATCATCATTTCACCCAGACATGGCAGCGTTCTGTCACAGTGAGAGCATCTAAGGGGTTAAGGAACCAACAACTGTACGGCAGGGAACAAACAATCAGTGTAGAAAACCAAAAGACTGTCACTAGCTGATGAGTGCTGCTGTAGTGCAGACTGCTCCAAAATAGCACAAGGACTGCAAAATGCACGCGTCAAATGAGTTGATGAAAACATGTAGGTTTTAAAAGCATACTGAAAACATCACTACAGAACAGAATCTAAAACTAAGTTTGCAGAAATGAGGGAACCTAATAAAAATACTGATCAGTGCTAGGACTTGAAAGAAAAAAGCAAAATGGGAAGTTTTGCCGAAATAAGTAATACTTACTTTCTGCTGTAGAATACCTCTGTTGTAGGAGGTTTTCAACGTGTTTTGCAGAACTATTTTCACTTTATTATAATACACTGCTAAAAGATTCCGAGAAAATTGCTTTCACAACAAGCATTACCAGAGCTCACAATGTACCTGACTAGATCTTGTACTGCTCTAGGTAAGACTATAAATATGGAGTTATACAGACCTCTGAACTACCATTAAACCAAGTACTTCAGATGCTTGAAAAGGCTAGCCGCACCATCACAAAACTCACCAGGAGCTCGTTTACCACACAATACTTGGACTGGTTTAAGGTGGTTACTTTGACACAGCATAAACACATCCTCCAATCTCAATTCCATGTTACAAAGCTATGCGTGGAAGCAGCAGCACAAAAGCTTCCCCCATGGCTAAAAAAGAACAGAGGGTTGAGGTTGGAAGGGACCTCTGGAGGTCACCCGGCCAACCCCCTTGATCAAGCAGGGCCACTTCGAGCCAACTGCCCAGGATCATGCCCCGAGGGCTTTTGACTATCTCCACAGTCTCTCCGGGCAACCCGTGCCAGCACTCAGTCTCCCTCACAATCAAAAAGTGTTTCCTGATATTCAGAGGGAACCTCCTGTGTGTCTGTCTGTGCCCATTGCCTCCTGGCCTGCCACTGGGCACCACTGAAAAGAGTCTGGCTCCATCCTCTTTGCACCCTCTCTTCTGGTATTTAATACATATTGGTGAGATTCCCCTGAGCCTTCTCTTCTCCAGGCTGAACAGTCCCAGCTCTCTCAGCCTCTCCTCGTAGGAGAGATGCTCCAGTCACTTAACCATCTTCATGGTCCTTCGCTGGACTGTCTCCAGTATGTCCATGTCTCTCATTCTGGGGAGCCCAGAACTGGACCACAATACTCCAGGTGTGGCCTCACCAGCGCTAAGCAGAGGGGAAGGATCACCTCCCTCAACCTGCTGACAACACGTTGTCTAATGCAGCCCAGGATACCCTTAGTCTTCTTTGCTGCAAGGGTGCATTGCAGCAAAGGACCCTTAGGTCTCTCATACAGCCATTCTACCAGTTTGAAATCCACTTCACCATCTGCATATTTAGCCCATACTTCATCAGCTTCTCTATGAAGAGTGTCTGAGGAGTGCCAAAAGCCTTACTGAAGTCCAGGCAGACATATCAACAGCTCTCCCCTTATCTACCAAACCAGTCATTTAATCATAGAAGGTTATCAGGTTGCTCAAGCATGACTCTTCGCTTGGTGAAGCCATGCTGACTACTCCCAGTCATGTTTTTGTCCTTCACGTGCCTGAAAAGGGTTTCCAGGATTAGCTCCTCCATCACCTTCCCACGGATTGAGGTGAGGCTGACTGGCCTGTAGTTCCCTGGGTCCTCCTTCTTGCCAGTCTTTAAGGTTGGAGTAACATTTGCATTCCTCCAGTCATCAGGCACCTCTCCCAGTCATGACAGGCTTTCAGAAATGATTGAGAGTTGCCTCACAATGACATCTGCTAGCTTCCTCAACACTCATAGCTGCATCCCATCAGGGCCCATGGATTTAGGTATTTCCAGTTTGCCACAGTATTCCCTAACCCTATCCTTTTCCAGCAGAGGTAAGTCCTCCTTCCTAGCAACAACCACCATTCCTGCCCCAGGTGATCATAATCTCACTTGGTAAACTGAGCAGGCTCAGTGATCAGTGCAGTAGTGCAGGCAGGTAGCTTGCAGCTGGGGGGACGGGGGACAACTGTTTGCCAAACTGAGATTGGCTTAGGTTGTTAGAGACATTCAATTTTCCATGAACACCATGTCACAGATCCAAGTTAGAAAGCAGATTGTAGAAAGTGGTGAAGTGGCCCAACCAACAAGATGATAAACACAAGCAGAAAAGGATGAAGAGACACAAGTACATAGCCTGCTACCATCAGAACATCAATGTGCAGCTACAGCATTAGCCAACAGTAAAACACTTAAGTTGCAGAAACTCATTTGACCATAGGATGAAGTCATGCTAACTTAAGCCATACCTTAAAATCCATGGAAGAAGCTACCCATTTTGAAATTAAGATCATTACCTATACATTAGAGGGTTATAAGCATGACTGGTTAGAGTAATACTTAAATAATGCTTTCAATTGCATCTCTACAATGTAAAACAAGCCTTAAAAGCTATAGCACCGATTAAAAGATAGTTGCAATCATATACCTATAAGGAAAATGGAACAGCTACTTAAGTCTCAAGGAACAGATGCTAAACATGGTAGGAAAAAAGTAAATCTCAGTCATACGGCTCTGACTCATACAGATAACTCATACTGAGAAAGCCTTCAAGGGTATTGTTACCTTCTTCCCACAGTCTGGATGTCCACGTTGTTTGTAAAACAAATCCCGGACAGCCCAATATTTTAAAACAAAACAAAACTAGCTACAAATGCAACTTCAACTGTCCCTGCTCTTGCAGCAGAGCCATCAACTAAAAACCAGATACTCTTAAGTAGACTGAGGTGTTTGTAATGGTCACAAAGCCATGTTCAGCCACAGCAGGAAACAGGATTATTTGTATCTTCTTTCACTCTACAAGAGATTAGCTGTAACACTAAAATACACAATAGATGTTTGGTCTATGCAGTGAAGATGAAGTCACCTATGTGATTAACTTAAAAACGCTGCTCAGCTTCTCTTCCAGCAGATTTAGAATTTTACACAGTGCAAAAGGACAAAAGAGAGTCTTCCACACTTCCAAAGAGGTGAGACAACAATTTTTAATTCCTAAGGCAGTATCAGACAAAAAAGTATATGAGGAAGACTGGAAAAGTGTCCTTACCCATCATCTTCTGTTGACACTTTGCACCACTGTAGAATGAGTTCAAGAATGCCAAGATGACAGCATATGTAAGGAAGCATGAACCACCTCCCAAAACACTACCTGAATGCAGGTGTGGTATCCAGAGGCTTTAAACACAAAGTGTACAGGCATCTGAGAAGAAATTTAAACCAGGGTCTGTCCCAAAGAACACTCTCACTATAAAAGACAGTATTTTTTGTTTATGCTAATCCTACTGTTGTCAAATTTTGCCTATGACACCATCCAATCTGCTTCTATTTAAAGATAATGTGTAAATGTAATGTCCCAAACTAAACAAGTAATTCCACCAAATGCATAGAATCCAGCTCTTTTGGGTATGGCTCTTCTCCCATGCTCACAGAATGGAAAGAAAAGCAGCCTGACCACGGTTACTAACAGGTTTCAGTTGAGGAAATAAGTAGAAATGGAACAAAAAAGGCTTTGATTATTTTTGATCAGCTCTCATTCACCGTTGCAGTTATTTTTAGTACAATCAAGACAATGAAACATTTTTCAAAACCCCTTTCAAATATTTTATACGCACTGTCTTCACATGACCAGAAACACTGCTACATAATCACTAAAAATGGCTATCAATCTGTACAAAAGTAATTCTTAAATCTCAGTAGTTAAATTTCAGACTTATTCCCAAAGCATTTTTACTACAGTTATGAAAACTAATTCTGAAATCATTAACAATGACTTTTAGATACAAAAGTTACAGAATATTTCTTGGAGAAAATGCATATTTATCTGTTTTGTAATAAATTTCAAAACACGCTTTCCCTTCGAGGTACACCATAGACCACATAATATACTTTTTCCTGCATAATCAGATCTACTTTTAATTTCTGATGTTCATACAGTGTTGACATCAACCAATGTAATGAAAAAGTTATTATTTTTTCCTTCACCTAAATAGGGAAAATAAATTCATAATATTTCAAGATCAGCCCATGAAAAATAGAAGTTATTTTCTTTGAATTTAGTCTTATGAACTCCAAGTATGCTTTCAAAGACAGAATATTCAAAGCACAGGCAAAACTCATGCTTACTAACACAGCTTATTGTGTAGTGTGTTAAGCTAAAGAAATATGAAACCATCACCAACAGCAGTAAGTCACTGTGAAAAAACAGCAATTTCATTCATTACAGAAGTTCTTCAGTCCTGTCCTAGTAGCACAGTGGCAGGCCAGTTCTAGCATACAGACACAAGTTCTAAAGCTAATTAACACAGGGAACAGACTTATGGCACAACTTTACAAAGCTTCCCCTTAGTAGCAGTCCAAGCTTCAGCAGCTTTCCTCTCTTTCTTACGATCCTCTCATTAGAATGATACAACTGTTTGGGGCCACAAAATCAGCCCGATAACTGACCTGAGATAAAAAACATGCACCAGGCAAAAGAATAACCTGTTTTGGTACCAAACTGCTCCGCACAGCACATCGGCACTGGCCCAGCTGAGGCACACAAGGGGAACACAGCGGTGGCCACTCACGCCGGTGTCACAGCCTGCGCTATGCGGTATTTAAGTGACACAACTGGCACCATCTCCAAGTTCCAAGGATGGAGAAGGAAGATCTGCAGGTTCTTCTTCCTTAGTGCTGGTCTGCTGCTATGCATATTCAAACACATCTTGCAGTGCAAATCAGACGTTCTAGATTTCTCAGATCACTAAATCCTTCTATCTTATATCATTTTTTTTATCCTTCCATGTTACAGATGAAGAAAACTATCAGGCAGTGTTGAAGAGACATTTTATACTTAGTGGTAACATAAAACTAGCAGGATGCCCAATTTATTTCATAAATAATCAAGGGACAGGGTATTGTAGTTTCTGCTCAGGAATTACAATCGATTTTCTTTTTGCACAGCACCCTTCCATTGACCCACTCTGATCATGGTAAAAGACAAGTAGTCAATGCAGTGGAAATAACTTTCCAATGCCATGAAGACGCAGGTGAGGGCATTAGGACCTATGAAAATGTTAAAAAAAAGTTGTCATACACAAATATGCCAATAGGTAAATTAAATACTGTTTAGCAAGCATATTTGGAATGACCAAAGTTACTACAACTTAAAGTGTATTGAAAGAAACTCTAGTTTGAAATGCTAACTAGTCATACACACATAGTGGGATTACTTTGACACATGGAGGTGGGATTTTTTTATACACGTGCAGTGGAACTAGAGCACCTCACAGTAAAATTTGTTAGTGGCTACTGACAGTGAGGCTTTGAGAACAATTATTTTCCTCCAATCTTTGAAAAAGTATATGATTTTATTAACTTTTCAAGGATTTGGGTAATCTCAGTTCAAGCCTGTAGATCTGAAAGAATAATGAATATTGATTATGCTTCAGAAGGAAGCCAAAATTAATATACTAGGAAATATTCTGAACAAATGGCAATTTTCTGTAAGGAACACAACAAATTGACAGCTCATGCTATCAATCATAAAAGTCGCAACAAAGCAGTGCTTCTGCAACAATTGAATAAAAGAACCAAGGCAGGGGGAGAAACGACACACAACAAAAACCACCACAACAAAACAATCTACCCTCTATACCTCTTTTTCTTTATCTGCTGTTAAGAATAAGCTTCAGATTTAAGTCCACTGTAGAGTACAGATGACATTAAATCTGGGAACATGCCACCCAGCACATGCACGCGTTACTGAAAGGTCTTATTGATAGAAACACTTCATACTCGTGCTCCCCTTTTAAATCTTGCGTTTGTTACAAAATGCTAAGTGGTACCAGATTTCTTTTTTTCAAGTGCCTTCCACCCAGTAATAGGTCATGCATAAAAGGAGTTAATACACTGAATTCTGCATAAAGTTTATTTCACTGAACAGAATGCAAATCATATGCAAATATCTGCAAATTTCTTAACTGCAAGTACAGTGTGGGGCTAATAAGCACATGGATGCTTCACTATGCAAAATCCATGCAAATACCTGTGAAAGATTTTAACCTGGGAATATACAATATTCAAAATGCATGCAAATATCTGTGAAAGCTTTTAACCTGGGAACACTGCCTGCCACACTACCTTTCTGTGTTTTGTGCACACTCTAATATTTTTCATACCCATAACATCTGCACTCCTGACAACACAAAACACTGAGTCACACGACTAGGCAAATTCTTAAAAATGCTTTGAGAAACATCAAACAGCAATAAAGGAGGTCATATTTATATAACACACAAACTGTTTGCATACTAACGTAAGTTTGCATGGGCTGGGTCAAATTGACACAGAAAGGATGCTTCCTCCACAAGGATGCACTAATCCTGGAATTGAGAGAGATTTGTTAAACTGCTTGCCCTGAACACATAATTTTTCTCAAAATGAAGCACATGTAACATCACCTCCTGAAGTCCTTGTAAACAATGCAACTTGAGTACATAGTGCAATAAGAAGTACAGCAGTGCAAGAAAAAAAAATATAATTCTGAAAATTCCATGCAAGCCTCAAATTAGTAGGCTTACTGTAGCACCAGGCAGCATTGCAGAACTACTGGAATAATGGAGAATGAATATTCTCAAATGCCATGCTTTAGATAAATTAAATCTATTTGTAATTTTTTATTAGGCATTTAGTATCAGAGTCCCCACATGTTAACAAATATGAAAAAAAATGTTTGTTTTCACACAATTACAAATTTGTAACTGAGACTTATTCAGTAAATATTGGAAAAGGACAGAACTATACTGAAGCAGAACCATTTAATGAAACTCAACATACAATAATACTCTCACCAAAAGAGGAATAATCACCCTATGACTAAGAAAATGGTGGACTACTCTTAACTGGGGGGGGGGGGTGGGATTAGGATTACAGACTTTGATTTTACTAGTTCTTCCTTACACTTGCTGTGCCCCATTTTCCTATTCTACTTCAGAGGAATAATGCAATTGCTTTCTAGTGTTATTGAAATGTCAGAACATGAAAGCATGTATGTTTAAGTTCTAACAGAACAAACCAAACAGATTGAATAAAGCTTAAAATTTGTTAAGTTATGAAAACCTAAAAATAAAAAGTATTTGTATATGAATCATTCAGATCAGTTTTTACAAATTAATACTGAAATCATGCATTTTCAATTAAGTGCTTCTTACACGTTTTCAATTCACTTCACATTTGTCTTCTCCCATGACATGAGATATATGTCATTACAGAATTTCATTTTGCCAAGACGTGCTATGCAGGCAATGCAATGCAGTTATAAATAATGTAGGCTGCAAGTGTTATCATCATTTTTAAAATGACCTACTTTTAGTCACTAGTGTGAAGATCATGAAAGCTAGCATCAACTACAGTACTGCAAAGTTTCAGTGCTGAGGCTAACATCAGCCTCTACAAAAGTACGCTGGACTGTAAGTTTTAAATAAAATCGGATACTTAGTTGTCGTGTAACTGATTGCTCAAAAGCTCTTCTGCTTTCTGTGTCATTCTTCACTGACTTGTGCTTAACTGCTATTGTTCGAAGGCTGTAATTCAGAACTGCATCTCATCTTTAATGATCTCCTTCCCGCTAATGCATACTGTTCCAAAATAGAAATGAGCAAATTTAATTTGTTTTCAGGATGCTATATGCACATACTTCTGTTTGCCTGCATACCTACTGTTTAGTATCAACTCATTAGGAATATCTGTAAAGTTTTTCTTATTTTATCAAGTACACACTTGATGTATGCCTAGATGTTTTGGTTCAGGGATTTTTTGTTGGTTTGGGAGCTGGGTTGTTTGGTTTGTGAGGGTTTTTTTCTTCTCTCATTTCTGCTACTGAGCAGTAAAAAGCTTAGACACCTTTGAGTCCCAGCCTCCACTCAAGATAAATTTAAGTCATTTACTAACAAAGTTTTGGACTTCTTTCATTCTTTAATTTTTATACCGCATAGGCCCAGAGATCAATACCCTACTGACCTTCACTCAAGTCAGATAAAATTTGGCCCTGTCTCAACAGCACAGCCTAAAGAGTGCCAGCAAAAACAACATTTTCAGTATACCCTTAGAGCCACCTATACCTCACCTGTATCTGAATACTCTTCTGACTTGAGAAAAGGCATGAGATATACAAAGGAAAACATGCTTGAACAGCTACATCTCTGCCTGCTATTCACATCATAGTAAAAGACCTACATCTCTATCAGCCACTGCTACACCACCTATTGAGGAGGCAACAGTATTCTCACAATAATCCTTGTGCACCAAGCAAGCCTAATTTAACCCTTGGAGGGACTTCTGAAAAGTAAAAATAGACATACAGAATTAAAACCAATTGTTGCCAATGAAGCTGCCAAAAAGAATAGTGTATCTTGCTCTTAACATCCCAGTAATCTGGCCCCACCACGCAAACTGAGCAGCCCAGAAGTCACAACACAGGCATGAATGCTGCCATCCTGTAGCTGTCCCTGTCAGCCAAGTACAGCAGGTGATGCTGCAAGATTAAGTTTACACTCCTGCTTAAAGGACAAATGACTCACTAAGTCCACTACCAGATTTCTCTTCACTTCAGCTCCTTTTACTTCACTAGAAAGTATCAGTCAAGTCTCAAAGAAGGCTTTCTCACTATTGTATAAATCTGCTTGTATTGCCCAAGACCGCTGAAACTGCAACAAATCAGTCTAGCTATGAATAACCAGGAGACATGAAATCTATGAATATGAGGAAACATTTTTATCCACTAAATGAGCTGCATTTGTGGAAGACTAAGGTAAAGAGAATAGTTTCCATTATAGCAGCATGAATAGAAGCCTTTTTCTTTAGGCTGGTAATTGGCCAAGTGGAAACTATAACCCCTATCTCTTATTAAGGATTTGGAATAAATCCAACATCTGTTGTAACTTAATGTTAAAAGGCAATCTCGAACCTGCACTTGAAACTTTTCAAACTTACTATACACCCTCTCTCATGAGAGCTGATTTATTGAAGGTGCCATCTCACCTTCAATGCTATTTACGAAGAATAACCAATGCACAAAAGCAGATTATTGGCAATAAAACTATACATCAACAGGCAGCACACAAGCACTCCCTAACTAGCATGCCATTACAGTTCAAGCTGATGTTTTGTAAGTCTGCTGCAGGCAAATGCACAGGCACATTACTATAGCTCAGCTTCCAGCAGTAAGTCATTAAAGCACCCTAACTCTAGCAGACCTTTGAGTACAAGAATCACCTCGTCGACCAGCTGGCAGGATAAGACATTCAAATTAATTTCTATCAAGTCTGTACTAGCAAATTGTTTACCTTATGGTACTATAAGTTTAATTTCCCTTTACTTAAGTAAATTTACTTAAGTTTCAAATGGTTTCATATTCAAATTCAGTATTAACATTTCAAACACATCAATACTGAAACTCAACAGAAAATCTATCTTCCATATGAAAAAAACCACAGCAACTGAAACACTTAAAACTTCACTAAATATCACTTCATGAAAAAAATGGCAGAGAACCTTACAGTGTTACAAACTATACTTTTAATGGTTTCGAAATGGAACTTTTCTATTCCCCTTTTATGTTATAATCAATATAAAATGTTTTTTTTAAATTCTCACTGTCAGTGGAAGTGTTTCAAGTTACTATTTTATTTTGAAGAAAAACATAATTTTTCTACATCATTCCTAACTGCTACTATGAATGTCACTATCTCCCATTCCAATCTTAATGTTCTATTAATTCAGGACTAGCAGCTTGATGAAGCTGAAAAGTGGCCCAAAACACATTAAAAACTTAAATTAACACTTCATTGAAGAATGGGTATTTTCTTCCTTTGACCAAAGCCTGCATTTCTCTTCCAACCAAGTTGTAACATTTGATGCAACAGAACGTTTCAGTCAGAACAAAAAATGCAAAAAGTTAGATCAGTTTTTCTTTAAACAATTTTAATTCTGAACACTCCCCTCTGACAAAATAGTATAAAGTAACATACTGAAGTTTATGCCACCACAGAAATAGTAGCAAAATCTTAACTATTGTAGTCTTTCAGCAACACTAGCCACAAAACATGTTACAACTTCAACACGTGCAAACATTTAATGCTATCTTTAGGATAACTCTGCTGCTTTGAACACCAGCTTGGTTTGAAAAAGTAAGAAAGCAAGCATTCAAGCTTAAGCAGAGTTATGTAAACCTACTTGCTTTCTAGTCCCTGGTGATTGGAAAGAGGAACATATTACACCCATTTTTTAAAAATATAGAACCAAGGTTACTGGCAACTACCAACCCATCAGCCTCACCTCTGTGCCTGGCAAGATCATGGAACAGATCCTCCTCGAAGCTATGCTAAGGCACATGGAGAACAGGGAGGTGATTTGAGACAACCAGCATGGCTTCACCAAAGGCAAGTCCTGCTTGACCAACCTAGTGGCCTTCTGTGATGGAGTGACTACATCAGTGGACATGGGGTGAGCTACCGATGTCATTTATCTGGACTTCTGCAAGGCCTTTGACACAGTCCTCCACAACATCCTTCTCTATAAATTGGAGAGTTATGGATTTGATGGGTGGACTGTTGGGTGGATGAGGAATTAGTTGGATAGTCACATCCAGAGAGAAGTGGTCAATGGCTCAATGTCCAGATGGAGATCAGTGACAAGTGGTGTCCCTCAGAGGTCCATACTGGAACCAGTACTGTTTAATATCTTCATCAGTGACATAGTGGGATCAAGTGCTCCCTCAGCAAGTCTGCAGATGACACCAAGATGAGCGGTACAGTTGACATGCCTGAGGGATGCGATGACATCCAGAGGGACCTGGACAAGCTCAAGGAATGGGCCCGTGTGAACCTTGTGAGGTTCAATAAGGCCAAGTGCAGGGTCCTGCACCTGGGTCAGGGGAACGCCCAGTATCAAGACAGGCTGGGCAATGAAGGGCTTGAGAGCAGCCCTGCTGAGGAGGACTTGGGGATACTGGTGGGTACAAAGCTGGACATAGCTGGCAATGTGCGCTTGCAGCCCAGGCGGCCAACCGTATCCTGGGTTGCATCAAAAGCAGCATGGCCAGCAGGACAAGGGAGGGGATTCTGCCCCTCTACTCTGCTCTGCTGAGAACCCCCCTGGAGTCCTGCATCCAGATCTGGAGACCTCAGCACAGGAAAGACATGGAGCCGTTGGAGAGGGTCCAGAGGAGGGCCACCAAAATGATCAGAAGGATGGAACACCTCTCCTATGAGGAAAGGCTGAGAGAGTTGGGGTTGTTCAGCCTGGGGAAGAGAAGGCTCCAGGAAGACCTTATTGCAGCCTGCCAGTACCTGAAGGGGTCTTCTAAGAAAGATGGGGACAGACTTTTTAGCAGACTTTTTTAGATTTAAAATAAAAGAGGGTATATTTAGACTACTTATAAGGAAGACATTTTTTACAGAGGGGTGAAACACTGGCACAGGTTGCCCAGAGAGGTGGTAGATGCCCCATCCCTGGAAACATTCAAGGTCAGGTTGGACAGGGCTCTGAGCAGCCTGATGTAGTTGAAGATGTCCCTGCTCATTGCAGCGGGAGGCGGACTAGATGACCTTGAAAGGTCCCTTCCAACCCAAACTAGTCTATGATTCTATGATCTCTTTCATTAGTGGGCTTTGGAATTAGGCAGTGGCAATGCAAGTCTACTGTATTTCACACACAGTTATGTTTTAGGAGTACAAAAGCCAAAAATTTTAGTCCAGCACCTATTTGCTGAATGAAAAAAGAAAAAGCAGTACAGTATAAAACTGAGGTTTGTGTACAGCTTTAATATTAAACATTATGAAGAGCTTTAACTTCTTCTCAATAGCCATGCATTACATTTACGGGAGTTAACAGAAATAATTCTGGAACTGTCCAACAAGTACTTATTTTTCATGAAGAAAAAACATTTTATTACAAGTTTGCACACAAGAAAACATCATCTTTTGTTACTTAATATTTGTGCTGTTTGTTAAAACCCAATGATTTGATAAAATAGGTATTTCTTAGTTCCCCAACACTGAAAGCCACAAAAACTGCAATAGTAATCTCTGAAAAACAGATAGTTCTTATAACTTCTTCCATATACTCTTTGGACAGTTAGCTGATGCAAAAAAATACAGTAGGATAAGCTCTTTTTACTTAACAATTTCTTTGTCACTGACATGCTGGTCACAGATAGTCTCTTGTCTAGCAGTTTGGCAGAGGGGCACACCAGAAACATAAGGGCAAGCAAGTTACAAAAGAAGCTGCTTCCAGACCCACAGGTAATGACCTATCACCTAAGTTATGAGGTAGGAAAATACTTTATTTATGAACACAGAATTCATTCCTGAATCTTTGGCCCTGAAGATACTTTCAGCAATGAATTTCAGAAACCAAGTTTATAACACGTACAAAACTGTATTTTACATGTTGGCTTTTTGTGTTTTTAATCTTAGTGGCCTGCCACAACAGTAGCAGTCATATTCCTTCCAATGTTTCTGCCAGAGTATGTGGCAAAAACCTCATTTTTGAGCATTTTCTCACTGATCATTCTCTACAAACGTTTTCATAGCTCACTTAATTAGCTGTGTCTGTCCAGTAACTCAGAAAACACTGCTCATACCACCACTTTAATAATAGGGACCACTTTAAATTAAAAAGAGAGCATTCATAGGACCACAAAAGACTTAGTCATTTCTCCCCAAGCATGAGCCACATGCACTAACAGAAAATAACAAAACACAATCAAACTATAAATGCAAATTACTATACACAAATCACCATACTGATAAACCTGATTTTTTAATTACTATTTTGAAGAGAAGGAAAAACTAGCTTTTTAGCTTTGGTAATCCTGGCACTTGTGATGGGAGGGGGGCGGGGAGGAGGGGCAGAGCAGAGGCAGCTTTCAAGAAGGCTTTGCTCTTTTTCTTTCACCGTCTTTCAGAACAGGCACATTCCACACAAAACCAAGCATTTTCACACTCTTGATGAATGCAAAGTGAACACCTCTCTTCATCATGTTCCTCCCTGTCTCTCCCGGCTCTGGGCCTCCCCAACAATCCCATAACTTTCTTTGAAGCATGCCCTGACATGCTGCCTATGCATCTTCTGTCTGAATACACTAAGGAAACCATCCATTAACAATAGTTGTTTCAAAAAAAAAAAAAACACACCACACACAAGAAAAAGCCTAAAATTTGACTCTCTTGAGAATTTATCTAGAATAAATTAAGATATTACTGCCTCCAACTACTCATTACTGTACCTCAGCAGGAGATCCCAGATCCCACAGAAAGCCAGTGGATCACATGTGATTTTTTTTTTTTTTTTTTTTGGCGCTCTCCTTTTCTTTTTACAGCGCACTGTGGGAAGTAGTATGATGACATCTAAGCCACCTTTGGTGGGTGACTATTTCAGTGCTCTTACTCACTGGTCACAGACCAACACAGCAGAGAGCTCTGGCAGGAACAGAGCAGCTCTGCTCAGGCAAGGTGGCAGGTCAGGTGGACGGTCCCAAAGGCCACCATCGGGCCACCCTACCTAACAACGTGAGAACTCAAGTGTTGGTGGGTGGCATGCAGAGACAAGTTCTATGAACACACATGGAAAAGCCTTTACACATGCACAAGTGTCAGCCACTTACCTGCTTCTGAACACCAGAAGGAAGGGGGTACAGATGGAAAGTGCTATATCCCCCCCACCTTGGGCAGTCTAGCCCCTCTCTGCAGGTCAATGTAAACACCACACATTTAACCTCTCACATTCTGTATGTTAAATTGGAAGATACCTGCCCCACAGGAGTACACAGAGGCAGGCCACGTGTTCCGGGAGAGCAGTGTTCCCAACGCCAGCTTTTTCATCTCAAAAGAAGTCAGACACATGCCTTCCCTTCAGTACAAAGCACTGCAATCCAGCAGCTGGCTATCACAGATGGCAGGCAGGGGAGCCAACTATGCTCCTGTTATTACTACTTTGTATTTGGATGCCTTAACTATGAAGAAAAGACGTATTTTGTCCTGTTACCTCAGGGCTAATCAATCCAGAAGAAAACAAATCAAGCAGACATCTCTTGTGCTTAGGATACCTTGCAGGAGAAGCCCTGCAGACAAACAATATTTCTGTTTAATAACAAAAAAATGGTGAATAATAGCAAACAAAGAGCATCTACTACAATAGAATAAACAGCACAATTCTTTTAAAGGTACACAAAATGAATTATTTCAGAACTCAATTGATTTAATACAACAATATAAGACTACTTCGTGCCAACCCAGACAGACAGCATCTCACAGTAAAGTTTGTAATGTAAACAGTTAACATTCAAAATTTCTGAGAATGTTAGCTATTTAGCAATGCAAACCTCTGTCCTTTTACTTGACATAAACAAAGAAAACCCATCTAGTCTCGGAAAAACCCAAAGATGTGCACATCTCCAAAACACAATAAATACTTGCTTCTAAATTCAGAAGATAGGCAGAATTTCTTCAGTAATGAATAATTTTGGTAGTTTAACACATCTGAAAAACTAGAATTTTTTTTTTTTTTTTACCCAAACTGTTACTGCATTAGCAAACCAGATTTTCAATACTCTTGTTAAGATTTACTTGATTAAATCTTAGAAAATGTGTTCAAAATTCACACTACTTGAATAGCAAATGCTTTCAGAACTGGAAACTACAAGAATGAAATTTTAATAACAATCATCATCTGATTTTAGAGCCATTCATTATCTAGCTATTCAAAAAACAAAGTTCAGACAACACGTGCTAGAAGTGAACCCTCCAAAATAGTAAGTTCCCCCCATGCTGCTTTGTTATTTAAGTAATGGTATTTTTCAAATAAGGAAGTTAGTTTATAACCATTTATAAAAAAATACATTTAATCATTTGCATGGCATTGCTAAAGACAGACTCCCCACTAAGCTGCCTAAGGATTAGCTGGAAAGAAGCAAATCCTGTGGCATAATCTAAGGTTTGGTGCATAATTGATAAAAATTGTGCAATTTCAGAACACACTTGTCATATTATATATAAATACACACGTAAAAATTCTAAAACTGAAGTCTCCCTTCTTAAAGAGTGCTCAGCTCCCACAAAAGCTGCCAATCCCAGGAAGATCTCAAATCTCAACCTACCAGTGCAGCTTCCAATAACAGTGGGTTTGGGTGGGTTTTCTGTTTGGTTTTTTGTTTGTTTTAAATCTGAGCTCATACTATACAGAAGAAAAATCTGAGGCAGATGTCTCCAGAAGTTAGAAATAAAAGCATGCAAGATGTGTGTATACTTTATCTTTCAAAAAATGCTTAAGTAGGTCCTTGCAAGCTTAGAATCTTGCAATCTACAGCTTCATGATCAAAAGAAACCCCCTCATTAGATTACTGGAATAAATTTATTTCCAGCCCTTCATTTAGTATTCAGGGAGGCAAAGACAGGAAGACCACATTTAATTACAGTTGTCACCACCTCTGCCCTCCCAGAATGGCTGGTAAGCTTCAGAGAGTCCAAGTCAATGCCGAAAAACTCAGTGAGCTTTTTATGTGGTGGCCTGAGGAGCTCAACTGGGGCTACAGGGATTACAGATTGAGGCTGGATGTCTGATGGATATGAACCATGGAGTTGTGACACTGCGAAGGCCCTGTGGCAAGGTGAGGGTGCAGGAGGCACACATCTTTCACGCTGTGTCATGCAGCACAATATTCTGTCTGGTACTATTGTTAATACTCACGTACTACTTTCTAATTTCAAGTCATACAATTGATTTTCAGAAGACACTTGCATGTCATCTGTCTTTAAAGCAAGGTGCTGAATAATCTAGTCAAAAGAACTAGAAAGGAATTCACAGAGACAGTAACTGACTTCTCCCCCACTGATGATGTGCTGTCAAGTACTTAAAGCACTTTTAAGTCATTGTGCAAGCACTTTTCAGAATTAAATTACAAGTGTGACATATGGCATGAAATGAAGGATCCAGACCACAATGCTGTCATTACTGTTAAAATCCTGTATCATTCAAAACGTGAACAAATTAGTTATGCCACAGTTTAAGAATTGGTACATTCTGAAAAAGTACTATCTAGAGTTATGATTTTGGCATCATGCAGCTCACAGTTCAAGTGAAGCTCTTGTGCACTGGCAGAACTTGCGCTGGTGCCAGAGCTGGTGAGGCTGCACTGGGGCACTCCAAGTTACGGAAAGCAGACACCAGATCCCGCTCTTCCATTCCCTAGTCACAGCCACTTCCATCCCCCTGCTTCCTCCTGTTCCCCAATTGGGATATATGCCATTGCCTATGTCCAGGGTCTGCCTGCCTCTCCCCCACATGGAGGTAGCCATCTCTCCCCAGACACCCCCCACAAAGAATCTGCTCAAACTGACAACCAGTACAGAGCTGTCCTCTATTTTCAGCTGTAAACAGCAGCTGCCAAACTTGCTCTCCCACTCCTGCAGAAGCAAGGAACATTTGAAAACAATAATTCCTCTTGGCCTTTTATTTTTTTTAACATGCAAAATAAAACTTCTAGTAAAACATTGCTAAATTTTGTTTTAGGAAACCACCCACTGTGTGACAGACTGCGGATAAAGGACTAATCATGTTCTCTACACCGCTATTTAATTAAGACACACACAAAAAAAGTAAATACCCGCTACTCAAAAACCAAACGATAAATGGTTTTCCAGATCCCCTAGCAATGTGTTGCAACGCTCTTCTATAATTTGTAAGTTAAAGACAAGCAAATGGGAAAAAGTTGCTTTGAGCCTTAAAAGGAACAGCGAAACCACTTCCATTGTTTTAACCAAGGTCACGGGACCTTATGTGCCCTGTTGATCTATCTCGGAACACAGAAGCAGAGACCTATATTCTAGAACAAAAGTGTGATTCCAAGATATTTTCTTTGTATTCCAAGACGGCTAAAGATACAGGTGGGTATTCAGGACTTCAGAGCTTCTTCCTAGCTCTCTGGGGGCTGATACACAGACAGGTTGTCTATAAGGCCAAGGAGCTGTGAAGCACAGCAGCAGCTAATGCTGAAGCGACCTTCCCACAGCCAATGCCCAGCACAGCGGCTGTGAGCTGCCTGCCTTCCCTGCACAGCAGCGACACAGAATCAGTCCACTTAACTCCTCAACACTCACTTCAGCGGCCCACATGGCTCTTTACGTTTGAAAACCCAAGTTGTGCTACCACAAAGAAAGGATCTGTGTGCTGATCACCTCCTTTCAATCCACCACCAGCAGAAATCAGAAGGCCATGATTTGGAACAGCAGTGAATTAAAGAAGTTAAAGAAGCCAATGAGTAACATTTTGTGGCATCTTTCAAAGACCAATTTTTAAAGTCAGTACAAATAAAAGATGACTTTAAAAGGGGAAAGAATTTTAAAAAAGGAGCCATCCTAAAGACTATTTCTCCATCAACCTGCATTCCCCTCTATGTTTACACCTCTCCACCAGTCAAGTCAGGCAAGGACACATGGTCTTGTCCCACACACACGATTCATATTTAAGATAACTTGTATTGTCAGAATATTCCAGGTATACAGCAGGCTGACAGATACCATTCATTTGGAAATTACTTGCAATGGAAACTAAACTAATCAGTTGTAAAAGCAAAAACACAATCTTCAAATTTTAGTTAGTTTTATTAGTCAAAGCAGCAAATCTCAGAACCGGAGAAACCACAGAAAAGAGCAAAGAAAGCTGAACTCAACGTTGAAACTATTTAAAGGTCTCCAACACATTAAATAATGCCTGGATAGGTTAACTTTATTGCTTCAAGTGAGAAAAAGCAGACAGAAGCTTGAGTGCAGGTTTTGGCTAATACATTAGCTTCCAATATTTTGTTTCAAAACATGAAAAGAATACAACATAATTAGGACAGATGTGTTTAAGATGAAACAAGCATCTAACATATGCTATTGCAGGTAAACAGACTTTCAAACCCACAACAAAAGCTTAAGAGTCCATGGCAGATCAGATTAAAAAAAAAATCTGCATCTGACCCACAAGGCTTTCCTCTGGCACTTAATGTTTTAATGCAACAGACCAAAGAGAAGGACACATTTGAAATATTGTTCTCATATATATATGAAACAGAATCCACTGTTTTATTACGCATGGAATTTCAAGTAAATGATAAGGAAATAAGAAGTGAAGATGAAATTATAACAAAAGAAAGCATTAAGAAACACATGCGGTAGATTATGCAGGCATAACCTGTAAAATAACTCCATAGTTAATCCTACGCTTTCTATCACTCAGTCTAATTGTATAAGAATTATTAAAACATCATTAATTAAACCACTGATTTATTCATAAGTATTTACATGCAGTTCAGCAGAATTTCAATAATTTAAAGCACTTATTTTTTAATATCCTAAGGAGAATGCGTTATGTGTAGCATACCAGATGTCTGCTGATAAGGAAGAAAAATATGCTAAATCAGCATTTTAAGCAAAATGTAAACACACATTCACAAAATTCGTCTTGTTCAGATGATGAAGAGGTACCCACTTAAATTCTCTGGGTCACATTTTCTGCACCTGATCTAACCGTACTCTTTTTACAGGGATAAGACTAACAGTGATTTCCTACACAACCTCTACAAAGACAAGCTCTTTATATGTTCTTCTTGCAACATTCAAGAAAAGCCAGCCACTTCTACCACCTAGCAAGTGTCCCACTGATTTCAAAGTCCTGTGTGGAAAACCTTACATATGAAATTCTTTCTGCAAAGTATGGTATTCCATCAAGATGAGAACTGATAAAAGCCCTGACAATAAAAAGTGAAGGTCCCTATATCAAGAAGGAAAAAGGTTGTCAGGAAAAGAGGAAAAGCTTCACAAACTGAAAACAGCATAAAAAACATCAATTGGTTTAATAAAGAGAAAGTGTTGCATTCAGAGTCTTAAAAGTTTATTTTTAAGAAGCACTTTATTATCACCTTGAGTTCTCCCTCATCCTTCAATAGGTATTTTACACATAATCCATATCTAAGCCTGAACTCGAGTGAAAAAATTGAAGCAACTCTTGCAACTGGTATAACTTTCCTAAAATTTTGATCATAGTTTCCATTATAGGAAATGGTAACAGAATTACATTCCCTCTTACTATTACTGGGACCTGGGCAGTTTCATTTAAAAAAAGTGATAAAGACAGTAGCACAAGATTAGTACAGAATTCACCTTTGTAAGAACTACCTTAGAAAAATGAATTAGAAAATGCTTTCCATGGGACAACGGAAAGTGATGTGAAATTCTCCTCTGCCTTCCCCCACTTCCCACAAGTGTAAGACAACCTCCCCACCTCCTCCACAAGAGAGATAAAGACACCTTGTCAAACCCTAGTAACCTGAGTGCAGACCCACACACAGACAAACAATATAGACAGAAGCACCAAAGAAAGTTTTGTCAACAAGCTAACCACAAGAAAAATAGCCAGCAACTCAGCTGACTTCATGTAACAAGTCTTTTTTCCCCCCCCAACATCTTCTTCCTCCTTATCTAGAACAGCTTCTGAAGCCTACAGTTTTTTGTAGAATCACAGGGAGGCTGATGTGGAAGGGACCTCTGGAGATAGTCTAGTCCAACCCCCACCCTCAAAGCAGGGGACAACTAAAGCAGGTTGGTTAGGGCTGTGGCCAGGTGAATTTTGAATGTCTTCAAGGATGGAGACTCCACACCTCAACTAACATGTTACAGCACTTGATCAATCTCACTGTAAAAAAAAAAAAGTCTTTTCTTGTGTTTAAATGGAATTTCTTGTACTTCAGTTTGTGTCCATTGCCTCTTGTCCTGTCACCAGCACCACAGAAAAGAGTTACACCTAAGTCTTATCAAATACTGACAGTATTTACTAGCATATGCAACAGGGACAACAGTCAAGCCCAGCACAGAAAGGTCTGTGAGCATTCATCAGAGAAAGCAGCATATATATTTTAAACAGGGCTATTATAAATCCACAGCCAAATCCCAAAGTTAGGAAAGTATTACATTTATAGTCTTACTGTCTTACTAATAAGCAATGTAAATATTCACATCTTATATAGTCACCAGAAAGTAGGTCAGCCATGCTCAAACTTTTTTTTTTAAGCTTATTTCAAATTCCCTTCTTTTCCATAAAGGTTTGAGAGCCCCTACCTCCACTTTCTCTTCCCATATACTGACCCTAGCTTCCAGACTGTGCCAAACCTCTGCACCTCAAACTCCAGGCACCAACCCCCCCAACAGAGGGTAATTGTTCAGAGCAACTGTTCCTCCCCAAAGGAGTAGTATCACATACCTGCTGGCCAACATCCACCCACACTAAGTCTCCCCAAGTGTGGCATATGACGTTCCAGCAGTAGCAGTTAGCAAGGCAAAGGTATTGGCATTTCTTCAGTTTCCACACACCATCACTGCCTTCTCAATGTAGCTACCAGAGAGGAGAGTTTGTGTGATGGAAAGGGAGACAGTCCTGGATGAGTAGTAGGCAACCTGTCATACTCCTTCCCTCAGAACATTATTCTACACACTATCTTCCCACAGAGTTCGTCCCTAGTAGCCGTTACAGATGGCTGCAGGCATCTTAGTAGCAAAAGCCTCACAACATTAACCAAAAGAATTCCAAGCTGTGCATGTGTTTCCCCTAAACCACTATCATAAGTAGCCAGAAACTGACTGGTGAAAAGTTCAACTTTATTTTTAATGCAAACCTTCTCCCCATTTTCCAGTACCATAAAACCAGACACATCACTGACCCTACTAATACAGAAATTTAAACTAGAACTAGCTACTTATAGGGACTTTGGTAACAGATGTCTTTGTGCAAACAGATATAAGGTCCTTTGATACATGCTCTACACTGCACAGAGACTGGCAGCCAGCAAAACACACCTGCACCCCACCCCGCTGCAATAAGCATCCAATGCGCGACTGACAAGAGGCTCAGGAAACCCCCTCCCTGCTTCAAGAGGCAGTCTTTTTCTATTTCACATTTTTTACAAAAGGTCCAAGATCTACACACCAAGTTAAGATCTGCTAGGGACACCTGTGGCCAGGTGAACAGTCACCTATTTTCTCTGACCGTTTCTGTTCATATGGGCCCACTTACTCTGCCAAGTGACCACGTGGCTATTTCTTCCCCAGAAACCAAACATTTAATACCAATGTCAGGCCTTCTTCAAACCTTTATCTACTTTTGCCAATTAAGCACTAATTCAAACAGCTAGTGAAGGTTTCTAAAACACAAAAAAGTGTCAGTATTACAGAAATCCACTGCAATGCATGCATATTTTCTGTTTGTAGAAGTTCCAACGGACCAGAAGAAAACTACAGAAGTTAGTCCAAAGGCAAGCTCATGCTAATAAGCTACATCTGGAGTTTCAGATTAAATACATCACTCCTCTGCTTAACAGACTTTTACTCTAAGCTCCCTGACTTTAAGGCCCTTATCAACCCAAATCCAAATCATACGTATGCCTCCCTGGACAGGGCCTGCCTTTTTTTTTGGTCCCCCTGTTTACACAGCTTATCCCTTATCACACTGACAACACTGGGAACCACAGCAGATGGTCCCCTCAGACACAACTCTAACAGGTTTTCTCCACTCCCCCATTCCACTTTTTTTATGTAAACAACTGATAAGGAAGGCTGCTGCAATGATTTACTGATACCTGAAGTTGAAAATTGACAAAACGCAAACTGCTTTTGGTTCCCACCCCGCTCCTGTGAACTGCTTAATCTCTTAACTACTAAGCAACATAGACAAAGAGTATTAATAATTGTACAAACCATACGGTCTGCTGGATTAGCATTTCAAAAACAAGCAGTATGGGTTAATTTAAAGATCATTACCACCTTTAAAAGTTATGCCAGTTACAGCAATCAGCCTCCTACTACTAACAAAGAAAATATGATGCAGTCTCCTTTACTATTAAAAATACAGCCCCACATTTGGGAAATGCCTTTAAGTTATATTCAAAACTATTTCCAACAGTCTACTGAAAACAGACTCTCAAGCAGAATTCAGAATAGGAACTGGACATTTCATATGTAAATATAAATTTACTTTCATCTAACAACCCAGAGCAACCTGAACTTAAGTGACATAAAAATCAAAATGCTCTCAATATTGCTATTAGAAAGACAGAATGATGCTTAAAACTGAGCTCCACATAAAGTCTATTAAGCAAGTCAGGCTCCTACTACTGGAGAACATGAATGTGCAAAACCACTATACTAAAATGTTACAAAAAAACCTAGAGGTTGACAAAAGCATCTCAACTAACCACCTATGAAGAAGCATCTGCAAGTAGACAGTAATGAACCAGACAGACCCAGAGGGCTTGCTTAAATGTAGGTCATGGCTGTCAGACCATAGCAAAAGGCACAGTAACATTTGCTGAAGAGAACCCAGAGTTATTATGGCATGCAAAAATTTACTCTGTAGGCAGACACTAATAGTTACATATTTGTGATGATCGCTATCTGATGCTTAAGAGGAGCAGGAAGGAAAAGCTGCACAGAAGACAGCTGTATTGAATTGAAGAATAAAAGCCATAAAATACTTGACCATCTACATGCTTTTCTGTTCATAAAGTTGTCACACAGAAGAAAAATTTCTGCTTAAATGTGAGATTTGTTTTACACCATGGTTTGGGGGGGCAGGGGAGAAGTAGTCACAAAAGTTGGTTTAGAAACAGTACTTTCTGCCAATCTGTGCCATATTAAGCTGAAGACTTGAATTATCTAATTACTGAGATGAGAAATAGTTAAAAACTTGAGCATTATTACTCTAGGTATCTGCAGTGTTCTCTTGCCTTGATTCATATTTCCAGTCTGTGATTCCAGTATTTTTGTTAGAACAAAAATCCCATAGAAAAAGACTGCCTAATAACTTAAGATGTGTATAAACACAGAAGAACATGAGACAGCATAATGGAAGTACTCCTACCAGTAGCCTGACCCCTCTCTGGTTTTTTTTTTTATTTTACTTGCATAAGTAACATAGCAAAAAAGACCATAAGAATTTAAGAAAAACTCCTGATAACCAAGAGAGTCAGCAGATTAGAAGTGCAGCTAGCTTTTCACCTGAAGTCCTAAAAATTGAAATAATTTAACTATGTAAAGCATAATACAATGAAAAGGGCACTACTCAAAAATACTTGGCTCTGCAATCGCACATGTGCACCTCCTGCTGTAAAATCAGGGAGACAAAGCGGTATTTCTTTTCTTCTAGAGGCAGGTAAGACAAGAAAGTGAAGAACCTCTTTTTGCCCTGTAGCTAGCTATAGATCAGATTCACAATCAGCCATGAAACAAGAAAAAGTGCTGTAAGATTCACCACAGATCAATCTTTCTGGAAGGAAGGTATCAGATGAAAGCACAAACACTATAAATAGGACACAGTGAAAGACTGGAACATATAATTTAATAATAAACGTGCATACTCAAGAAATTCTACAATTAAGACAGTAAAACTTCGATTCAAGCTAGAGAGTTATCTAATGAAGGAAAGATTAAGAAGTACGAGAAATCTATTTGCTCATTCTTTGTTTAGCCCGCAGTCACCAATCACAAGTACAAATGAAGAAAAAAAGAAGATTCTTCATTGGTCAACAGCAAAATTCCCCATTCAGAGCTCCATCATCACAGGTTATCAGTGTTTACATTTCTTCTGTGAATCTAGTAAGATGACGTTTATCGACAAAAACCAGTATCAGGATGACACTTCTTTCAGATTCAGACACAATCCACATGCAGATGCAGTTACACCAACACAAGCATTTTTATACTCATTTATAATGCTATATGGATTGGGGTGGTTTTGGGGGGATGGGGTCATTTTCTTTGTTTGCTTAATTTTTACAAGTTTATGTCCTTGATAAGCTTCAGATTTAAAAATGCTGTCCACTTACCTGAACTACTTAGAGCTGAACACAGCTCTACAGGTAACAGCTTTGGGCCTAGGTTCATTAAAAGTCTCAACATGAGAAATAAGATAGATGATGTACCAATAGGCTTTTCAGTCTTATAATCATTGCACATGACCTTCATTAATCATCAGGATTATTTATTAGTTTTTAGCAAACAAAAAGAAAATAATCACTGGAAAGATTTTCCGTTGCCATGTCACTGCAAAAAGTAATCAGCACAGAAGTATATCAAAAGTACTTATCACTTAGCTTTCCTGCCAGTAATTGTCATTACTGCAGACACACGTATGAACCTCACTATTACATTTTAAAGTTCTTTGTCCTGACTGGGAAGTGCTTCAGTGCTTCTAGAGCAGGTACATTAGTATTTCTGAGAAGTACTAAGTGCTCGACTTACAATCAAGCAAAAATTAGTACAAAAATGTTTGTGTTGATAGAGCTGCAGCTGTCTGTAGGACTGTGGTCTATCCTAAATACACAAGTTAAAGTCATTTTAATGTAGTGTGAGTAAGATTAGATCGAATGGCAGTATTTAGACTACTTATCTTCTGGTAGCTTTAAGAATACACAGTTTAAACTAAGGGAGGGGGTATTGTGGTCAGAATCAAATGTCTGAAAGGTCACGATCCTGTTCATTGGAAAACATTTCTTCTGAGATAGGACAGCAGCTTTCTGTCTGACCACAAAACCTACGATTCAGACCTTCCTGTAACAAAATAATAATTTCTAAGACTAGCTGCATGTATATACCCAACTAGAAAACACTAAGTTTAAATGAGTTGTTCAAGATACATGAAAAACACCCAGTGCACACTGAATCATGCAGAATCTGAACACTGTAACCAAAGTGTTTTAAAGGCTGTTAATAAATACTGTTCATGAGTAGGAGGAAAACAAGTTAACATAATTAACTTACCTATTAATATTGCAAATTTTACCTGTACATACTGTAAATAAAGAATAAAAAAACTACACTATGCATTTCTATTTAAACTGGCCTGAAGATAATTATGAATGCACACTCTGGCTGAACTTCAAGCATTCAGATTTTAAACATTAATTTACTTTGACTATGTGCATGTCAAAATGAAAGATTGCTGTCTGGATCCAGACATGCAGTATTAACACTGAACACGTGCATTCATTTCAGGTCAGCAGACATTCCAACTCTACTTCAGCAGGTGGTAGGAATAGCACACTAATTAAAAACTATATTAAAAAGTTCACAATGGGCTACCTATTCTCAACAGCTCCCACACAGAAATACCACTGCAACCTAAGTACTTACACCACCTTTATTCAAATCTGAAGAAAACTGAACTGCCCCTCATGTAAGCCACCAATTATGTCCCTTTCTGAAAAACTTCTACCTTTTCATCCTACCAACAGATTTTTCAAGACAGTCCAAAGATTTCACAACCTAGGATTACATACTAAGAAAGGTATCAAAATTCTTCTTCAAAATAATCTGACATTTAGATATTAAAGTAATTAAAAAAGTTTAGCTAAACTCATCCCCTATTAGATATTCGATTCTGGTCACTTCAGAAACTGAGTGCCTTTCATAAGCAATACATCTGAGAACAGTGTAAACAAAGTCAAAGTAGCCTCAGCCCAAGACTACTTGATAAGATACTGATTTAGTCACAGTTTTAAGGCAAGCATGAACTTATGTGCTGTTTGTTGTTTTGGTTTTTTTTTAATTTTTTAAGTTAATGTTTTTATATTATACTTTTGGAGGTGGGGTTTTTTTGTCTGTAGTCAATATGTAGTATACTGAAGCCCAGAATAACTCAACATTTTACAATGCAAAAAGTGCTTCAGTTACAGTATTTCTTACAAAACAACAGACAGCACCAGCTACCTATAAGACCGCACAGCATGCACGGCCCACCTACTAGCATCATTCCTAGTACGTCATTCCTTCTGATAAATGAAATTATGACGACGCGGCCATCAGGTTGACTGCCAGCAAAAGCTTGAACTTTATGGAAACCACAGCAAATGAACCAGATAGAGAAGTACTCAAAAACCCTGAAATGGAACATTTAAAACATGCTTTTCAACAGTGACTGCATTTTGTTCCTCAAGTGCAACTGGTAATTACATTAAATACATTCCAAGAAAACAGTGATATCTGTCTTAACTCAGAAGACATAGGTCTTTTTTTTCCTTCAGACTTGAAAGAGACTAGGGATAAGTGAAGATCTATTCTATTACTGGTAGCAAGAACAGAATCTTTTTTATTATTATTCCCACAGAGGCACCTAAACTCTCCCACAGGGAATATCAAGATAATGAAACCTCCAAAAATATTCTCGCTCCATGTTTCAGGAACCACCTGTTTCTCTGCACTCATACTGATGAGTGCCATAGAGGGAAATTTCAAGTGCAGCCTAATCTCTTCTCTTGAAAACCACCCATAGCAGACACCCTTAGACCTCTTTCACCCCTTTACCGGGCAATAAGATCAGATCAAACTGATGCACATTCTAGCCAAGGACAAATACAAAGAACATTATATCCCACATAGCGTTTGTCACCTATAATGAGCCTCCTGTGTATATATGGTACATTTGAATTGTACATGCTAGCCAAACAACACTGGATGGCACCTTGATAACAGGTGCTGCCTTAGAATTATAAATTCAAATATTAAAAACAACAATGATAAGTGACACATGAGTTTAAGCTTCTTCAACAGCTGATAGTCTTTAGATGCCTGTGAAGTTTTCAGCATACGGAGTCTTTGCAAGTGTAAACAGATGTCAAAGAGCATTTTACTTCCTTGGGTACGGTATCTTGTTTCTCTCATGTGTGGCACTATACCATTATACTTCATTCTAACCAAGCCATCTGAGATACTTAAAATGTTAGTTTGTCTATGGCAAAGCTAAAAACACATCTGAGTATATTTAACTTGCATGCTTCTTCTAGTAACATATAATCATACCGTGCACTTCCATTTTAAATCATTTTGGTTCCTGTTGAGACACATCCATTGCAAAACAGTAAGAAAATCTACCTGTAATGGTTATTAAAAAGTTTTGCATTGAACCTTTGTTACAAAACAACACATTTATCTTTGTCTATTCATTGACAATACTAAAACATCCTGTCAATATACCTCCTAACATACAGAGACATCACTAAGAATATTTAAAATTAATCATATTAGGGAAAAATTTTAAGTATTCTTTTCACAAGACGCAAAGAGAAAGCATTAGCTAACTGACATCCTGGATTAAACTCAGTGAGACAGAGCCCTGGTTTACCAAACATGTTCACAACTCCATCACATAGCATCACAGGATACAAGATTGGTGTCATCCCACAAAGTGGTTCTTGCAACTATTGGTTTGTTTCTTTCAGCATATAGGATGCTACTCAGTGTATAAATATTACTACAGAACTGGACTGAACCTGTGATTTTCCAGACAAAGATAGTATTTTAACACCAGCTGGCAAGATAGTCCAATAAATAGTTACCACCTATTGTCAGAAGCACAGAGAGCTCTGCAGCAAAGTTTATAGGATGTATCAAAGAACTGTGTACCTGCTTCTCTGCTTTAATGGTGACCTATGGATCCAGAGCTAAAATTACCACACAAGTCATGTCAGAAAGGCATAGCCATTACACTTGCTAAAACAGAACTGGAACAAGGACTATTTTTATCAACTAATTCAGAGTTAGCCAAGTACATTGTAGAAGCACTGAACTTGAAACAAAGTCCTGAGTCCTCCCAAAAAACACAGTCTCAACTAACAAGAAACACAGAACTTGAAAGTTCAACTGAACTTGAAATTACATTGTTAGCCTGACCACATGACTTTCCATTGTAACTTATTAACACACTTCACATGCTTACCTATACACACAAAAATCCCGAAGAACTGTAAGGTTGATTAAACATTGAAGGGTTTTACCCAGTTTGAGGGAAGATAACATTAAAAAAAAAAACCCACAACACAAAGCAACTTAGTCCTACTGCATTAATAGCTAGGGTGGAAAGAACGAAGGTATTCATACCAATGACTATGCATCTCTCAGGTGTCTGAGTTAGGAGCAGAACCCCCTGTATAATCAAAGGAAAAAAGCCATAACTATTGAACTCCTCACCTCCAGGGGCTGCTTCAGGAAAGTGTCTTTTCACTTAGCTAATTAGACTTAACTTAGGAACCTAAACTGTATGTCTGAAGATGTATGGTAAAAACACGCTTTGAACACCTATTTTGATAGATATTTCAGTATTCCTTAGGTAGTCCTTTGGTTATCGTCACTTTGATGTAGCAGCTAAAATGTCTCTTCAAACATAGATGGAAAGTCCCATTTTAGCAGTTGTTTGCTTGGGGGTTTTTTGCCAAAGAAGTCTCTCCGTTGTTTATTCCAGAATGACACTTTAAAAACACACTATTCTATTTTCAAGGGATAACTATGAAAACAATTGTGAAAATGCTACAGAAAGGGATGCCAAAAATCAGTAGACCCTGTAGAGGTTAAAAAGTTTTCGCATGTAGAAAGATATATGAGTAGTTCCATTTAAAACACATCTTAAATCCACCTCATTCATCAGGCTTTAATTCTTTCGTTTTAGGAATCAGTTTACTGAGAATATGGTTTGCAAATTAGATGGCACATGTGTTTTCAATACTGAAGGTGTGTCTAAAATAGTTGGGTACAACTTGGTATACCACAGTTTGTTTCTTAAGTCACACACTCCTTGATGTTATAGGAAGACATTAACTAACTGTACACTTTATATACATCAAAGTATATTTTTGATGGGTCCTGGTACCTGAAATAGGTGTTAATGGGAACAGAATTGCTTTTACAAAAAGCTAGTCTGTATTAATTAAAAGGAAAAAACACAGCTATGAAATCTTAAAACAAAGTTTTTTAAGGGGCAAGCTGCTGATTAGCAGGCATTTCTCAGTGTCTTGGATCTCACAAAAACAAGAAACCCAACCCTAGTTCATCCCATGAGTTTTCAACTTTTTTTTACTGAAGCTTAGAAAAAAGTGTTTCCAGTTTTTACTAGTTTTCCTTCTTGAAGTGTCCATTAACAGTAAGTATGAGAAAGGCAGACCCCTTGAATTACAAATACCTTCTTGAATCACAATTTGGCACAGGTCTCTAGGAGAACAAAAAAAAAAGTCCTTTGACAGGTTGTTCTCCTGAAGGAATAAGAAACTATAAATCAATTCATACAAAAACATTCTTTTCATTATTAAACCATTTTCTTGCAGAACCAAATTAATGGAGATACAGGAATAAAGATCTCAACTTGCACCAACTACATCTTACTAATTCATTCTAAAAGCTGCCTTACTGCTTTAAACCAAAGGCTGTGAAAACCTGCAAGATAAGAAAAAAAGTTATATTAAACTAATTCTTTCACATTTTAAACTGCAACTTCACTACTAGAATCACTGCATCATGATCAGGGATCAGCAGCTTGGGTATATACTATATATAGTGCAGTTATGTATTTTTTCTAAACTGAGGAAACTTTCACCTAAGACAACAAATTTTCTTAGCTTTTCCACTGTTCAGAGAGACAAACATCTTTTGCTGTCCAGCCTCACACAACAAACTAATTCAGATGGCTATGACTTCAATGTCTTGAACATTATATACGGCTAGAATCTATTTTCCATTTCCTTCTGGTATACAGTCTTCGTAGAAAGATTTCTTCAACACAAATGAAGTTTCCCCCAAAACTGAGTGAAAAAATTGGTTTTAATAAAGTTTTGCAGCTAAATAAAGCAAAAGTAACTGCTCAATATTTCCTCAGAATCTTCCTATAAGAAAAGTCCCTGTGCCCATATCTGCTAATATTTTTCATCTGTTTGTTTTCTAAAAGAATCAAGTGTTATGCCAAATCTTCCATTTTCTCTTTAGCAATTGTTAGGTGGCACACCTAGAACTCCAAGTACAAATTCATCAAGTGATTTTGATTAGTGCCAGGAAGGTGAGTCAAACTAGAAATGTTGTATACACTCAATGCAAATAATCACTGATACAGTAGTACAGGTGTGAACAAAGACGATAACCAGCAATATCTCAGGAAGCAGAAGAAGAATATGCTTAATAAATCCACATAATCATTACAGTAAGAGACAACTACAACATTCAGCAACTACATCTGTTCCCCCTTCCCAAAAAAAACCTAAATAAAATACACTTAATGCAAAACAATCCATACATGCACACAGAAGACATGCAGTCTCCTAACATAAATGCAATTTTTGCACTTCACAGACCCTTTGGAGTTTGTTTTTATTTTTAATGATACATAGCATAAGCTGCACCTGAAGCAAACTTTCTTCTTTTGTTGGAAGAATCCACATCTTTAAGAGATGCAAACTTTCCTGATGTACATACCTGAGAACCATGAAAATCTGCCTTGCCAAAATTTCTAAAATGTTTTTAACCATTACAGTAAAGGAAACAGACCGCTTGGTATATTGTACTTTCCGCACAGTGAAAACCACTTGCTAACACTGATTATTATGAAAAACCTTACACCGTCCTGATTGGACACAGAAAATCCTGGCTGCATCACATTGCAAGCGTCCTAGTACCACACCCATAAGCTTTATTTGGATATGATCTTTTCCATGAATGAACAACTACTGTGCTTACAATAATATGGCACAGTCACTCATAAGCCAAAAATCCAATTTTACAGAGAGGAAAAAAAAGTTACAACCATTTTAAGCTTTCCCAGCTAAGATTCTGAAAATAAAGCATTCATGTAACTAGCATGAACATACATGGGTGATGATCAATTAAGAAAAATCACATAAATCCCTCTAATCTCAAAAGACTTATACTAATCACTGCTTCATTTCCTTTGTGACCATATTCGAACTGACAATGGATCTCATTTTTTCCAAATAATCTTCTAGGATATTTACACAAGCCTAATGTATGCAATGTTTCTGCATTATTAATAATTGTGTGGGAAACGCAGAAAAAATTTTACCTCACTTGCTAGGGCTGCCTCTGAACTTTAGAGTCCTTTCAAACAATGCAAAGTAAGTCCCTGAGCCAAGAGATCATTTGTAGTGGGATCAATTAAGTGATTAAATTGAAAATAAAATTTAATAAATGCCATTTTTAACCTAAAATGTTCATTTAAACAGTTCTCAAAAATAGGTTTCAATAACAATTTTGGTGAAAAGTACAGCTACACAGTGCCATCTAGCAGTGACTTACAGTACAGCGGTTACTACGGTACTAATTTTGACACATTAAATAGTTTGTAAAGTTCTTACTCATTTAAGTAGAATCACAGAAACCAGTGAAGTAGACCATACAATATCTATAAGCAAACCTAAAGCTGGAACTTTACAGATTGAATCTACACCAACTGCTACAATTCTCTTCCCATTGACCTAAACTCTAGCCTCATTAAGGAGGTGGAGAAAGTTCTTTGATAGCTTATTAATTCTGAAAAACACCTTTCTGAAAATGCTCTGGAGAAGGTAAGTAAGCATTAGCAGAACTCTTATTATAACAGATCCCTGTACAGCTCTTATTGCACGTCTGATACCAAAATTAAATTTTTATCTGAATTTTTTCTCTAAAGTTTTTTCTTCACTAAGTTTAAGTGATCAAGATTTCTCTGCTTGTCATGACTCTCAAACTGTTGAAACATTTGAAGTTACATAAACCAATAAATTCAAGTTTTCTAACATACTGGGGCAGGGGAGGGGAAATGGTACTTCAAGACCCAAAAGACTGGCATTAAGATGGATTCTTTAACAGATCAAGTTGCACAAAATACCTGCAGAAATCAATCACTGCACAAAACACTAAAATAAATTGTTCAAAGTCTAAAACTATAGTTTCACAAGCACATATTTTAACTCAGCATAAGTAAGCTCTAGTGCTAAATGAAAGACTAGCATCTCTTGCGCACTCAGTCCTATTAATGTTCTGCCCTCTTCCTTTTACAATACCTTAATACATATGCATAGATACTTCCTAAGATTTGTCCAACTTTGCAGTACATCAAACCAAGGAACTAATCTGGTTTTAAACTAAAATGGCAAAAAAAACCCAAATGCTGCCACAGTATTTCTGAAATTAGGAAAAAATAAAGGCAAACAGAAGTGTGATGACAATTTTTGGCTTAGCAATTCAGAGTTTATATTATTAAAAAAGAATACTGCCATTATAAACAACAGCTGTGTCCCTAGATGAGCCACAAAAGCAAATGCTTAAAAAAAATGTGAAGCTCTATAAATTAGCAGCATTCCGTTCAGATGCATTAAAAAAATGGATGCAGAGAAACAAGGTATTCTGTTCAGGATTGTTAACAAGCTAGCACCAAGACTTCAACTTCTCCATCTGGAACAGTTTTATTCCGAAATCATCTCCCGTAAGTATTTTTCTACATAAGTGTATTTCAGTATTTCCCATTTTACTTTAAAAAAAAAAGTCAATTATGACAGTTATTCTCCAACAGACTTTGATCCAGATTTCAGCTGTCCTGGGACCTAAATTTGAAGGTTTCATAAACCATACTTTGAATAAGGCATCAAAAATCCACCTACAACCCATTTATCAGTATTGTACACACTAGATAAACACATTAACACATTTGAAGATTGATGTAAATAAACTGGATAATGTCCAGAGGAGAGCAATAAGAGAGGTCAGAGATCTAGAGAACATGACCTACAAGAGCAGCTTTTAGGAGTTAATTCTATTTAGCCTAGACACAAGACGCTTATGGGGAGAAGTGGTAACAGCATTCAAATATATGAAAGGTTGCTATGAAGAAGAGAAGAATCAGATGTTCTCCATACTCACTAAAGAAAACACAGGCAGCTATAGGCTTGAACTGTCCTAAAAGATTTAGGTTACACATTCAGAAAAACTTTTCAGCCAGAAAGGCAGTTAATCACACAAAAGGGCTTATGAATTCTCCATCACTGGAGGTTTTCCACAAGCAGCTAAAACAAATGTCAGTGAACAGCCCAGCCCTGGGAAGGAAAGCTCAGCCAGGCAGCTGCATTTTGGCCTAGGATCTATGACAGACTGCAGCAGCCCAAGAGAAGGCTCTACCAGTCATGAACACAAACTTACAACCTTCTCCTTACAGGTGGTCAGGGAAAACAATCTTACTTACAATTCCTCTCCCAGTCCTCCTCTGCATCAGTTTACACCCCAGAAATAAGCTCCCCTCCCTGTATCTGGTGCCTGGACTGCCGACCAGCAGGTGAACAGCATCACACTGAGGTGATGTTAGACTATGAGAATTTCTTCACAACTCACTGAACAGCAGAGATGAAGCTCACAGTCCTCTCCATTTAAAGGTACTTCTGCTTCAGTAACATGAGGAACCACTGACAGCACTGAAAAGCTACAGCTGTACATGAACTGGACACATCCAGAAGAAAATGCTATTTTTCTGCTGTGCTGCATTTGTATTTAGAAAATCATGGGTAGACCCAAATACAATTCAGAAGACATGTTAGTCTTCCAACAAGGCTTTTTTTTCCTGATACCCTGGGCCCCCCCCCCCCCTTTTTTTTTCCCCAATAAAAAGACACAAGTGGCACAGCAAAAGAGTTTGTGGAAAGACTTCTCCTTCCTCCCATAAATTTCCTGGGTTTGGGGGGTTTTGCTTTGGTTTGGGGTTTTGTTTTGTTTTTAAAGACTTTAACAATTGTATTTTTCTCCTTCAACAAAAGATTCTGTCTATTAGTGGTTTTCCCTATTCTACTGTAACATTACAAAGAATGTTTGGAATGTTGAGAGTATATCCAGGTTAACTGTCTCAGACTTAAACTACTTCATTTTTTATTTTCTAGTTAGAAGACTTCTAAAGCATATTCAGTTGATATTCTCCCTTCATCACTACCAGCCGTAAGACTCAAACTTCCAGTTCAATAAATACTGGATGCTCCCTTTTACCATCACATGATGGTCTACATCTTTACATTCACAAAGGAAGATGAACATTTACCAATGGGAAGTGAATTTTTCAAATCATGATAAAGACAAACAGAAAAATGCCAACCCATAAACAAATAAAATTTCAAAAGTCAACTATCACTTAGGGAATCGACTGCAACAAACACACTTTTACCCTTAAAGCCCAGCCAACAAAAGATGAGGGTCCAAAATGCCTAATAAAATCAGCAGGAAAGTGATCTGTCTTCTATTAAATTGCAAGCCAAAATACTCACTTCTCTATACCAGTGTCTTGTACCAATCAACAGCAATTCAGTTTTGGCACAATTAACTCAAAGCCTATTAATAGTCATCGAAGACAAAGTTTCTGCTTAGTTTCTTTCTGTAAGCAAATTACAAAGCCAGGGATTTGACACACAAGACAAATGCTAATGTCTTCTGCTTAAAACAGATGAAGCCTGTTCCGCAGCCTTAACTTAACATGTTAACTCCAACTAGCAGCACACAAATGCTACAGATTCACGGATGTGCATGCAAGATTCACAGATGCGCGTTTCTGCAGGCACATCATACCCCAGCTAAGCATGACTATTGTAAAGACTGCAACAGCTAAGTCAACTTCAGGTCCCCACAGATGCTAGGCTTTTTGGTCACAGCACCTATCCCACTTTCCACAAGTGTTTTAACTGAGCACACAAAAAAAATCATCACAGAAACTGGCTAGGATGATGCTGATATTTCCTAAGAGTTGCAGAAATAGGTTATGACAATATGAAACACTCTAAAACATAGTCTCATGATGCAATAAAGCAGTTTCTTTGCATCTGAGATGCAGAGGAGCTTATCACTTGTCTTAGTGTGAAAGGTATAGTCCATAGTCTTGCAGAGCCCAAATAATTACTTCATTTCTGTGGAACGGTAAGAGCCTGTGCATAACTTGCTTAATTTCAAAATAGGATTTTGAGTGTAGCAATGCCACAGAGAAGAACAGAAGGACTGAAGATCTAGTGGTTATTCCATATTCACCACCAGGAGGATACAAATAGCATGGGAGTCTGCTCCAGCTTTGCTTCAGACTGCTGCACAATGCCGTTCCACTAACACAGAGCTCCTTCCCTTCAAACTCATACACTTCTCTGTGCACAGCTCTACTACTCCCAACACATACAAGGGAAAGATTGCCCTTTGACAACTTGCTTATCCCCACTATTTCAAACCTCATTCATAATAAAAGATTTTACAAAACTGAATTTAGAAAATATTCTGCTGAAAAGATAAAAAGTTTATACAACCCAGAAGTTCCTGAAGATAAGCTCAAGGAAAATTATACATGCTCACTGATGGCAAATTAAAAAAGTATTTTCACAAACCCTAGTTAGCCATACAAAATTCACAAACTAACTATGTAGCTAGGCCTCACCCACATACAACTTAGGATGTCAATGCACAGCAAGTTGCTCTTTCCTGCAAAAAACCCAACATTAAAACAGATCCTGTACATTGTTTAGAATTTTCTTGAACAAATGAAAAGCCTAGATTTGGAAACTTAGGATAGCACTGTGCTAATGACAACAGTTACCACCTACTTGAAATGCTAGCCTTAATAAGCGGTAACAATTAATTACTGATGACCAATCTGAACACCATCTGCCTTTAAACTATCAGCCAAACTCATGGTTTTACTCATGCATTTCAACGGATAGCATTTATTCAGCAGTCCTTACAATTTTCAGTGTCTTCGTGTAATACACACTGTAAGACAGTATACATAAGATTATTAAAATAAAACATAAATTTAAAATTAATGCTTAATGAAAATAAGTAGAGGGTCATGTTGATTTTTACAAGGAAAATCCTCAATTAACATTTCAAAGAGAAGCCCTTATGTAAGTTCAACCAGCCTCCCCAAACCAACAAATATGAAACAGAAAGGGTTTTCCAAATGTAACAGTTCCTCAAAAAGGTGAATTTAGCAATTAGGATACTTTATGAATCTCAAACCCATAACACAGACTCTCTAGAAAGAGACCAACACAAAACCTAACTTAAGCTGAAAAGTGGTAACTCTAAGACAAGATAGAAGTACACAGCATAGACCTCTCTAATATTCAATAGCAAAGCTGCCAACCAAACGGACATAAGACCAGAAAGATAGCGAATAATTTTATTTAAAGCCGATTTAATTAAGTGCATACGACTGCACTTCGTATTTGCACACTATGCCAGTATCCCTAAATCAGATCAGTAACACAGCCCAAGAGTAACGAAGAGGCCAGGCGTGCTCCCGCCGGGAGGAGGGAGGCAGCCCGGGCCCGGCCGGCCGCCGCCGTGCCTCAGCCCGGCACCACGTAGCCAATGCTGCCACCGCTTGGCTCCGACCGACACAGCACCCAGCCTCGAGCGTTTCCATCAATTTTCAACCCTCCTCGGCTGGAAAAGTTGCAAGTCCTGGCTACTTCATACATTACCGTATGCTGATTTTATTTTGTGCGTGTGACTACTGTACAACTGTAAAACTTTGTTAGAAAAAAATCAGAAGGGTACACCTGAACTTGCCGATGCTAACCAGGCCTTGGGAGACAATGTTGTACTATTTTAAAAAAAGGAGGGAAAAGGCATAAATGAAAAGCACAGACAAACTAAGACAGCAGCAGATACACTCCAAGGATGGGACAACATTCTGGGAGAGATGAAAGATATCTACATGCATGTTTACTTGTTTGCTCAAGTGACAGAACCTAGCTTTACACCTAGGAGCCACAGAAACACACACCAGGCTTACATGAACATAACCCAAGTTGGCTGTGAAGAAGGAAATAGAAATTACGCTCAGCTCTGTTAGGCATGGAAAAAAAAAAAAAAAGAGAAATAAGTACTTTATTTGCTCCCATCAACAAGTAAAAAACACCAAAACCAATTTGTGTCTCATCTCTTTAGTGATTTTCTACCATCTCCAGCCAGCCTCCACACCACACAGCAGTCTTGTCTCTTAACGTACCCTCTGGCCTGACAGAAAGAGAACAATATAGGTTAATGCTTTGGATTTGGAGACACAGCACAGTTCAAGATCAGTTATGCTACATTCAAAATTCTAAAATTCTCATGAGCAACAAGCCAGACAACTAACTCACTTAGGCTTGCCTTGCATCTGTGGAGTAACAGTAGCAACTCACACATACACAGGCACCCACACGGCAATGGTCAAAAAAGCATTCCCAAAATGCATTAAAAGCACCCTAATGCAAAGTTGCACAGCAAAGGCTGGCCATGGCAAGTTCAGAGTACTTCACCCTAATCAGCAGTTTATGAAATCCGTGAAACTAACATCTCAGTAGAGCACTCTACAAAGCTCTACATCACCAGTATGCCCGTGTTGAATTCACTTCATTACCGCTATTTATGCTTCATTTACTGATTGCTTAACCATCTACTACAGGGACACATTCAAGATATGAGGATGCATGTTACCAGAAGTTGAAATTCACCTTCCATGGTTCAATCCTTTTCAAACTCATTCTTATGGATTACATAGAGTTCAGCATTGCCAGAATTAAACCCAACTGCACAATCACTAGTGCATGTAGCCAATTGCTTTGCCACTAGAATTAACCCTAAACATGTATGCATGCTTAAATTTACATATGTAAGCTCCCTACCAGTGTCTCTGAAGGCACTGTGCACGTAGGATTTGTTTAGAGTCTCAGGCCTGCTCCTAACTCTCAGTTGCCAGCTCTGTGATTGTGAAAGAAGAACACAAGAAAAAAGACATTGATTCAATTTAGATGGACTTTAAAACAAGTGATTTTAAGTGGGATAAAGAAAACAGTACATGCTTGTCAGATCAAGCTCTAAGAGCAGTGATATAGGAAGCCATTATGAGGGGAAAACACACATAGTTCTTTGTAGTTCCTCCACAAACAGGGGAAGCATTTCCCAGTCTGAGTATTAGAGGAGTTACTCTGCAACAGAGACATCCTCAAAGCTAGATGCCCCATTGAACAGAAAGTTGCCTAATGGGAATAGGAAGTTGATGCTGAGGAAGCTGAGGTAGGAAAAACTCACCGCAAAGAGGTCATATATCTCGCACTGTGCTACAAGTCAGAGGTGATAAGTAACAGAACTCTAGCCACACACATGCTAGGAGGTTTTACAGGGAACACAGGAGCAGTAGTACAGTAATACACAGCTGCCAAAACCACAATTATACATTAGTTTACACAGATCTGGGGAACATGCACCGCTGCAGATGAGTCACACCATGATGCTGCATAACTCTACACTGCAAGAAAGCACCCCAACAATATCTAGACCCATCATCCCACTCATTGCCTTATAGGACACTTCAGGCTGCACTGGGAACACCTGTATTCCTCCCAAAGAACTGTGAAATCTTTATCATCTACATTCATGAAATCCCATTAATATCACCTCTCATTTTTTCTTCATGTCCCATTTCACCCTCTCTCCTCATCCTCTTAACCATCTCACCACCAAGGCTTCAGATTCTAAACAGGTAACAAGAGCTCTTATACCTGCTTGAAAGATGGCATTTGGTATGTCCAACTGTAACAATTATTTCAGCAGCAGTGAAAGAATGAGACTAAACATAAAAACCACCACACCTACACTCCAAGCATTCACATACTAACTGTGCATGACAGAGCAGGGTTTTCAGGCCAGAACACCAAGAACCAAAACACAAAGCAAACTTGTGACAAGTAACCTAGACCTTCTGAAAGCAGAAGGCCATATCACTGGAACTGTTAAGACAATTATCTCACTTTAACAACAGGTACAGAAGTAAGTAACTTTAATGCCTCTTTCAATGAGTCTCAATGACCAAAGGCTTTTAAGTACAGATTATCAACCAGCTGGAATCTGAAAAAGAAACCTGTTGAAGTAGTTATGCAGGTGCGTAACACTATCAAACAATGCAAAAATAATACAGGATTGTGACTCTATAAATTATAGACAATGGAGGAATTCTTCAGCAAGGGTACAAGCCACCACAGGATTTACACCTCAGTTCACTTTCCTCCTTTGCCCAGCTGCTTCACAGACAATGCCAGTTTCATCACTGCAGTGTTGTCAGAGAACACAGAAATGCCTCTCATCACCAGAAAAGTAGTTTGGGTTACTTTGTGTATTTAGAACTCCCCACACATACACAAAAAGTTGTGAAGTATCTTTTTTTCTAAACTGGCACTGCAATCACAACCATTTGAAAAGTACAAACCTAAAAGCAAAGACTAAACCAGAATTCTCTGACTGATAAGGCTAAACATCAGGCACTTCATGAGCAGCTAATAAAGATCTGCCTTTTAGCTTAAAAAGGAATACTAAAAATATCTCACAATGAGGATGGCTCACAGAACCCCAAAATGACATGTTAATCACTGCTGCTTGTTTTACATGATACTTATGAAGCAACAAGAGAAGCATTATAAGCTTCAGAAGAAAAAAACCAGAAAGACCAACTGCTGATTCTGAGCAACTAAAAGCATATACCAGAAACCAGCAGAAACTTTAGTCAAAATACTTCATCAACCATTACACAGGCTACAGAAAATTAATTTTATGTTAACAAATGTATAGAATACGGTAACCTCTTCAAGAGGTCTCTACTTTACAACAACAAAATAAATAAAAATCTAAAATTATTGAAATTTTATTGTGCAGTAGAAAAGTCCTTTTAAGACAACACTTAAAGCACCAGATTCTGAATTGTGATTCAGGAACCAAGAGTCAATACCTATACAACCTTAGTCTTTTTCTTTTTTTCCACTTGGATGAATGAAATGGATTCCTGCAGCACACTTTGCTGTGTCTGTACGGGGATGGCCAAAGTCTAAGGAAGCATGGTTTAGGCAACACAACGAACACTATGCAATGCCTTTGAACAATAAAGTCTATATTAGTTTGTAGCACTTCATCTGCTTTTTCAAAAGCAGACTAAACATGTTTGCTTTTAGATATGTCTGTTGTCTTTTCAACATGATGTCCCAGGTAGATCAGAGCACTTGTTCTTCCTTGTCTTTTTCCTTCTTCAACTCCAATTTACTGTTTCAGCAGACAGGCAGTCTTAAGGCTACCTCAGCTATACCTACTGGTAAACAAAACTCACAAGTGTTTAGAAAATTAACAGATAGAAGAGGCAATAAAAACCAGATAATTTCTTTGACAGTATTTTAAAATATTGAGATTTGATTTAGAGAAATACATAAGTTCTCCACACAGTCAATTTCAGAGTTGTAAAGACATGTAACATGCACTATAAAAATTAAGTTTCCAACAGAAATTGACAAGCCTCACCAACAAATACCATAATCACAGTAATAGGGTGAGCTCTTTAAGAACTACAGGGAGGAACCCATTAAAGATACATCATCTTCCTATCCAACAAACTTGCAAACAAATTGTGTGAGATACTAAAAAGGACACCTCAACACAGACTAGTCTCTAAAACTACACAAGTAAAGCTGAGGGTCTACAATATAACCTAATTTCTACGTGCTAAATCAAAGCCAACCCTACTGAATTAGGAAGAAAACAATTCCACCCCTTCTTGCTTCTGGAAATCCATACTACAGGAAGAAAAAAGTTCCATGCCACCATTTATTTCTAAAAAAAAAAAAGCAGCAGTGCAGACAAGCTGTTACTGGTTTAGTTTGGCTCCATGTTAAATAACAGTTCTCACTTCCTCTTCATAAAAGGGAAAGTTACTGTTCATTCTTCTGGTGTTCGTAAGTCATTAGTAATGTCTTCGCCCAGAGTGTTTTACAATGACTGAGGGGGGAATAGTTTGGACCCAAACAGCCCAAAACCAAAAGCAATTATCACAAAGTAACAAGCATACCTAACTGCTTGATCCATCAAAACACATTCAAGAAGGCTGGGCCAAAACCCATTCATTCCACAGAACCAGAAAACTACAAATGCCAATAAATGTTAATACAACTACCCGCTTCGGAAGTCAATTCCTTCTATGTCTTACTACCTATGCTCAGTTCCATTTTTCAGAGATAAAGTACTGTTAAATGGCACACATACTGAATTCCTTTCCTAAACAAACATGTGGCTTACAGTATTTGAGAGCTCCCAGCTTGCCCACTTCCTCTTTTCCCACAGTAGGCATTACTTGTCTGTACCATGAGAGTTTCTTCCTCCAGGGTGTATCTCGAAGGGAACACTCTTGTAGGTCTGCAGGCATATCTAAACTATACAGTGAGCCACACTGCCAAGAAATCAAAACCAGTTTTAGAACCAGTAAAGCCACCATCAACTACATTGTTTCCAGAATATGAACAAGTACCATGGTACAGGCCTACACTGATAGCAGCTGGTCCACACATTTCTGTGTGGCTCAGACTTCACAAAGGAGCCTTGTGTTCCCACAGGATGGTATGCAAGACCTGTTCAGAATACTGCCTACCTTCACATTGCAAAAGCAACTAGAAAAATAGGTTCAGCTCTTCTGCTGGTTTCCCTCTGCTTTTTTTTTTTTAAGATGATGCAGTTCCTGATTTTTAATCAGCATTGCTGCTATTGCAATATCTGTATACTGCCAACTCACACTGCACTCTCTCCCCAGACAGAGGTAGTTTTTGCTGGGAAAAATTGACGCACAGCTCTCAGTCACCTTTGGATATAGCCACTCCTGAAAGCAAGTGTGCTTGTATAGGAAGAACATTTTCAAAACAAAAGGAAAGGCAAAGGGGGCGGGGGGGAGGAGGGGAAGAGATAATACTTCCTGAACAGAGTTCACATCAAGAACGGGGTAGAATCCATGGGATTCTACAGGGATAAGGAATAGTATTGGAATAAGATTTTTGCAACAAGCCATAAAAAATACTTCTATAATTAGAAGACATCATTATATCAATGTTCAGTTTCAGCTAAGTCAACTTATAAGACAGGGTGCATTGTTACAACTTCTATTCAGCAGTGAAAGTCTGTTTGATGCTGCTTTTCTTTCTTCTAATTTTTTTCAATCTTGCAATTAGATAGCAGACATTAGAAACAGTGCTTGACCATTTCCCTTATAATGAAGCAAGAACTGCAAGTAAAGGTCACATTTTATTTTCTAAAACCAGAACTTTATTCCAGCATCTCTTCAGTAAGTGTTGTTGACTCAAAAGATTAGGAACATGTAGGAAAGCAATAAAAGTGTTTTGATTAGCCTAAGTAACACCTGTCAAAGGCACTGTGAAAACAGATAATCTTCCACCTTCGTGAATATTTCTGTATCTTTCCTGAAGTTCGTAAAAGCTTCCCATTAAACTAACAAATTCTAGCAACACAGAGGCATTGATTTAGAAATCAGCTCTTGCAAAATATTTATGGAACTTTGTTATTTTTTTGCATAGTTTAATTTCAAGAAACATTTGAAATTTGGATTATGTTAAGCAATTTACTATCACTGAGTAACTACACTGTATAGGACAAAAAGATATTAAATCCCTTCTTGGCATTCTATCTGAACTTCACAGATGACTGATTTTTCAAGAAATCATGTTGGTTTTTTTCTTTTTAAAGGGATTGACAAGAGATACTAGAGAAATGTTGGGAAACTTTATATTGGCATTTCCTCTACAGAAAGATAGACAGCATGAGCAATAGGTTATGCACTGGATGCTATAAATCTTAACTGCCACTTTATGAAGAGCAAGACTCTGGTCTTTTGTCTCAGTGCACACCTTTGACAAGGAAGTGACCCCATTTTCTCTGTACCCTCCAACTGGGTATTGCTGTCTGCAACTAGGATCTTCCATAAGCCTTCTCTTCTTAAGGCTGAAGGAACCCAGTCTCTCCTCATACATTGTGTGCTCCCTAGCCATCCATCTTGGTGGCCCTCCACTGCACTCACTCCACTACACCAATCTCTCTTTTCCTGAGAAGCCCAAAACTGGGTCCAAGCTGGATCACTGGACACAGCCCTCCAAATGCTGTCTCACAAGTACCACATAGAGCTAGAGGATCATTTTCCCAGACCTGCTGGCTATACTCCTGCTAACACAGCCCAGGACACAGTTTGCCTTTTTTGCTACCAGAGCACATTGCTGACTTATGTTCAGCTTCTTGTACCTCAAACCCAAAATCTTTTTCTGCAAAGCTGCTTTCTAGTCAGCCTGCCCACCCCCACCTTTACCACCAGCTAGGGTTACACCAACCCTAGGATTTTGCATTTGCCTTTGCTAAGTATCATACTGTTTCCGCTAGCACTTTTTCTAGTCTTTTAAGGTCCCTCTGAACCACAGCACTGGTTTCCAGCCTATCAGCCACCTCCTCCAGTTTGGCACGGTCTACAACTTGCTGAAGGTACATTATATCGTCTATTAAAGACATTAAAGAGATCTGTTCCAGTATGAAACCATGAGAGCCATTATCAGTAATCCATGCGGTAGTAGAGCACTTTCATATACATGTCCCCAGTAGCATCACTACATTGAGGTGAAAGGCAGTTGCCCTTTTCACCACCTCATATTCTCACACACAGCTACCATATTTGCAATACTTGCACTGAGTTCCAGCTTCATTAACAGCCTATAAAAGGAGAACATTCAACAGATGGATTTGTGAAAACTTACTTTAGCCAGAATTTGTAGCCCATATTTTTGTTCTGTTGAACAAAACTGAAGTTTCCAGAGGTCCTTAAATACATCAGCTTAAAAAGAAGTTACCGAATTTCACAAAGAAGAAACCACACTGGGTAATTTCTGCCTACCACTTCAGCATTGGGGTTTGTTTGTTGACTTAATATATGTATATACATACACACAAATAAAGTAAATCAAGACATCCATTTAATAATGACCAGAAACTAGCAATTTCATGTACCGTTACCAAAATTACTCTGCAGGTATTTCTGTCCCAGCTACTGTAATATCTATTCAGTTTTTAGTTCTCAGTTTCAGATTCTAGAATAGAAATAAGTCTACATCTAAAGTTACGAACACTTAATTTTCTAAAAAGAGAAGGTATCAAAAATTTTAAGTAGTTCCTTCCTTTGCTGCACCCCATCTTTCCTACACTTCTGCCAATAAAATTCCAAAAGCACAGGACAGCCATCTGAATCTTCACAAGCCAGAAGCAGCTTCTGAAACACTATGCATTAGAGAAATTAAGGTAAAGAGAAGTTAAATTTAAGAAAGCCATAACAAGCTAAAACTGAAAACTCATTTGTAGCCTTACACAGGCAGTTGCCACAAACAAGGCTTTTTGGACCAGCACTCCACTTGTCTGAAAAGAGCATGCCTACTCCAGAGCTGATCTGTTAATTGAAGAATCACCTGGGTTCCATAAAATAGCTCAGCACTTGAATAATTCAGTATGTAGTTTCTACTTAAAGACAGGAAGATCAACTGCAAAAAAGGAAAATTACATGTAACAGTTTAACAATATCATGAGATGTTAAAGAAAGAAACAACCATTTTGTGAAATCAGGAATAAAGTACTGCTAGCAAAATATCAGGAAAGACAGCTTTGCAGTCTTTCAGTACAAGCAGGATGCAAGTTTAAATACAAGACAGATCAAAACTTGAATTAATGAATAAAATTTAAATTTTTACTGACTAGTGAAGCTACACAGAAGTATTCAGATAATAGTTCTCCATTGACACAGAACATCAATCTATTTTCAGCTTTCTACAGCTTTTCTTTCAACACGTTTTGCATCAAAATGATGAAACGTGGCCAGCACAACCACAAGTTCAGGTTTTTTGTTTAGGGTTAAGGAGCAGGGAGGGGTGGAACAAGATTGACAAGGAGTATCTTAAAGTACTTGAAGAAAAGAAGAAATAGCATTTTCCGCTTTTTCAAATGTACAAAATACAATCCTGTATCATCCCACTGCCATCACACTAATTGTCCCTCACGAACCAAAGGATCATGCACACATAGTTCAACTCTGCTCCAGCAGCAAACACACACATCACTAAGTGACAACACATTTCCTTCCTCTCTCTCTTCCTTGGGTTCCATCAGTTACAATCAGACAACCAGTTAGATTCTGCATAAGAATTAAAACTTTTCCTTCTGCTCTTATGAAAAGTTTTCAGTTAAGTTTAGCAAGCAAAACACCCACAAAAGACACTGCAGGACATCTATTAGATGTCTGCCCTGTCAAGAAAACGTAACAATTCTGAAAGCATTCATCTTGTAATCATTCTGCTTAATCCCAGGAAAACACTACCTCATCACCTGCAAATCAGAAAGAGATCAAAGAGGGATTTAAACAAGTGTAATTAAGACTAAAGAAATTTGATGACAGCTGGACAGCTCTGAACATTCACTCAAAAAACCTGAATTATGTGACTTGTCTGATATTGTTACCTGTAATTTTGTATCCATATGCAGCCAGCTGCCCAGCCATATATTCGCCATCTGAATTATTATGAGAACATCCCCATGTACGAATCCAGATTTTCTGAGCACCAGGAATAATGCTGTCAAACAAAAAATGAATGAAAAAGGCAAGTTAAAAGATGAGCAAGCTTCCCCTTTAAGTTCACTGAACACACTCTAACTGTAATTCTACAAATATAAAATAAGCAACACAAACAGTTACAACTCCAAAACAGCTGGGGAAGAACATCATGATTATGTGGTTTTAGTGTAGTGGGTATTAGGTCTGGCTGACTTGAAGTTAACTTTCTCCACTGAAACTCACAGCATGCTGTGTTTTGTACCTGTAACTAAAACAGTGTTGATAACACATCTGTGTTACAGTTATTGCTGAACAGTGCTTGCACAACACTAAAAACTTCTGTTTCCCACTGTGCTCCACCACAAGCAGGCTGGGAACAGACAACAGGTTGGGAGGGAACACAGCCAGGACAGCTGACCCAAATTCACCAAAAGGATAATCCATACCAGGTGGCCTTGTGCTCAGCAACAAAAACTGGGTGTTTGGTCTTTCCAAAGCAGCCATCATTCTGAGACTGGTTGGGCATCAGTCTGCTTGTGGGAGGTGGCGAGTGATTGTTTTTTGCATCACTTGCGTTTTCCCCCTCCCCCCTCCTCTTTCCTTCACTTAAATTGTATTTATCCACAAGTTTTCTCTCTTTTGCTCTACCAATTCTCTCCCCCAGTCTACTGGGAGGGGGAATGAGCAAGCATCTGGGTGCCTGCTCCATTGCTGGCCAGGGTCAGCCCACAAGTGGCAAGAAAAGAATTTTAGAATGGAGAAGGATCAAGAGCTGTACGATAAAAAGAAATTCAGTGCACTGAAGTTCAAACTTCAGTATGCAAACAAGTAACTTTCTGAAAATTGTATCATTAACAGATGACCTTCAAGTGACTGCACTGAAATTAGGCCACCAGCGAACAAACTGTTCGAGCTAAACTGAAACCTTTTGATATTATCACACCCCTTCATTGTAGTTCCCTCCATACAAGACATCTTTATAGATTCTTAACTTAAGCCTGCCACCAACCACACTAACATCTGAAGGCTCATGTCCCAGCCTTCCTGGGCTGCTACCACCACAGCATGGTGTATCTGCACCATGGAGCTAGAGCGCACAATGGTTTAAGAACCAACAATAAATTCTGCAAGAAGCTCTCACTGAAGCTCCTGGGATAACTGTGCCAATGAGCTAAAGATGCCAGTACAAGAACAACACACATCCTAGAACACAATCCTTTACCCTGCCCACATCTCTTTTTTTCCTCCATCCAGGCTTCTTTTTTTTTTTTAAAGGTATTTCCCCTAGCTAGGAATAGAAATTTGTTGATGGAAGATTAATGATCATTAAGTAGACATGTGCAACACGTTGCACATGTACATTGTATTTAGACTTCCTACTGTCTAAACAAGATACATTCAACATGCTCTCTTGGGTCAAAACCACTAAAATACAGCTTGTTAGATAACGTATAGTACCTAAATACTTAGGAGAATAGAGTGCTAGTGAGAAGTATCTATAGACTGCCAGTTCAGCTGTACATACACTCCTGGCAGAATGGGGGTCAATGCACCTTTATGGGGCTTCACAGAAAGGTGCATTGGTATGCTTAGAAAATCTCTTTTGAACACTAAAGAAAAAACAAAATTGAATTTCCTGTGCATTCCAGACATACTTTATTTTCATCTTTATAATGTGGAGAAATTTTATACAGCAGCTTGAAATTAATGGTGAGGACCCAAAAATCCAGCTTGGAACTGCAGTAGAAACTAGAATAAATAACCGAATTCACCTATACTTTAACCAATTCCACTGCAGCAGAAAATTGATTCTGTTCTTATGGGAATCACAAGAAGGAAAAATGCAAAGATACGTTCTTTAGTTACTGCATATTATTTCCACTGAAATAAAACAGTATGTTCAAAAGAAGTCTCACTGTTTCACTTGCAGGATGTACGTACAAATAGTACAGCCTTTGGAAATCCCAGGTTCCAGAAACCAGGTGCAAAAACTGAAGCAAGGGAGATGTACCCTTGGTGGGAGAGGATCAGGTGAAGGAATACTTCAGCAAACTGGACATATGCAAGCCTCTAAGATGGGATTTACCCACAAGAAACTGAAGACAGTACAACAAAGGGCCATGAAGATGATTAAGGGACCGGAGCACCTCTCATAAGGCAGGCTGAGACAGCTGGGACTGTTCACCCTGGAGAAGGTTCGAGGGATCTTATCAATGTATATAAATACCTGAAGGGAGGGGCCAAAGAGGACAGCTCTCTTCAGTGGTGCCCAGTGACAGGAGCAGAGGCAACAGGCACAAACTGGAACACAAGAGGTTCCCTCTGAACATCAGGAAACACTTTTTCACTGTGAGGGTGACCAAGCACCGGCACAGGTTACCCAGGGAGGAGATACTCAAAAGTTAGCTAGGCACAGTCCTAGCCAACTGGTTCTAGGTGGCCTTGTTTGAGCAAGGTCATCTCTAGATGACCTCTAGAGATCCCTTACAACCTCAGCCCTTTGGCGATCCTCAGAATTTTGTTTATATTTCTCATTCCAGATGTCAAAAGGCTACTCCAGGACTGCATTTTGAAGAGCTCTGCTTCTATTGAGGTAATTAACATGAAGCAGACAATTTTTTATAAATGTTCCACACATAAAAGCTTAAGTAGCAGGAACCGTTTTTTCCAGCCTGATTGCTCCATTAATTAATATCTCAGTCATAACTGATTTCTACAGAAAATTTGTCTAGGACAAGAAATTTGCTTAGGATTTATTATTCATTACTGCTACACTTTATAAACGCTGTTTTACTCATTTTTCTCTTCTATTCATATTTTACATTATGAGATAATAAGAACTTTCACCTTATTTTTAGAAGCTGACAGTGCACACAAGATATGAGAGAAGCCATGAGATAGGATTGATGGAGGAGTTTACCTGTCACTTGGGGGATCATCATCTGTCTGATTTTTTTGTGAAATGCGTTTTCGCACTTTTGGAAAAACGTTCTTTCTTATAAATTGCCGATCATGTGGTTTCAAATCTTCTGCTGACACAATATCTTCAATATCTTCAAGCACTGAATCACAGGCAGCAGGCATCTTCAAAAAGCCTTAGAGAAGACTGGTATTAGCAAGCATTTGAATACAAAACGAAGGTCTAGTTATCTACTGCACATGTTCTCATAAAAAAAAGTCAGATATATTTCTACATATACCTGCAATAAATGATGCATATGAGGGATATTGAGCACATAAAAACAATCAACTATCCAGAGGTATTTCCTGATGTCCTCTTCCCCTGAGACCCCTCAAACACAGGTAAGGAGAAAGCCACGAACCATATAGATTTTTTTTTTTTAAACATCTGTACCTTGTTATCTTCTAAATCAAAAACCCTGCAGCTTCTCTGACATGATATATCCAAGATAAAAGTATTCTTAATGTCAGGCATCATCATGAAATAATGATTTCACGTTATGCGATTGATATGCTTCCACTCACATCACAGAAGAAGAATGAAAGATACAGCATTCAAGTGCCTGCTTCAGAGGCTGTTCTGGCTCTTTCATTTGCATGCTGAAAATAGGTGCATGGTAGTTCACTAAGTCTTCATAGTCTTTTTGAAAACAAACCGAACTATTCCTAGAATGCCTCATCCCACAGGGCTTTCATTGGAATTACTTCATTCATCAGACAGCAAAATAACAACTCCTGTCCTCATGTACAAGATGCTAAACAACTACACCTAGCTAATATAAAATAGCTAGATTATCATCTGGCTAATATACTAGAAGATCATTGAAATATAATTATGTTTGCCACAAGAAAGTAAATATATATGCATATATATCTCCCGGCAGATCTCAAGATCCAGAGGAGCTTTCAGGAAAGAAAAAAAGTTATTTACTAAAGGAGCCTATAAAAAAGTTACTGCATTAATTACATGTCTCACACTGTGCTATATGTAATTCTTCATCAGAATAAAGTCTAATTTACCATTGGAAACTTGGGTTAGTGTATGTCTCAACAGTTTACTAAGGCAATCACACAAGGGCATTTCAGAGTTTACAGGAAAAATACAATACTTTCCTAACTGACAGTGAAGAACAAAGTAAACAAAGCTTTAATTTCTTTAAAACCAGATTTCAGGAACAGAAAATTCAGGCTACTGGCCTATAAAATACTTTCAGGTGTTGCAAGTGAATTATTAAAGAACATAAGTTAAACACCTGTGCATTTTCCCTGTATGAATGCTTCAGTCAATCTTGCAAAATGTACTTTGAAATAAAACTTCATATAACCTGAACCATTAGATATCTACATTTAACTTTAAAATGAATATAACGATGTCACAAAGAAGATGCCTCTGACAAAGACATTTAAGCATTTAGTATTCTTCTAGATCAAAAACAACTGGACCTATAAAAAACACAGCAAACGATGAACCAAAATAAAAAGCTATGAAAAAGTCTAGTGATAAAGACTACTGGAGGTGGGGGGAGGTGACATCCCTTACACTTCCTTATGCCACTAAGAGTACGTACAAATAGGTAAAGTTATCAACTCAACACAGGGAAGGAAAAAAGGGTTTGATTTGGGTTTTTTTGCTCTCTTCCAGAAAGATATCTGTTATAATGGAGCAGCTAGCAAAACAAGTAATCTTAGTTTATTTCAGTGACCCACAAAAGAAATAATACAGCCAAAATAAAATTCATACCTTTTTAAGCTTAGTCTAAATCCTCTTGGATAATAATACTGGGGAAAAAAAGAAAAAATATATGGCATGAACAAGCAGAACTAGCAGACAGAAAACTGTGAGTTCATGTTACTGCCCAACCAGCATTCATCCTCCCTTTGCAGAAATCTGCTTCTTGCTCAGTTTGACCTCGTTAAGACTGGGTATACATGCTGACTGGCTGCCAAGGTGGAACAGTCCCTGTCCTCCCCTGAACAGAGGCACTAATCTTTTTGCCTTTCTTTTATAGAGTCTTTTCTGCCAAAGTCCAAAGTTCTTCCACAGTTTTCCTCCCCCGGATTTATGTCTTCAATGAGGAGTTTAAAATTTTGAATGAAAGAAGGGAAAGAGACTGACTGACAAGAAGAATGCAATTTCTTAAGTTTAGTTTCCTTCAAGGGTTTGATTAACAACAATTTTTAGCTAAGACAGTCATAATTTTTTTATAATTATAAACACAGTAAAGTCTTTTCAGAACAGAATACTTGATATCTGCACTAGTTCCATACGCATGCATGAGAT